>NC_041393.1:322483412-322652064 GCF_002162155.2 Triticum dicoccoides | reverse complement strand
GATTCAGTCGACTGAAGTGTGGCTTAATCGGAGTATAGCAGCAGCATGAGCGAGGGGGAGAGCAGCAGTAGCAGCTAGGCGAGCAAGCGATTGAGCGAGCGAGCGAGAGCCGGAGCAGCAGCAGCAGCGTGAGCGAGCGAGCGAGAGCCGGAGCAGCAGCAGCAGCGCGAGCGAGCGAGCGAGAGCCGGAGCAGCAGCAGCAGATCCGGCTGGTATGGACGCCGCCGCCGAAGGGGCCTCGCACTGGGGGAGAGCCGCCGTGGAGATGTCGCCCGTGGCGCCGGCTTCTAGGTAGCCGCTCCATGGCGCTGCGGGATGGAGCACCGTCGGCGCCGGGAGGTCGAGTTAAGGAGAAGGTGTGATGCGATGAGTGTACAACCTCTTTGGTGGCGCCGAGTAGGCCTCGGCTTCGTCCGAGGAGTCGGTGATGATGTTGCGGTTCCGGTGGAGCAGGTTAAGGCTGCGCTGTGGGGATGGACCAGCCGCGATAGACGAGGCGATCGTCGGAGCAGTTCCTTGGAGGTGGAGGACGGGGCGGCTGAACCAGCGGGACGGCGAGATGGACGACGGGTCCGCATCCGGGGAGGGGGACGAGGGACGTCGAGCTATTGCGGTGGACGACGTCGTCGGGGAAGAGGCTCCGGCTGGGCAGCGGTGACGTGGCGGACGGAGGAGGGTGGGGTTTCGCGGCTGGAGCGGAGAGGTTATGGTGGCCTGGGATTTTGAATGGAGAAAAGGGGGCGATGGGAGGGGGTGAAGCATGACTTAGGGACGCGCTTGTCCAAAATGTAGGGTGTGTTACAAAAGTACCCCCCACCGATTTGAACTAGCGGCCCTTTCGGCTCAGGGTTAGAAGGGGGATTTCGCGTGTCAGGATTTGGCAGCTGGAGGGAATTTTCGCGCGCGTTGTAATTTCGGGATAGCAAGGCACGGGTTGTGAAGGCG
This sequence comes from Triticum dicoccoides, assembly GCF_002162155.2. Taxonomy (NCBI): domain Eukaryota; kingdom Viridiplantae; phylum Streptophyta; class Magnoliopsida; order Poales; family Poaceae; genus Triticum; species Triticum dicoccoides. The sequence continues at coordinate 322,651,119 of NC_041393.1, read as the reverse complement.
CCAGTTTTGGGAGCATGATATCTGAATTTTCGGGATATAACAAGACACGGGTTGAATTTTAGGGACAAGCCTAACATGTAGTAATATTGTACTTGTACGTACCAAATCAATTCGCATTTCCCTCAACCAAAAAGAAAACGAAAAAAATAAAACTATTCACACCACACAAAGAGAGTCTTGCCCCGTTTTACTATACAAATGCTATTCAAAGCTACTCCCTCCTTCCATCTATATAGGGCCTAATGCGTTTTTCGATGCTAACTTTGACCAAATATTAGAGCAATGATATATGACATGAACTTACACAAAGCACACCGTTAACTTCGTCTGTGAAAGGTTCTTTCAATGATATAATTTTCACATTGTGCATGTCATGTACTATTAATATTGTCAATAGTCAAAGGAGGTCTTAAAAATCTCATTACGCCCTATATAGATGGAAGGAGGGAGTATTAATCCATGTTATGTCTGATTAATTTTTTTTGCTTTGTTGTATAATGCATGTAACCTACTCATACCAACATTCTAGTGCATTCCAAATGTCTATACTACGCTGCAATTCGAACTAAATTTGAATTCGTTTCTCTATTTCAATAAGAATCTACAATCATGATTGTTGCCAACTTCAACCATCATTCGTGTATTACCTTAATAACACACCACATGATTACTATAGAGATAGATATGAACTATGTGTACTACATGAACTCGAATTCTATTTTTTGAATACACTTGATGTTGATTCCAAATAATAGTACATTTGATGTACTAACTATATATGCATAATCTAAACCATGTTCCATACGTACACCGTGTTTATCACACAAAGTATAGTGTCCCGCCCCCTACATTATGACAAGTATTTAGACCTGAGTTGCAAAAGCCACACATTAGCCCAAATTATAATCAATGTTGTACATTATGATATCTTCTTCAAGTATCCGTATCCACCTTTTTATAATGAATTATGATCTTTGTTCGTCTTTTACACCTTCACGATCTTCTTCTATTTGTAGCTAGCTAGCGCTAACTTTCTATCGTGCATGCACACGCCCGCCCCCTCACACACCCTTAGCGTCCCCTCCATCGCGCACGTTCATTATTTCTCTTTAGGTCATCCACCAGCGGTGTGTGTAGGCCCCCGGCTCCTTCTTTCTGGCACACACCAGTCAATATACCTCTCTAGCCAAGTGTGCCTACAACAAACACATATAAACTTCCCCTCTTCTCTTCTCACCGTCCATGCCCCCACATGTCCAATACGATTCCACACAGGTGCACACTCCCGCCCCTCTTTTCATTAGTCACATGCTCGCACACTCCTCCCCCCTCGACATGGTAGGCCTCTCGCACCACCTCATAGCCACACTCTCCCCCTGTCTGCCTCTCCGGACCTTATTTGCTTCTAACACATGCAGGCGTGTATATGAACTGATCTCCCTACATATAGCCAGGTCGACTATAATTCGTTTTCACCAAGCACCGATACACTTACCTCGCTAGTTATGTCTCTCATTTTCTCGGACACATGACGGTTGATCTTCCTATGTAGTTACGCATGCTTACCACAACCATATCTTCTCCCCTCATCATCCTTGAATACCTCCCGACCCGTCTCTCACACGCACATGCATAGACAGACAGACATCCCCCGCCCTCTCTTATTGATATTGCACTCATACCCTCTGTTTGTCTAGCAGGCCTCTCCCACCATTTGTGAGATGCCACTCCACCACCAACCCTCTGACGCTCTACCTTTGTCTTTTTGCCAACCTTATTCCTCTGCTACACATATCCATGGATGTTGATCGATCTCCCTCAATACATAGCTAGGTCTCTCTCCTTCCCCAGACATATACTAGTCGACCGGTCTGTACCCCCCCACACACACACACTGATAGTCGAACGTTGTAGGTAGGTATCAATGCCACGGAGAAGAACTGCACCTCTGCCCTCTCAAATTCCAGTAGGCCAGCCGCCCTGTATCTTTGACGTGGGCAAACACAAATTTGATGGCACTCTTTATCGATCGCGCAGCCACACACTTCATCCCTGCTTTCAATTCTATCGATATCTCACGTCCATGACTCCGTTTCACACACATTGCATATGTTACGTTTTTCTAATTGAGATATCATCAACACATTGCCTCTGTTTCGCACAAACCATATCTCTCACACCCACCCACGTACGTACCTGCACCTAAAGAAGAAGTGCACGTAGGACGCACGTACTCACGTCTCGTTCCCGGCCACACCCGCGCGGGTACACGGTGGAGTTCGTTTCTGTACGAAAAGGCAGCCCACGTGATAATTTGACGCGTGTAGCGGTTGTTTACTCGAAGGAGGTTCGGGTACCACGCCTAGAATATAAAACGATTGCCGTGGGGAAAATGGAAAAATGGGTTTGTCTCTCTTGAGTCTCGTCACACAATCTCACACAAGGCCGCCGTGGCCTCTCTCTCAGCGTTGGTCAGTGATCCGGCCGCATCCCGTCCGCCGGCGGAAAGGGAGGATGTGCATCGTCTCTCTGTTCCACGGTGTTGAGGCAGCTCGTCCTGATCTGCGGTACCCGTTGTTCTCTCTGACAAAGCTCCAGCGCGGTAGGGCCTTCGCCACTTGCTCGCTGCCACAGTATGGGCAGATCCCGGCCGCCGGCGCCCTCCTAGTAACATCCCGACGACCCTCAGGTATAGCTTCCTCCGGCCTTGCTCCATTGCCCATGTTCCCATGTTGCTGCATGTGGATCTTCTTTAGTTGTTTGCTTAAATCATATCTCGGCCGGCGTACTTTCCATCTTGCAATCTCGTCCTCAAACCATTTTTGATAAACCACCATGTGCTATCTTTCCCTTTTTACATGGAACATGCTTCTTTTTTGTCGGCGTATGTGTCTTCAACTCGTGTTATTGGGCAGTAATTGTTTCCTTTCGACCTCCTTTTGCAAACAGGGCTATCCATTTTCACCTCGTTGCTATTGAGACCTTTTGGTGAAATGCACAAATCACTTTTCTAAAGAGTGTTTTGTGTAGTTCCGCCAAAATGTCACACGGGCAACATTTTTACATTTCTGTGGGACTGCGAAAAGGGAGATTGGTTTTGCTATCCTCCTCATCCAACTCCGTGCCTAATCTTCTCTGACAAGAAGTTAGTCCTAAAGAGAGATCGTAGAGGTGATCGGCTTCTATTTATGTGTGTTATGTTTCATCATCTAGTTCCACTATTATTGAAATCACACTCACTGGATATCTTTGCAAACGGGGATGGTCCGCCCGATTTTAGTGGAGCTGCACAAAATGATCGGATTGTGGTGTCCTTCATACACCTCTTTTTTGGCTACAGAGCTGGGTGAAACTAGCTGCCAAGCAATGAACACTGTGCCAAGGAAATGGAGCCATGCCTACGAACAACATCGATCAATTATATTGTTTTCTTTATTTGTACACCTTCTCACAACTTTGTCTTCAGTTGTGATGTGAATATTGGCGCTGATCTGCGAACCATTGAGATGCATTAGCCATGGTAGTTTCATTTGTATTTGATGGAATGTTGTAACGAGATAATCTCGAGGCAAGACTCATGAATCCTAAGTTGAAACCTTTTTTTTCCTGCGGGAACCAGAGTTGAAACCTTCATAGCATCACAATACAATTTCATCAAAATTATGCGTACATATAAACAAATCCTGAAGGATTGATAGCAATTCCAGAAACAATTCAACTTCGTTTCGCCGACATGTTGGACATCCTTCATCCAGCTCCACCTGCCATGCAGCAATATTGAGTGCACAACACAACTTCAGGGAAAGATTCACCCCGGTCATTGCGCCGTAGTAGTAATGACTAGTGAGCAGTCAAATCACAGAGCCCCACCTTCTCCACAGTAAGTTGCTCGGCCGAAGCAACCATCATTTTTCTGTTCCTTGAATCCGCTGGTACTCCCATATTCCCACAATAAAGTTGCTCGGGCGAATCAACCATCACTATATCCGCTCACGTGTGATGACCACATGATCTATCCATTCAGATTGCATGTTAAAAAAATAAAGGTCGATAACTAATGCAGCAAACTTTCAAAAAAAAAACTAATGCGGCACTTCGGGCCAACACGGTCAAATCACATTTTGCACGAGAAATTACACACCATGTTCCGTTGATATGTGGTCCCGTTCCAACATATCAGTGAGACGACAGCGAGTAGTAGGAGTATTTCAGAACCGACGTGTAGGCCTGGGCGCCCCTTCGTGAACCGTGGCAAACTGGCAACCGTCCACCGACGCTTTGCCTCTCCCTCTCGATTTGGAACTGCTGTCACACGCTCTTCCTCTCCCTCCTCCATTTTCCTTCAGCCCTTCACGCTTTCTTCTGCCATTGTTCGATCGTCTTCTCCATGGAGGGAATAGGACGGAAACGACCCCGTTATTCTTGCCCCGATCTGAAAGATGACGTGGTGGATGAACTCATTGATCGGTGCGACATCATCACCTCGGCTAGCATGGCAGGTTCGTTCAAGCCCATTCTTGACTCAACTAATAACATCATTACAAGGAACCCAGGAGTCAAGGAAAGGTTTGATCTCCCCTATCTTCTTCACCGTGACCCTGATGACCGGCGCCGTCACGACGGAGGCCTCGCCCTGTGCAAGTTGATGCCGCTTGATAATGATACGTATGATGTTAAGATGCCATCGCTTGAGGGCAAGGCCTGGGCAGCGCAAATGGATATTGGGTTGTTTACATTTGGTCCAACTGCAAGTGGGAACTTGTGAATGTGTACACTCGTGACCGGGTTCCACTTCCAAAAATCTCAGCAGACTGCCTAGAGGTTGAGCACACCGGTATTGTACGCACGTTCAAACACAATCATGGTGATCGTCTTCTATGGAAGATAGCAATTTCTCGAGTTCCCACCCGCTCTTGGAATTACACAACTATGAAGTTGTTGCTATCTTCGACAAGCTTGTTGCCGTCGTTGCTGGTTTGACTCGATGGACATTGCTCAAAAATCAGTTTCTGCACACGGATGAGTACTGTGATGCAATTGAATATGAGTGCCTTGTGTTTGCTGCCACCACTCGTGGCACTGTTTTTGCATGGAATCGTTATGATTTCGATACGTTTGTCTTCCACCGTAATTATAATTGTTTCATCCACATGCATGCGGGTTAGCAAGTTTCCATTTACTAATTAACCTTCTTCTTGTGTTTCCAAGGTCCTGTGAAAATTCCACCACCTATAATTGAAAATTTTTATAACCAAGGGGGATATGACGATGGTGATGATCACGAGCATGAGGACGAGAAGCGCCCATATACTCGTTGGCGCCTAGCAACTAATTTCGATGAAACATGCATTGCAATAGGTAATCGAATGAGGCCAATCATCAACAATAGTAGTACACTATTTGTACTAGCTTCACATGCTTCGCGCGTCGTGCGGGTGTTTTTACTATAGCCATATTGTACTACATAACCAGCACCTCGAATCCTCGATACTAGTTGTACTATATAGTAAGTAGTAGGAGTAGTAGGGTGGCATGGGCCAGAACAAGCATTCACGTCCAGGATTACGCCACACGCCAACAGCACGACTTCCATCTGACATCATATTTCTTGGAGTCCATGCTAGAGCAATCTCTTCAACCTCATCGTTTCTCTAACTCAGCCATCGCGCGGCGGGCGAGGTGGGGGTTTGTCGATAGTCGGTTTCTGATAGAGGCGGAGGTGTCCCGTCTTTCGACGAGATGATGGATATCGCTTTGGTGGCAGTCGACTTTGACGATCCGACTACGAACGTGCGAGGACGTCGCGCCTTAGCAATCGCTAAACCAACTCCGAGAGGTTATTGACCACGCCGGAGCATGATCAACCTGACCACGAGGGTCTGTTTCCTGCGAGCAAACGAAGAACAAGCAAGAAACTAAGATTGCAATCTGGATATTGCGAATATAAGATGAAAGCTTTATTGATCAAGGTGGGGTTCTGTGACGCCTTTGTCTGGTCGTTGAACACAAACGAACTACGCGAAGTTGCAGCTATGGCGAACTTTTAATCTAAACAAAACCCAAAGTCTAAACGATGCCCTAAGGGCTGTATATATGGAGGAAGAGGGGGGAATTTCGTGGCCCTTGGTGGAGGGGTCCGAAATCAACCCTATCTCTTGTTTCCCCACACATACGGACTCTAAAAATAGCCTATACTTATGTATTTCGAAATTACATGGGCCTGGCCCAATAATAAGGTGACGTAGCACCTAAAATAGCCTCGGGACGAAATTTATGAAGTGGCATCTTGTATATTTCGTCCAAGGCTTCATGCACCCATTATGGTGGCTTCAAAGTCCAGAAATCATCACTTGTAACTTCGTTCTTGTTCCCCTTGCGCATGCCATCATCTCCATGCTTGTTCTTGCTCCAATGTTCATCCTTCTCCAAGCTAGGCCCTTCATTTGTAAGCAAAACAAATGTATCCAATTTAGGCAGCATCATATTCTCATGAACATTAAAATCATTACCAAGAAACGAAAGTACCTGGTAATTTAGTTGGCGTGCACGAGCTCTAGTAATTGGTCCAGTATGTATAGCAGCAGGGGCTGTGGGTGTAACAATTCTATTGATGTCCTCATCATCCTCCCCTTCTTGAAATGAAGTCGTCCTCGACGGAAGTTCATCTTCCTCACCCAAATAAGGCTTCAAATCTGCAATGTTAAAAGTGGGACTAACCCCAAAATCTGCAGGCAGCTCAAGTTTATATGCATTATCATTTATTTTCTCTAACACCTTAAAGGGACCATCAGCACGTGGCATTAACTTTGATTTGCGCAAATCAGGAAATCTATCCTTACGCAAATGTAACCAAACAAGATCTCCAGGTGCAAACACAACATGTTTTCTACCCTTATCTCCAGCAAGTTTATATTTAGCATTCATACGCTCAATGTTTTCCTTAGTTAACTCATGCATTTTTAAAATCAGTTCAGCACGTTGTTTAGCATCAAAATTAACCTTCTCCGAAGATGGAAGAGGCAACAAATCAATAGGTGCACGAGGTAGGAAACCATACACAACTTCAAAAGGGCACATCTTAGTAGTAGAATGCAATGAACGATTATAAGCAAATTCAATATGAGGCAAGCATTCCTCCCACATTTTCTTATTATTCTTCAAAACAGCCCTAAGCATAGTAGACAACGTTCTATTGACTACTTCAGTTTGTCCATCAGTTTGGGGGTGACAAGTAGTACTAAAAAGCAGTGTAGTCCCCAACTTAGCCCATAAACATCTCCAAAAGTGGCTAAGAAATTTAGTATCACGATCTGAAACAATAGTATTTGGCACACCATGCAAGCGAATAATTTCACGAAAGAACAAATCAGCAACATTAACAGCATCATCACTTTTATGACATGGTATAAAGTGTGCCATTTTCGAGAATCTATCCACGACAACAAATATGCTATCCCTCCCCTTCTTTGTTCGAGGTAAACCTAAAACAAAGTCCATAGATATATCCTCCCAAGGAACAGTAGGTACAGGCAAAGGCATATATAAACCATGAGGATTGAGCCGTGACTTAGCTTTTTGACATGTAGTGCAGCGAGCAATAAAATGCTCAACATCCCGTCTCATCTTTGGCCAAAAGAAATGTGTAGCAAGTACGTCCTCCGTCTTCTTCACGCCAAAGTGTCCCATTAATCCTCCTCCATGCGCCTCCTGCAACAACAAAAGACGAACGGAGCTAGCTGGAATGCATAGCTTGTTAGCACGAAACACAAATCCATCGTTAACAACAAACTTGTTCCACATTCTTCCTTCTTTACAATTCTGCATTACATCTTTAAAATCAGCATCATGCACATATTGATCTTTGATGGTCTCCAAACCAAATATTTTGAAGTCAAGTTGTGAAAGCATAGTATAGCGACGAGACAATGCATCAGCAATAACATTTTCTTTTCCCTTCTTGTGTTTAATGACATAAGGGAAAGTCTCAATGAATTCAACCCATTTAGCATGTCTACGATTCAGTTTAGCTTGACTTTTAATATGTTTCAAAGATTCATGATCAGAATGTAGAACAAATTCTTTGGGCCATAAATAATGTTGCCATGTTTCTAAAGTCCGAACAAGAGCATATAATTCTTTATCATAAGTAGAATAATTCAGACTAGGCCCACTCAATTTTTCAGAAAAGTATGCAACAGGTTTGCCATCTTGTAATAACACACCTCCTAATCCAATTCCACTAGCATCACATTCAAGCTCAAAAGTCTTATTAAAATCAGGAAGTTGGAGTAAAGGAGCATGTGTCAACTTATCTTTCAATACCGTGAAGGCTTCTTCCTGTGCAGTACCCCAAAGAAAAGGCACATCTTTCTTTGTAAGCTCATTGAGAGGTGCAGCAATGGTGTTGAAATCTCTCACAAAACGCCTATAGAATCCAGCGAGGCCAAGAAAACTCCTCACTTGTGTGACCGTTTTGGGCTGCGGCCAACTCTCAATAGCTTCAATCTTGGCTTTATCAACTTCAATTCCCTGTGGAGTAACAACATAGCCAAGAAAAGATACTCGGTCGGTGCAAAAGGTGCACTTCCCAAGGTTACCAAACAAACGTGCATCACGTAAAGCAATAAAAACAACACGTAAATGTTCCAAATGTTCTTCCAAAGATCTGCTATAAATCAATATGTCATCAAAGTAAACTACCACAAATCGTCCAATGAAAGCACGTAAAACTTCGTTCATTAATCTCATGAAAGTACTAGGTGCATTAGTTAACCCAAAAGGCATGACTAACCACTCATATAATCCAAACTTAGTTTTGAATGCTATTTTCCATTCATCTCCCAATTTCATACGAATTTGATGGTATCCACTACGCAAATCAACTTTGGAGAATATTGTAGAGCCACTCAATTCATCAAGCATATCATCTAGCCTAGGAATAGGATGACGATAACGAATAGTAATATTATTAATGCCTCTACAATCAACACACATACGTGATGTACCATCCTTTTTCGGCACTAGAATAATAGGAACAGCACAAGGACTAAGGGATTCGCGTATATAACCTTTGTCGAGAAGCTCTTGTACTTGACGCATAATCTCCTTCGTCTCCTCTGGATTGGTACGGTATGGTGCACGGTTTGGCAGTGAAGCACCGGGAATTAAGTCAATTTGATGCTCAATCCCTCGAATAGGCGGTAATCCCGGTGGCACGTCTTGTGGAAAGACGTCAGCGAACTCCTTAACCTTGCCGCTGTTGTTGAACCATTGGATGTAGTAAGGATGTGGATGTGGTCTTGTGGTGAGAGAAAGCTTGTCCACCATCTCCATGCTAGCCAAGTTGTTGCAGCTCCCTCCGTCTATTATGACGCGCACAGAACGTTCCTTCACAACTCCCTTGGTATGGAACAAATTGTGCCTCTGATTTTGCTCAGCTTGTGTGACCTGCACACTCAAAACACGTTGAGCAACTAAACATTCATACCTGTCAGCGTCTTCAGGAGCCATGTATTGCGTCTCATGATCAGAATCATCTCCACCATGTTCTTCACGTGTAATAAGAGCCAAAGTCTCCTCATCATAGTCACTAGCGGACTCATATCCACCATCCGCGGTAGCAATCATCACACGCGGAGATTTGCATTCTCTCGCATAATGACCTCCTCCCTTACAACGACGACAAATAATATCACTTGTGTGCCCTGTTGATGCCATGGAAGAAGAAGAACGTTGTGCAGGCCCCGCAGGTGCGCTCTTGGCAGATAATGGTGGTTGTGCCTGTTTTCTTGTATCACGGCTGGAGGTGGCACCGGATGGAGGTGCTGGTGCAATTGAAGTAGAAGATGCACGTGGTGTCCATGATGAAGGTCGGCCTGCAGAAAAGTTAGTTCGCCCCAATGCTTGTCGATCCTGCACTTCACGTTCAGCTTTACAAGCAAGATGGAATAAACGAGTGATATTAGTATACTCCTTATAGTCTAGAATGGTCTGAATCTGTCTATTTAATCCACCCAGAAAACGTGCAAGCATAGCTTCATTCTCCTCAACAATACCACATCTAATCATGCCAGTTTGTAATTCCTGATAATATTCTTCTACAGAATTTTTTCCTTGTCTTAAACGCTGCAATTTTTGAAGCAATTCACGTTGATAATATGGTGGAACCCAACGCGTACGCATAGCAGTTTTCAAAGCAGCCCAAGTAGTTGGAATAGGATATAATCTACAATGTTCAGACCACCATACACATGCAAAACTAGTGAAAGCACAAACAGCAGCAGCAACCCGTCTCTCCTCAGGATATTGTAAACATGTAAATCGTTGTTCAGTTTCTAACTCCCAAGTAAGATATATATCAGGAACATATCTACCCTCAAATGGTGGAATATTCAATTTCAGTTTAGGAATATGGACATCATCTCATACCTGAGGTGGTGGTGCGGGCCTACCATTGCGAATATATACCTGAGGTCGACCTGCTGGTGGTGGTGCTGGTGGCTGCACGTAGTTCTGATTTTGATCAACCTCATCCTCATAACCGCCCGTGTATTCATCATCCTCCGCATCAGCAGCAGGAGCCACAGAAGTATCAACAACATCACCAACAGTTTGGCCAGGCCAAAGAAGTACACGGCTCGCTCGGCGGAGGGCTGTTTCGCGACCTGGAGGTAATTGTTGTTGTTGTTGTTGCAGAGGTGCGACAGGTGCAGCCGGTGGTGGAAGACGCGCAAGCAGTTCATTAAATCTGTTATCGAGCTTTGTTTCGAACGTCTTCTCAAGGCCAGTGATCTTCTCCATGGCCTCTTCAAAATTGTTCAGCACATAACCTGTTCAGTCATCATTTGCTGAAACTTATCATGAAGCTCCTTGTTCGATAAGTTCTCCCAGTCAATCTCGTCGGCTTGTGATCCTGGCATGGTTAGCAGCAATAGAAACACACAAGAATATGATCCTACAGACTACTAAGAAGTGGTGGTGGTGTATCACAAATCCGTCAAGCAAATCTCAAATTCTTACCAGTTCTTACCCAGCAGCAGGCGGTGATCGGCAACCGTTGTAGTCAAAAACTCTCAAAGCTTGGATAGAGCGATTACCAGGGAGAGTCAAACACACGACGTAGATGTATGTGGAGCTGGGAAGGCTTATAGTATGGTAGCAAAAAGGGTCAGCAATAATCAATTCAGAGATGCAAAGTTGAATAAACGCTCAACGACGGTACTGTGCTGGTCCTAGGCTAGACTGTGCTAGAGACGCGAGCCTAGAACACCAACAAAATCACGGCGCGGCACGTAAACAAGGGAAAAGCACACTCTGAATTTTTTTTCGCTCTTTTTTTTTGTGCGCTCTTTTTTTTTGCGCTGCTTTTTTTTTGCGAAAAATCACTATAATGGCGAGTGTCTCAAAACTCTTCCTAGGTCAAACTGACAGGATGGGCACGAAATTTTTTTTTCGACCAAAATTTTTTTTTTCGACTGCCCGGACCCAAAAACTGGAAACAGGTCAAAAAAACTTCCTATAATGGCACCTGTCTCAAAACACTCAGAAACACCTAAAAATAGGATAGCCAGAAAATTTTTCGAAAAATGCGTTTCGAAAAATTTTGGGCCTAAACGGAGCGCGGCTACCCGACTCTTTTTTTTTTGCTCTTTTTTTTCCAAAACCTACTCCGGCAAGGAAACACGAATCGGAATCTAGATGGATCTCGAAAACAAACCTAATATGCAAGGAACTCGGATTGGTGGTGGATATATGGTGGTGGTATATGGCAGCGGTGGTGGTAGCGGTGGTAGTATATGGATATGGATCGGTGGTGGTATATGGATACGGATTCGGAGCGGTGGCGGATAAGCGGTGGTGGTAGATGGCAGGGGCGATGATGATGGTGCGGCGGCGGCGTGACAACTTATGACCAGAACTCGAAACTCTAAAAGACTAGACTCTAAGACCAGCAACTAGACACGACGATGCAACCGCAAATTCAACAAAGCAAAACCCTGAAAAGATTATGCAAAGGCTCAGATTGGTTCGGATATGATGAACTAACCCTAATTTTTTTGTGGCTTTTTCGTGGACTGTAGGTATGAAGAACAGACTCGATCTAAACTACGAAAAATGATGAGGACATGACTACCTTGGATATGACCAAAAATATTGCATATATGCATATTTGTCAGGTGATTTCTAGTGCAAACTATTCAATAATCTATTTATGTTATCCAGAACAAAAATACTTCACACACTTTTGTGTTTTGTCTAATTGCAGGTGTATGGGACATTTGTACAATCCACATATGAAGATAAGGAAGAAAGAGATGTTTATTTGCTGTCCAAAAAGTTCTCTCACGTCACTTTTGGCCCAAGAGAAGATAGAGTCCAAGTCTCTCACGTTCTGGATTCAGATTCGGACTGCACAGACATACCTGACTCAAAACGCACACAAGTTTTTCATACGGACTCCGAATTGGGTGATTCTTTTTTGTTGGAAACTAGATTTCATGCACTTTCCAACCCAATTGGAATCACCTTCAAATTCGTCCGGAGCGTTGAGTTGTGGACGAAACAATCTGATGCTGCAGCAGAATCCGAGTCAAACTACAAGTCCAAAGGTGTTACATCACCTCCACTTGGGCCCATTGGCCTTGTACGACCTAGATTTAGTTTTAGGCTGCCTTGGGACGTCCTCCCACCTCCTTGGCCGCCACCCCCTTGCTCCTATATAAGTAGATCCATGTAGTAGCTTTTACTTTGGGGATTTGTTTAGTTAAAAGTTAGCCATTGCAACTTCGTGTACTTCGTTTGTGTCCAACGACCAGACCAAGACCGCTTCCGGATCCCCACCATTATCAATACTTCATATATATTTGCAATATTCAGATTGCTTTATCATATTCTTGCTCGTTCTTCGATTGCTTGCAGGAATAGACCTTCGTGGTCAGGTTGATCGTGCACCGGCGTGGTCAATAACCTCTGGAGATTGGTTTAGCGATTGCTAAGGCGCAACGTCGAGCACGTTTGTAGTCGGATCGTCAAAGTCGTCTCCACCAAATCGATAGTTACCATCTCATCGAAAGATCGGGACACCCCCGCCTCTATTAAAAAACTGTAAAATCTCACCGAGCAACCTGGAAATCTGATACCACTTGATAGAGGCGGAGGTGTCCCGTCTTTCGATGAGATGATGGATATCGCTTTGGTGGCAGTCGACTTTGACGATCCGACTACGAACGTGCGAGGACGTCGCGCCTTAGCAATCGCTAAACCAACTCCGAGAGGTTATTGACCACGCCGGAGCACGATCAACCTGACCACGAGGGTCTGTTTGATGAGGACATGACTACCTTGGATATGACCAAAAATATTGCATATATGCATATTTGTCAGGTGATTTCTAGTGCAAACTATTCAATAATCTATTTATGTTATCCAGAACAAAAATACTTCACACACTTTTGTGTTTTGTCTAATTGCAGGTGTATGGGACATTTGTACAATCCACATATGAAGATAAGGAAGAAAGAGATGTTTATTTGCTGTCCAAAAAGTTGTCTCACGTCACTTTTGGCCCAAGAGAAGATAGAGTCCAAGTCTCTCACGTTCTGGATTCAGATTCGGACTGCACAGACATACCTGACTCAAAACGCACACAAGTTTTTCATACGGACTCCGAATTGGGTGATTCTTTTTTTGTTGGAAACTAGATTTCGTGCACTTTCCAACCCAATTGGAATCACCTTCAAATTCGTCCGGAGCGTTGAGTTGTGGACGAAACAATCTGATGCTGCAGCAGAATCTGAGTCAAACTACAAGTCCAAAGGTGTTACATCACCTCCACTTGGGCCCATGAGCCTTGTACGACGTAGGGTTAGTTTTAGGCTGACTTGGGACGTCCTCCCACCTCCTTGGCCGCCACCCCTTGCTCCTATATAAGTAGATCCATCTAGTAGCTTTTTCCTTGGGATTTGTTTAGTTAAAAGTTAGCCATTGCAACTTCGTGTACTTCGTTTGTGTCCAACGACCAGACCAAGACTGCTTACGGATCCCCACCTTTATCAATACTTCATATATACTCGCAATATTCAGATTGCTTTTATCATATTCTTGCTTGTTCTTCGATTGCTTGCAGGAATAGACCTTCGTGGTCAGGTTGATTGTGCTCCGGCGTGATCAATAACCTCTCGGAGTTGGTTTAGCGATTCTAAGGCGCAACGTCGTGCACGTTTGTAGTCGGATCGTCAAAGTCGTCTCCACCAAATCGATAGTTATCATCTCATCGAAAGATCGGGACACCCCGCCGCTATCAAGTGGTATCAGTTTTCAGGTTGCTCGGCGAGAATTTCCAGTTTTCCTAGATTAGATTTATTTTCTTACCTATTGTCCAAGAAAAAGCCACAAAAAAGAGTTAGATTTTTTCATCCTTGGTCCAAGCCAGTCTAAGCCTTTACAATTTTCTTTTCATTGCTTGCATAGTTGAATTATCGGTTGCATCGTCGTGTCGAGTTGCTGGTCTTAGTGTCTAGTTCCTTTAGAGTTTCGAGTTCTGTTCACATTAGTCACGCAGCCGCTGCATCATTATCCCATCCGCTGTCCACCATCCCATCCACCAATTTCCACCATGTGCTACGCACTGTTTATTGTCATAATCATAGTTGAGGTCACTAACATCTTCGCCTGATCGAATCTGCATCTTATCTAGTTTGTCTTGGAAAGAGGGAGAAAAAGAAGATAAAGAAAAAAAAGAGAGAAAAAAGGAAAGAAAAAAAAAGAAAAAGAGGGAGAAGAAAAAGAAAAAAAAAGTGTGAGAAAAAAAAGAGAGAAGAAAATAAAATTGGATCTATCTAGAATCAATCTCGTACCTGAATTCGGATTGGAATCTGTTTTGCGCACTATTCAGTAAAACAGGTGTATCTTCCTCATACGAAGTCCGTTTGGGCTCCGTGAGTACTCAAATTAAAGATAGCGACGAGCCGCATCTAAATAGTTGCAGAAGCTTGTTCAATATTTGACACCTAAAAATCGGCTTCTAAATAGGTCTTTTTGCCCTCTGAAGTTCGTGAACACAGCTTGTTCCAATTTTTCAGGCCAGTTTTAGAATTCTTTGACTCCTCATATCAACTCGGAATTGAGTGATTCTTTTTGCATTGGAAAGCTTGAGTTAGTAGCATTCTTTGAAAGAATTTATCAGAAAATTGTCTCAAACTTTTCAAGAGGAAAGTTGGAGAGAGAGTTGTTGTATATCCTGCTTGGTAGTTGTTTTTCATCATTATCTTCACTGCCGTTGTGATCTTCACTTATATATTGCTGTCAAGAGCTACTTAGTATCCTTCATTGATGCTAGTTGTGCTACGCCATGACCTTATTAGTGTTCTAGGCTCGCGTCTCTAGTCCGGTCTAGCCTAGGACCAGCACAGTACCGTCGTTGAGCGTTTATTCAATATTGCATCTTTGAATTGATTATTGCTAATCTTTTGCTACCATATATAGCCAACCCAGCTCCACATATTTTCTACACCGTGTATACATACGCTCCCCTGGCAATCGCTTTACTCAATATTCGGAGTTACTTGACACCGCTGGTTGCCGATCACCGCCTGCTGCATGGTAAGAACTTGTAAGACATTGATATTTGCTTTACTGTGAGCGTTTTACCACCACATCCTAGTAGTTATAGGAACATTATTTTTGGGTTTTGTTTCTTGTTCTACTAATCATGACAGGATCCAGAGTCAATTCATGGGCTTTGTCGATCGCGGGAGACGTGCCACCACCTTTGCAAATACCACAACCGTCACGAGAGGTGCACAAACATCCAAATGCACATGATCAGGTTAATGTATCTATACCACCATTTAATGGCCGTTTTAAACCTGCTTTATATATTGAATGGGAGTTTGACATAAAAAATATATTTGCTTCCCATAATTTCAATGAACATAAAAAGGTTAAGCTTGCGGTTGGTTCTTTCATTGGTTATGCTTTGGTTTGGTGGAGTGAATATTGTCGGTTACACCCTGATTATATACCTACTACTTGGGATGATTTGAAACTTGCCATGCGACATACTTTCGTCCCTGCTTATTATACTCGTGACATGATTAAGAAGTTGCAACACTTAAAACAAGGTAGTGAAACTGTAACAAAATATTATGATGATTTACAAACTACCTTGTTGCATTCCTCTTTAGAAGAAAGTGAAGATGATTTTATGGATAGATTTTGGGGAGGATTAAACCGTGATATTCAAGAGATACTAATTCATGAAGAGTGTTATCCTATGGACCATTTGTTTCATCTTGCTTGCAAAGCTGAACAGGAAATAAAACGACGTGTTGGCCACGAGGAGAACAAGCGCACGGTGCACATTCCAAGAGTTGATATGATTTTTCCTTCAACTACTAGGCATACTATGACAAACACATCCGTTGTTGTCAAGACTACATCACCTCCACCATGTGACACATCGCCCCCGAGAGTGGCTACATCATCTGAGTTGATCATAAGAGGTAATGACAAAGGTACTGATCTTCCATCTCTACATGAGAATGATGAATGCCTTGTCAATTTGAATGCACCATCTGATGAGCTACCCACTACTTTGATCACACCACCTATTTTAGAGGACTACGTTGATAATTTGACTTTGCCATGTGATCAAACAACTGAAATACCAACAATTTTGAGTGCACCCATTGAATTAACTATTGATGCAAAAGAACCAATGTTTAATCATTTTGATATGACCTCTAATCTTGGTGATGATTCTATGTTGAATGACTTATTGCATGTTTGCTTATTTAAGCATGTTGTAGCATGTAAATTTGATGCAAGTAAGGTTTATTCACCAATGTTGGGATGGTTTAATGATGAACATTGTCAATCTTTTGAAATGAATAAGAGCTTCACTTATATGTGCAAACTAAGTTGCAATATTTTCATGCCTTCTACTTCTTGTGCTAATTTTTTGGCTTTAGATTTTATGAACTATGCAAGTTACTCATCTATTCATGTGTCATATATGCAAAAATCAAGGGAAGTAAAAATGGATGACATATACATATACAACATGTACACCTTGTCTCTTTTGTTAGCCACATTTCAGATTAAGCAACGCCGAGGACGGCTTTATTTTCAAGAAGGGGAGGATGATGAGGACATGACTACCTTGGATATGACCAAAAATATTTCATATATGCATATTTGTCAGGTGATTTCTAGTGCAAACTATTCAATAATCTATTTATGTTATCCAGAACAAAAATACTTCACACACTTTTGTGTTTTGTCTAATTGCAGGTGTATGGGACATTTGTACAATCCACATATGAAGATAAGGAAGAAAGAGATGTTTATTTGCTGTCCAAAAAGTTCTCTCACGTCACTTTTGGCCCAAGAGAAGATAGAGTCCAAGTCTCTCACGTTCTGGATTCAGATTCGGACTGCACAGACACACCTGACTCAAAACGGACACAAGTTTTTCATACGGACTCCGAATTGGGTGATTCTTTTTTTGTTGGAAACTAGATTTCGTGCACTTTCCAACCCAATTGGAATCACCTTCAAATTCGTCCGGAGCGTCGAGTTGTGGACGAAACAATCTGATGCTGCAGCAGAATCCGAGTCAAACTACAAGTCCAAAGGTGTTACATCACCTCCACTTGGGCCCATGAGCCTTGTACGACCTAGGGTTAGTTTTAGGCTGCCTTGGGACGTCCTCCCACCTCCTTGGCCGCCACCCCTTGCTCCTATATAAGTAGATCCATCTAGTAGCTTTTTCCTTGGGTTTTGTTTAGATTAAAAGTTCGCCATAGCTGCAACTTCGCGTACTTCGTTTGTGTTCAACGACCAGACAAAGGCGTCACAGAACCCCACCTTGATCAATAAAGCTTTCATCTTATATTCGCAATATCCAGATTGCAATCTCAGTTTCTTGCTTGTTCTTCGTTTGCTCGCAGGAAACAGACCCTCGTGGTCAGGTTGATCGTGCTCCGACGTGGTCAATAACCTCTCGGAGTTGGTTTAGCGATTGCTAAGGCGCGACGTCCTCGCACGTTCGTAGTCGGATCGTCAAAGTCGACTTCCACCAAAGCGAAATCCACCATCTCATCGAAAGACGGGACACCTTTGCCTCTATCACAATGTTTAATCATTTTGATATGACCTCTAATCTTGGTGATGATTCTGTGTTGAATGACTTATTGCATGTTTGCTTATTTAAGCATGTTGTAGCATGTAAATTTGATGCAAGTAAGGTTTATTCACCAATGTTGGGATGGTTTAATGATGAACATTGTCAATCTTTTGAAATGAATAAGAGCTTCACTTATATGTGCAAACTGAGTTGCAATATTTTCATGCCTTCTACTTCTTGTGCTAATTTTTTGGCTTTAGATTTTATGAACTATGCAAGTTACTCATCTATTCATGTGTCATATATGCAAAAATCAAGGGAAGTAAAAATGGATGACATATACATATACAACATGTACACCTTGTCTCTTTTGCTAGCCACATTTCAGATTAAGCAACGCCGAGGACGGCTTTATTTTCAAGAAGGGGAGGATGATGAGGACATGACTACCTTGGATATGACCAAAAATATTGCATATATGCATATTTGTCAGGTGATTTCTAGTGCAAACTATTCAATAATCTATTTATGTTATCCAGAACAAAAATACTTCACACACTTTTGTGTTTTGTCTAATTGCAGGTGTATGGGACATTTGTACAATCCACATATGAAGATAAGGAAGAAAGAGATGTTTATTTGCTGTCCAAAAAGTTCTCTCACGTCACTTTTGGCCCAAGAGAAGATAGAGTCCAAGTCTCTCACGTTCTGGATTCAGATTCGGACTGCACAGACATACCTGACTCAAAACGCACACAAGTTTTTCATACGGACTCCGAATTGGGTGATTCTTTTTTCGTTGGAAACTAGATTTCGTGCACTTTCCAACCCAATTTGAATCACCTTCAAATTCGTCCGGAGCGTTGAGTTGTGGACGAAACAATCTGATGCTACAGCAGAATCTGAGTCAAACTACAAGTCCAAAGGTGTTACATCACCTCCACTTGGGCCCATGAGCCTTGTACGACCTAGGGTTTGTTTTAGGCTGCCTTGGGACGTCCTCCCACCTCCTTGGCCGCCACCCCTTGCTCCTATATAAGTAGATCCATCTAGTAGCTTTTTCCTTGGGATTTGTTTAGTTAAAAGTTAGCCATTGCAACTTCGTGTACTTCGTTTGTGTCCAACGACCAGACCAAGACCGCTTACGGATCCCCACCTTTATCAATACTTCATATATACTCGCAATATTCAGATTGCTTTTATCATATTCTTGCTTGTTCTTCGATTGCTTGCAGGAATAGACCTTCGTGGTCAGGTTGATTGTGCTCCGGCGTGATCAATAACCTCTCGGAGTTGGTTTAGCGATTCTAAGGCGCAACGTCGTGCACGTTTGTAGTCGGATCGTCAAAGTCGTCTCCACCAAATCGATAGTTATCATCTCATCGAAAGATCGGGACACCCCGCCTCTATCACTGTTTCCTGCGAGCAAACGAAGAACAAGCAAGAAACTAAGATTGCAATCTGGATATTGCGAATATAAGATGAAAGCTTTATTGATCAAGGTGGGGTTCTGTGACGCCTTTGTCTGGTCGTTGAACACAAACGAAGTACGCGAAGTTGCAGCTATGGCGAACTTTTAATCTAAACAAAACCCAAAGTCTAAACGATGCCCTAAGGGCTGTATATATGGAGGAAGAGGGGGGAATTTCGTGGCCCTTGGTGGAGGGGTCCGAAATCAACCCTATCTCTTGTTTCCCCACACATACGGACTCTAAAAATAGCCTATACTTATGTATTTCGAAATTACATGGGCCTGGCCCAATAATAAGGTGACGCAGCACCTAAAATAGCCTCGGGACGAAATTTATGAAGTGGCATCTTGTATATTTCGTCCAAGGCTTCACGCACCCATTATGGTGGCTTCAAAGTCCTGAAATCGTCACTTGTAACTTCGTTGTTGTTCCCCTTGCGCATGCCATCATCTCCATGCTTGTTCTTGCTCCAATGTCCATCCTTCTCCAAGCTAGGCCCTTCATTTGTAAGCAAAACAAATGTATCCAATTTAGGCAGCATCATATTCTCATGAACATTAAAATCATTACCAAGAAACGAAAGTACCTGGTAATTTAGTTGGCGTGCACGAGCTCTAGTAATTGGTCCAGTATGTATAGCAGCAGGAGCTATGGGTGTAACAATTGTATTGATGTCCTCATCAGTTTCCTCAACTGCGGTCCCACTTGTAAGGCAAACTCCAACGCTCTATCAATATATGGATGTACTCTTCTTCCCAATACAAAAACTTGCATCCATTCTACTCCCTCCATTCTACTACCTCCGTCCTGGTTTATAGGTCCCCTTTGTAGTTTGTGTCACATTTTGACTAAAGATTTAACTAACAAAATGTTAATGCATGTCAAGAAAAATTATCTCATTGGATTCGTATTTGAACATAGTTTTCAAAAATATAATGTTTGGTGACATGCGTAAACATTTTGTTAGTTTAATCTATGGTCAAAATTTGGCACGAAATATAATGGGGACCAATAAACCCGGACGGAGGTAGTATTTGTCAAAATATATATGTATCTAGACATGTTTTAGTATATAGGCACATACATTTTTGGACAAATGGAAGTCAAGTATTTTGGAACGGAGGGAGTACACAATAAATTTTTTAAGTTAGCACAACTAGTCTAATCCGAGAGCACAACTGAAGATTTGGTCGGGTTCTTCCTTCTTTTGCCGACACGTGGGACATCCAGCATCCAGGCTGTCTCATGAGATGTGCAACTTGGGCTAAACTGTAAATAGAATCTTACTACTCTTGAATAACTCCAAAAGCGGCCACCAAAGATATTTCTTGGATTTGTTTTTCATCACCAGCACGTCGAGGTGAAAGATGTGCAGGTTCAGTGGGTCCTCTTGTGTTTTCACTGACATGTGGGGCCGCATGTGAGCAAACAGATGATGGGCTCCGCGCGTCCACTGGCTGGCTGAGAAGAGAGATAGAGGAGTGCTGAGCACGGACTGCAGGAAATTTGTTCTACGTAACCAACACCTTGATATTCGCGTGTGGTTATTTCTAGAATTAAAAAAGGAGGTACCTCTACTTATGTTACTCCCACTACGCCTAGCCTAAGGTTAGTAGGTGACCTTGCGCTTGGCTCTTCGCCTCTTCCGGAAGTCGATGGTTCTACAGTAGTGCTTCTGGCAATCTGACACCAAATGAACTGCTGCACGTCCACCGCTTGTAAGCAAAAGTTTCTCCTCGTGCTGCGAGCCACCGCGCACGCGCTAGCGAGGGAGAAGGTGTAATCAAGCTTCTCATCGTTCTGCGAGTTTACGGGACACATCAAAGTTGTTTACTAGTAGTACGTACTCTCTCCAAAAAAGGGCTGACCATGCCATTGCTACCATCCCGTGCTCCGTCGTTGAGTATGTGCACTATTCACGTGACATTCACGTGCCATCGAGGAGAAAAAATATTGCATAGGTGCCATCGAAGTGCACGACTCGCTTACGGAAAAGGGTTTCCCCCCGCTTTCCCCCCCGCACGACTCACTTACGCACTGCTTATCTTATTATCTCCATTTTCTTGCATGTCACGTGCACCTTGATGCTAGATGTCTCGCGTGTTGGGAAAAGGATGAACAAAGCTCACGTAAAAGAAAAGAGTTGAATAGCATAGATTCCCGACGATCGAGGAGGAGCATGGAACCTCGCGGTGGAGCGTCTGCAAGGAACCTTGCGCGTTTTCCCCTGTTTTTTGCCGCCTGCTCACCTATAATCAACTAAAAGAACATGAACTTTTCGCTAACCACAAGAAACGGTACATCAGGATGCTAAGTTGAAGATGTTTTATACTCCCTCCGTTCCCAAATATAAGTCTTTTTAGATATTTCAATAAGGGACTACATACGAAACAAAATGAGTGAATCTACACTCTAAAATATGTACACAAGCGAACGCTCTAACTCCATCCGATCCATCTCATGCACATACGCGCACAGCATGGAGCACACAACGCACATACACAAGACGTGCATGCACACACGCTCGGGCACAGAATGCACGTGAATAACACATGCATGCGCACACACTCGGCTGCATGGAGGTGTGCGCCATCCGCGGCGACATCCGGTTCGTCGTGCTACTGCGAAGCTCGCACGCAACGGCGCATACGCATCTCTTGCAGCACCTCTTTACCGTCGTTGCTCAACTACTAGTCGGAGACGAAGACGACCGCAGACTCGGCCTTAGAGCTAGCACCGATGGAAAAACACGCACGCTGCATGCACACGAGCACATACGGAGTGCCCACAATGTGGTGGTGGTGCGTCCCCAGTCGCCTCTACTCCTTCTGTGCACGTTTTCTATCAAGGCGGCTGCATGCTAATGATGATGTGGGTGAGATCTTCTAGGACTCAGATGATGACGAGGAAAATTATGAGACACAAGGTGACATACACCGTCAAGGTCCACGGTCAAGGGGGTGCTAGCAAGTGCTTAGATGTGCTTAGAGCAAGTACAATAGAGCTGAGTCAGCGGGCTATAAGGATTACTCCCTCCTTTCTGGTTTATAAGGCTTATCTCAACTTTTTTGTTTTTCCAATTTAGAGGGCTCGTCTCCATCTCATTTTTAGTTTCCAATGCACATTAAATCTTTGCATGCAAGAATTAAAAAGGAACACACCAATGCATGTAATGTTCCTACTCATCTAGTGGCCAAGCATGCATGCACTGTAATTAATCCAAATTAATGCATGAGTTTAATTGGGTAGTTTTGTAATGTACGAGATACATTCCTCCACTCAGAAAATGCCTTGGTTGATGAGATTTGAGATTTGAGCCCTATAAACCGGAAGGGAGGGAGTAAACAGTAGTATATTTCTGCTTAGTTGGAGGAAAGAGAAGTGGAGAGAGAAGGTAAGCGGGCTCTTCATGAAGAGCCAGCTCTAGCACGTGCTCCTAGGCACATTGTAGTACATGTTAACTATAAGATGGGCTCTAGGCTTATAGCCAGCAGTTGGCTATACAACTAATGCTCTTTAGATGAGGTGCTAAGTGCATTAAATGGCTTAGGAACTCAAGTGTTCAATGCATAGGTGCTTAGTTTATTGGTGCCACATCATATTTTATGCCTACGTGGCAGGCTTAGCAGCTATACATGGTGGAGCACTGGGAGAGGCCAAGGCTGGTCATAGTGGGGAGTAACTTGTACGGTTACATATTACTATGTTACTCTAAACATCTCTATAAACCGGAAAGGAGGGAGTAGTAACATACACTAGTGTCATATGCAGAGTATGGGAGCACATGATATTTCCCCGTCCGGACCGATCCCAAGTAGGCTTCTCACCTTCTTGGCCCAACAAAAACCCCTCCACCTCCCGCGCGCGCTTCCCGCCCGGCGCCAGCTAAGCCCGCCGCTCCACATTGATGGCAAGTCAGGGCGACACGACCTCTCACTGCTTCCGCCGTTGAAGCGGCGCACCGACCGAGGAAACCGCCTGCTGCACGCCCGGCATTTCAGACTACACAGTGGATAGTAACTTTTAGAGCAAGTACTACTATAATTAGATGACATAAGCAGGCTATAAGGATTTAAATATAGTATTTGGGCTTAGTTGAAGGAGAGAGAAGAGGAGAGAGAAGAGAAGCGGATTGTAAACGTGTAGCCGGTTGTACTCCAACATACTCTACTTTGTGAGACAAAAGGTGGGGCCATTATTAATGATATTGTATTTATACTAAAGGGACTAACGGACGCCTTAATTACTCCGTTTTTTAGACAAACCTTGGTGGGGCTATTATTGACTTTTTTTGAGCTATTATTGACTTGGACGTGGGGTTTGGGGGCCAAAGGCCTACTATTATACTCCGACCTGACATGCTCTACCCTAGCCGCCGCTGTATCATATGGTTTCGCACTATTCTAGATCTTAGCGCCGCCACGCAATTCTTCTCCAGCCCTCCTTCCGGCATGCACCGCGAGAAGGGACAACAGTCCTCCGAACCCTGCCTTTTGTGATCCTGTACGGGAGAGGGGCGATCAGGTTTTTGGGGAGCACAATCCTGTGACTGCTGCCAGCGACGATTTCCTCAATGACATCCTTCTTCCCCGACCTCGGTAACCTCTTCATCAACGACATGAGTGACAACATCAACCACATCGGTTCTGCTCCCGCTGTACAGTATGTGATTCTGTCCTCCTGGTTTAGTCTGCATCATTACTTTGATGTTTGCAATTGTCGTCATGATCTATTTACTGCTGATTTGGATTAAATCTCATACTAAATTGCTCATATATTCAACAATCAAATCCAAAAACCTGATCACACGCAATTTACTCCGAGTTATTTTGCTGCACTTTTGAAGCCGCCTACTTTTAAGGGGGTGCAATATAAAAGGTTGCGCACAAGAGCAGTATATTGGTTTTAGATCATGTGTTGCTATGACGCCACTAAGGATAAGCCTGAGGGCGATCTTAATCCTACACAGCAGGAAGCTTTTCAGAACATGGATACCCTCTTCAAAGCCGCCCTGCTGAATGTTCTTGACGATTCCATTATGGATTCATATATGTTGTTTGACAGCGGCAAAGACATGTGGGCTGCGCTCGAGGCCACGTTTGGGCCCTCAGCCGCTGGCAACGAGTTGTACATCATGGAGCAATTCTGTGACTACAAGATGACTGATGAGCGCTCTGTTGTTCAGCAGACTCATGAGATACAGTCACTCTCTAGGGAACTTGAGTACTTTGAGTGTGTGTTGCTGGACAAATTTGTTGTTGGGACCATCATTGCCAAGCTTGCTATTTCTCCGAAAAACAAGAGACATGAGTTTTCTGTTTTGGATCTCATTGGCACTCTTGATTTTGAGGAGAAGGCGAGAGCAAAAGACACACGTGCTCGGGTCGCCGAGGGAGCTTCTAGTGCCCACATGGTACACGAGAAGAACTTCCAGCCCAACCATCCCCAAAACAACAAGAACAAATCTCAGGGGAAAGGCAAGTTTTATGCAAAGAACAAGCCGTCACATTCTACCAACTTCAAGAAGAATTCTCATAACGGGAAGGGATACAAACCTCAATTTTGGTAGCACTGCACAAAATTTATATGGCTGCATCTACCTGTTGTCATCTAACCTCATGGTGCTCCAGGTATTCCTACATTCGTAACTAGGTACAATGACCACCACAAGATGAAATTAGCTTATTCGTACGTTGACTTGCTGAATGCAGTGCGGAACGATCCTGTCATGTCTGGAGGAGCAAACAAGCAGTGCAGCCGAAGGTGGAAATCAACCAAGGACTTATGAAATTATATGTAATCTTCCTTAGGCAGGTCAGTATCCCCTTCGTCCAGATGATCTTGTTTTGTCATGATGAGCTATTGATATGCGCTACTGTTTTGCAACACCGTTTAAGTATAGCTACTGTTTTCCTATCTTTTCAGATTTAGGACAATGAATAGGATATCAGGGGAACTGCACAATATGGACCCATGTTGAGTCATCTCTATTGCCTCATGTGTTTGCTGCAAATGTGTCAGCATCAATTGCAAGATGAGGCAGCTAGATAGTTGTGGAGTTGCCAACATGCTCAAAGTGCTCGCAACATTGAGAAGAAACAAGCATGCCCAGAAAATTAATGCGTGCGTAGGGAGGCCCTTTGCTCAGAGAAGCATCGACCGGTTTTCTTTATTTCCACACCTTCTCACGGTTTTGTATATTGGTTATAGTATGGTGAATCATTGAGATGCATAGACATGCTGAACTTTTGTTCTTCTGAATGTTAGTTTAATGTGAGTGTATGCATCCATTACCGCATCCTCTAATTTGGTGGATGCACACAGAGAAAATAAATCTCCTTAATTTACTCCATAACCACCCTATTAAATAGGCCTAGTAACAAACCAAGCGCATACAGTGGCCGGCGGGCACATGCATCCTGCATGCATGGCCAGTCATGCAGCAACGCAAAAGAAGAGAGCGGTTCTTGGGAAAAAGCGAGTAGTTAGTGCAGCGTGCCTTATAAACACGAACAACTCGCTCTCCCACTTCCGTCTCCCCACCCAATTCCCCCGGCTCCCCAATCTTCCTCACTCGTCCAGAAAACCCTGCTCACCTTCTTCCTCACTCGTACAGAAAATGCCTGCTCCTCTTCTTCCACTCCTACAGAAATCCCCAGCCCTCCTTCTTCCCCACTCGCACTGCCACTAGGCTCATCTCTGGCTACTCTGCTCAAACCCGTGAGCTCGGCGCAACGCCCACAAGGAAAATGGAGTCGGCTGGCCCCAGCGCCAAGAAGATGAGGCTCCCACCAGCGGCGACGCCGGTTGTGGATCCCACACCCGGTAGCGCGGGGAGAAGCGGCGAGCCCCCCCCCCACCCGGATCTGAGGAACCGGTAGAATCTCCGGTGGACCGCATCAGCGATCTCCCGGACGTCATCCTTAAGGAGATCATCTCGCTTCTCCCCACCAGGGATTGCTGCCGCACACAAGTCCTCTCAACTCGGTGGAGCCCTCTATGGCGCACCGCGCCCCTCCATCTTGACTGTCGTCAGATATCTGTCCTTCCTGAATTTGATCTCATCAGAGCCATCATATCTTCTCACCAACAGGGCCCCATTCAATGCCTCTGCATCCCGACAAGCTACCTGTTGTCCATACCCGGCAAGGTGGACGCTTGGCTGACATCCCCTGAATTCGAAAAACTCCAACAGTTTGAGTTCTACCATTACCACAAAAGTTTCATACCACGAACATACCAAGAATTCGTGCCCACACCACCGTTGTCCATATCGCGGTTTTCCTCCTCTCTCCACACCGCCACCTTCGCCCGATGCCATCTACCAGACGATCTGGTACAAATGCTTCGACTCCCACTGCTAAAAAAACTTTCGCTTGTGGTGGTTTATCTGTCGGAGGCCTCACTGCATAGCATCATCCACTCTAGTTGCCCTGCCCTGGAGCGCTTGCTGATTGTTTTGGGAATAGAAATCGGTATTAGTTGTCTCCAAATAAAGTCGCCTCACCTTAAAAGCATTGGAATTTGTTTTGAAGGACAGTAGCTCATCATCAAAGATGCCCCTTCACTTGAAAGGTTGCTCCTTCATAATTGTTATACACCTTCAGAAATAACTGTCGTCTCTGCGCCCAAACTAGAGACCTTGGGTGTAATTCGTGACCCGTTTAATAATCACAAGGAGTTGGTGTTTGGCTCCTCACATTTTCAGGCATCGTATATTATCATCTACACATTTGTAATCATATGCTGCATTTTTCATTTATGCACATAAGTTTTATATCATCTTGGAGTACACTTTGGGTACTAATATTATGTTATATGCTCAATGAAGAGTTCGTTCATTGATAGCCTATCAATGTTGCTGGATTCTGTCAAGATCATATATATCAGAATGTATAGTTTTGATCTGGACATAATTATTGGCTTGCTGCAATGCTTTCGATCTCTGGAGAATTTATACATAGAGGTGATGATTTCATGTACATTGAAACCCCGTATATATTTTACTAGAATTAACTGTTCAGCTGTCGTTCTTTCGACATACTCTTTTTTCAGACCTTAAATGTTTTCAATCTTCATGTCTACTTAGGCAGAACCACATGGAAAAAAACATATAACCAATCGTTGGTGTAATAAGCACAAGGATTTTCTCAGTTCTCATGACATTCGTTTGAGGACAATAACGATGGGACGATATGCATCCAACCAGGCAAACAGAAGCTTTGTCACATTCTTCCTGTTGAATGCGAGGTTACTATTGTCCATGAGGCTTAATTTTTACAGCAAGAGATTTCTCACGGACGAACATGTTGACCAGCAAAAAAAGAAGTTTCAGGTGGACAAATGGGCTTCTAAACGTGCTCGGCTTCTATTTACAACAAGTTGTAGACATCCTAAAATAAATTTTTTTGCACAGGATGTTGATTTTATGGATCAGACCGATCCATTTGTTTGTGACTGCAAAAAAGAGTGGTTGGGTTAGATGTTACTATCATGTTCAATCTGGGTTTTGTCCAAAAATTTGATGAACAATTAATCCTTGGGCTTTTTGTACCATTTGTATGCTTGACTTGCATGTTGTTGCCCTCGTACTCCCCTCGACCTGCCACTACACTGCCGCATCTTTCATGGCTGCTGTTCGTTCCCGTCCGAGGCCTTGCCGTCGTTCTCCGCCGAGGTTAGATGGCTGTGCTCGCCGCTGTCTGGTGTTGTCAATATGGTCAACAACCAAGAGGAATCAGGAGATGACTGTACATGGAGAGGCTGACAGTAGGGACCCACCAGGGTCATTGCATTTCGCAAGCAGGTGCCTCGTTATTACAAGCCAAAACAATACTTCCTCCTAATTGTTTGACAACTAGGTTCCACGCCATTGTCAATGTAGTTAATAAACGAGAAAATTACACAATGAGCGGATAACACCAGGGACCCAGCAGCTCGCCCAGTTGTTTTTCAGTTTCAGAGACGAAGCTCAACTGCGCGCTGTGCGGGGGCTGTGGCCCGTCTAGCCCATGCTTACGCTTTTATTAAGCACATGACGGGCCCAGTTGATATTATTTTTCTTTCTGAATTTGGCTAGCCCAGTTCTTTTTTTTTGGAGAATACCAAAACCGAGGCCTACTTGCTTTTCTCAGCCCTGCTGGGCTGCAAATCTTTCAAGACAAGGAGGGATAAGAAATGGGCTTCCCCAGAAAACGGGCTATAAGTTGTAAGAAATGGGCTGTAAATTTTTAAACCAAAGCCAACCGGCAATTGCATTAAAATATCATTTTTCAGGATTTCTCTACTCTCTACTCTTATAAAAACCAAAGCCAACTGGCAATTACATTAAAATATCATCTTTTCACCCACAAGATAAACTACTCATACAAATGCATCTTCATGTTCCATGCAACGAACGGGCATCTTGCTAGTTAAGATTCTAAATTTCATTCTTTTTTTTGCAGAGAATTGTTTTTTGAATTTTATTTTGATATAATTTTTTGAAAACTATTTTTAACGTGACTCAAAATTTCGTGATTAAAAGAGTTCGGACCCCACCGAAATATGAAAAATTTCGTTGAATTTTTTAGCAGTGCCCAGAATATATGGTTTGTAATGCTAATAAAAAGAATATGAGCTTCAAATATCCTTAAGAATTAGCAAATGGGCTGTAAATTATTGAAAATAATGGCTAATGGGTTGTATGCTGTTTTCCACAGATTTGGAGGCTGACTTCTGGGCCTACTAGGTTGACGATGACGCTGTCCTCAAATTTTTTTTGACGCGTACGCAAGGCTTTGTCAACTTACTCAACACACAGCAGTGACTGTTGGATGTCCATCCAACGGCCGCCGTGCTTCTTCAATCTCTGATCTTCCTGCTCCAGCTGATAGAGGCAAAGGTGTCCCGTCTTTAGATGAGATGATGGATATCGCTTTGGTGGCAGTCGACTTTGACGATCCGACTACAAACGTGCGAGGACGTCGCGCCTTAGCAATCGCTAAACCAACTCCGAGAGGTTATTGACCACGCCGGAGCACGATCAACCTGACCACGAGGGTCTGTTTCCTGCGAGCAAACGAAGAACAAGCAAGAAGCTGAGATTGCAATCTGGATATTGCTAATATAAGATGAAAGCTTTATTGATCAAGGTGGGGTTCTGTGACGCCTTTGTCTGGTCGTTGAACACAAACGAAGTACGCGAAGTTGCAGCTATGGCGAACTTTTAATCTAAACAAAACCCAAAGTCTAAACGGTGCCCTAAGGGCTGTATATATGGAGGAAGAGAGGGGGAATTTCGTGGCCCTTGGTGGAGGGGTCCTAAATCAACCCTATCTCTTGTTTCCCCACACATACGGACTCTAAAAATAGCCTATACTTATGTATTTCGAAATTACATGGGCCTGGCCCAATAAAAAGGTGACGCAGCACCTATAATAGCCTCGGGATGAAACTTATGAAGTGGCATCTTGCATATTTCATCCAAGGCTTCATGCACCCATTATGGTGGCTTCAAAGTCCTGAAATCATCACTTGTAACTCCGTTCTTGTTCCCCTTGCGCATGGCATCATCTCCATGCTTGTTCTTGCTCCAATGTTCATCCTTCTCCAAGCTAGGCCCTTCATTTGTAAGCAAAACAAATGTATCCAATTTAGGCAGCATCATATTCTCATGAACATTAGAATCATTACCAAGAAACGAAAGTACCTGATAATTTAATTGGCGTGCGCGAGCTCTAGTAATTGGTCCCGTATATGTAGCAGTAGGGGCTGTGGGTGTAACAATGGTATTGATGTCCTCATCACCAGCCGCCCAAACCAGCACCGGCGGGACTGCCTGCTCCCTCCTCCCGTGGCTGGTTGTGCTGCCGCCAGGCCATCCCTCTAACCACCCACACACCCTGTTATTTTCGGGTGACGTCAGCCTCACCCCGCAGCCGACCAGTCAGCGCTGGTTCTCCCCTTAGTGTGGGCATCCATTGCGGTGGCTTCGCTGGCTCTGGGTGGTTCTCTTCCAGGGCCCCGCCCTCGTCCACCGCGTTTGTGCTCTCAGCGCGGCGAGGTCAACATGGTCAACAAACAACAGCCATCGGAAGAGGCTGACAGTAGGGGCCCACACAGGAAAATGCCTCCTTATTACGCGCAAAATAATGATCCCTCCACCTGATAGCTGGGACCCACCGGAAGGGTCTCTGTATTTCGCGAAAAAAACGTTCCCCCCGCTGTCAGCTCGGACCCATCGGAAATGCCTCCTTATTACGCACAAAAAATGAATACTCCCCCTGCTAGCTGGGACTCACCTTGGTGGGAGGCTGACTTGTGGGTTCTACTAAGTTTACGGGGATGGAGGGCTTTGTCGACTTAGTTAATATGAACGACTCTAGCTCCAGTGACCGTATGATGTCCATCCAACGGCCGCAGTGATTCTTGAACCTCTGGTCTTTGTGCTCCAGCCGCCCAAAGCAGCGCCGGTTGTGCCGCGTGCTCCTGCCTCCCGTGGCCGGTTGTGATGCCGCGGAGGCCTTACCGCCCCCTACTACTCCCACCGCTGGCCAGGCCATCCCTCTACTCACCCACACCCCCTGTTATTCTGCGGCGACGACAGCCTCACCCTCGTACTCCTCTTCGTGTGGGCATCCACTGCTGCGTCTTCCCCGGCGCCACGTCATCCCCTTCCTAGGCCTCGCCGTCGTCCACCGCCGTGGTGCTCTCGGCGCGGCGTGGTCAATGTGGTCAACAACCGACTTCCATCGGAAGAGTACTGTGCGTGGAGAGGCTGACAGCTGGGTCCACGGCGGCCTCAAGGAAGTGCCTCCTTATTACGCGCAAAATAATTATTCCTCCACCTGACAGCAGGGACCCACCGGACGGGCCACCGCATTTTGCAAAAAAAACGTTTCCCCTTGACTGCTGGGACCCACCAGCTACACCTTCGCACGCAAGGAAGTGCGTCCAGGCAGAAAAAACGATTCGCCCCCCTGACAGCTGGGACCCACCAGCTACATCT
Organism: Triticum dicoccoides; assembly: GCF_002162155.2. Classification (NCBI taxonomy): domain Eukaryota; kingdom Viridiplantae; phylum Streptophyta; class Magnoliopsida; order Poales; family Poaceae; genus Triticum; species Triticum dicoccoides. The sequence goes on along the minus strand of NC_041393.1, from coordinate 322,619,531 downwards.
TCACACGCAAGGAAGTGTGTCCGGGCAAAAAAAACCGATTCGCCCCCTTGACTGCTGGGACCCACCAGCTACATCTTCGTAGGCAAGGAAGTGCCTGACAGTCAGGACCCACCTGGTTGAAGCGTATGTAGCGTTGTCATTCTGGTCGTGAACGTGTACGTACATACTGGTCGTAGTAGAGGCGCGCACGTACACATACGTACAACGCGAGGGTGCAAGATAGAAAATACGACCACGTACGTACATACGGGCAGGGTCTCGAACGCCTACTCACGCATACGTACATGGCTGGGTCGGAATGGAGAAACAGCGTCGTCGTCGTGTTCATGGGCAGGCAACGGAATGCGTCGTGTTCATAGGGAGGCAAGGGAACATGTGGGAGCCAACCGGCTGGGTCGGAACGGAATGCGTGGTCATGTTCATCGGGGGGGCTTGGACGGAACAGGCGATTGAAACGAGGCCAGGCGTACCGCACAACAGAGGAAACGGCCTTGTCTTCGACCGGCCATGTTTGAAACAGGATCCTGTTCAATGGGAGGGGTCTGGCGTACCGCAAAACGGAGGAAATGGACCTCCTACGGTCGAAACGGGGTCTTGTTGATCGGGAGGGGCCTGGCATACCGCAAAACGGAGGAAACGGACCTCCTATGGTCGAAACGGGGGTCCTGTTCATCGGGAGGGGTGTGGCGTACCACAAAACGGACGAAACGGACTTGTGTTGGAGCGCTACGGTCGAAACGGGGGGGAGGGGTGTGGCGTACCGCAAAACGGGACTCCACGGGATACTATTCATCTCCACCGTCGACCTCCTCCAGCCTCCACGGGCTACCATCGACCTCCTCCAGCCTCCACGGGCTCCTGTTCATCCAGCCTCCATGGGCTCCTCTTCATCCAGCCTCCACCGCGCGTAACTCCACCGGCTACTGTTCAACCACCCCTCCACGGGCACCCCTCCACCGTCTACTGTTCATCCAGCCCTCCACACCACGGGGTCCTGTTCAACCACCCCTCCACGGCCACCCCTCCACCGTCTACTGTTCATCCAGCCCTACACACCACGGGTTCCTGTTCATCCAGAGGCAACGCCACCGCTCACTGTTCATCCAAAACCCCTCGCAACACTCACTGTTCATCCCAGAGGCAGCATCGATCGGCTTTAGTTAGCAGCAGTAGCGAAGGAATCGCTCCATCGGGTTCAGTTAACAGCCATCGATTGATCGCTCGGGTTCAGTAATGCGTAGCCTACAGTGCAATCGCTCGGGTTCAGTTAGAGCCCAACGCCTCGCTCGGGTTCAGTTAGAGCCAACGCCTCGCACACACGCGCGTACGTACGAGAGAAACGCGCATCACTCCGCCCCCGATCTCCCACCGTAACCGGCAACTCCCCGAAATTTTCCTCCCCCTCGCTTCTACCATGGTTTTTTCCGTCATGGACGGCCCAAAGAATGTCATGCAGCTGCGTCTCCGGCCCGCCCGAAGAATGCTCCCCTGACGGGGCGCTTGAGTCCTGCAGACGCATATGCGGACCTGGCGAATAGTGCAGCTGATGCTGTCAAGTTCTTCGAGGTTCAAGGCGATGAAGAAGTGGAGAAGCTTTTCTGGTCGCAGTTCAATGCTCCCACTCGCCCGCTGCCGCTGAATAAGAAGGTGGCTGCTATGCCGGAGCTCCACAGGCTGTCCGAGCTTGCAATGCGGTCTGTAGTAGACCATCTTTGGCCGAAGGGGCCTAAGCGGACAGCTATTTTGGTTTGGTGCAGCAATTCCTTGGAGCTGTGTCTCGGATTGATGCCATGAGGAGGTCGGCGTGCATAGAGGGTGCGCGGATGGCGCTAGCCCGCGTTAAAGCCTATTGGACGGATATGGAGGCCACTGTAATAGCGACCCAGGATCCGGCGGGAGGCCAATATCCGGCCGAGCACTACTTGGCGCAAGTCACAGAAGGTGCCCGCCTAATAGAGGTGCAGTGCTCGAAGAATGTTTTATTCGAGTGATAAGTCGAATCATTGTACAAAACAATGTTTTAGTTTAATTATGAGGCTATGTTTATACTTTTGCCCAGAAGTATGATTGTATCCCCTTTGCGGCCGTTTTTATATGTATAAGTAGTCCGAAAGATAGCAGACGTTGGCGTCAGCCCCCACGCATATAATGCGGGGGTGTTCGCAAACAATATGCTTAATCACACTTGATCCGACATCTTGGTCCATTAAGGAGGTGATCGCATGTCAAACTAGGCAACCGGACTATATAGCTGTAACACTTTCGCTTAGCCATGGGAGTATAATGGTGGGGCTACAATGTAGCCCCTGGTACCTTCGTGTGCATCCAAATACGGCCCTTCGTTAATGCGGAGGAATCTTTAGGGATTCCGGTGAGTCTTCGAGTGGTTGAACAGTCTCTAGCTGTATCATGATAGTGAGTTTTCGGCTTTCTCTACTGAGGCGCTCATCCGGAATAACCAGGGCGCAATCGCATTAGTTCTCCTTTGGCCTTCCTTAGCCGGTGATAATGGAACGTAAGGCGGCGAACCCAGGAGCCGGGCAAACCCAACATTTGACCAAAGACATGATTCGGAGCTGATGCATATATGGCCAAACTCGTGATGCCGAACACTCACGAGGGTATTCGGCCTTTGTACAGGAAAAGAGGCTGACAAGAGCCTATTATAAGCCCTTAATTCCTAGGTACGTGCAATTTAGTCTGCCGTGGCCAAATGCCAAAAACGGCAGTATCCTTTGTGGGTATAGAACCCATGGGATGGTTAAACAACAAGAGGCAGTAGAAAAGATTTACACAGGGGCTTAATCTAAAAATAAACCTGTTGAACGGGGCTCTGCTGCACGTCTGCGCCTTTGTCTCCGTTGTGCCGTATCCTAGAAGGGTCTCGCGCGAATGTTGTCTGTAAAAAAAAAGAAAATCTCGTAGGAGAGTGCAACGTAAGTATGCGATTAATAATAAAGGTGTAAGATGTTGGCCTGCCAATAAGGTCGAGCCAAGTGTGGGGCCGTATTAAAAATTTATAGCCCCTGGTTTCCGCTATGGGGGTACATATACGGTGCCCTGGTTGAACCAGGCTACTGGACTCGTCTAACCGTGTCTGTGGTCTTAATGACCAGGCATGTATGTGATATTTAGAGGCCGCTTACAGTCCGGCCGCCAGGGCCGTCGCGTGTTCCTCTGCGCGCGAAGAGCGCTCCATTATTCCGCTAATGGTGATGATGCCACGGGGACCGGGCATCTTGAGTGTAAGGTAGCCATAATGTGGAAATGCGTTGAAGCGGGCGAAGGCCGGTCTTCCAAGCAATGCATGATAGCCGCTTTGGAAGGGTGCGATGGTGAAGAGCAGTTTTTTCGCTTCTGGAGTTGCCTGGGGAGCCGAATGTTACTTCCAGCACGATGGAGCCCCTGCCGTAGGTTTCAACGCCTGGTATCACCCCTTCAAAGGTGGTGTTGCTTTGGCTAATTCTGGATGGGTTTATCCCCATTCGGCGGACAATGTCCTCGTATATTAAATTGAGACTACTGCCGCCGTCCATAAGGACACGGGGGAGACGGTATCTGTCTATTATTGGGTCGAGCACCAAGGCTTGTGATCCTCTGTGCCGAATATTAGTTCGGCCGTCCATGTGATCGAAAGTGATCGGACGAGACATCCAATAATGAGATGTAGGTACGATGGGCTCTACCTCGTGCGCATCTATGGGCGCACGTCCATGCCGTCTCGTGGATGTGTGAGTCGCGTGGATCATGTTTACTGTTTTAACCTCTGGCTGTTTCTGTCCCCCAGTGTTCGGCTGGCGAGGTTTGTCCTCGTCTTCACTTGGTGTTTCTCTCCCTTTGTGTTCGGCATTTAATTTGTCGGCCTGCTTAAAGACCCAACACTCTCTATGGGTGTAGTTTGCAGGTTTCTTCGAGGTGCCATGAATTTGGCATAGTCTGTCCAGAACTCTGTTCAGGCCGGACGGTCCCTCTTTACTTCCTTTAAGTGGCTTCTTTTCCTGATCAAGTCGAGAGCCCATGAATCTGGCATTGACCGTCGTGTTATCCGGCTCTCTTCCTTATTTTGGCGTTTGTTTTTATTACGCCTTGGCTTCCCATTGCCATCCCTTATTTCGGATGTGGTGGGGTCGCTGGTGCCTTTACGGGCTAGCCATCTATCTTCACCCACGCAAAAGCGGGTCATAAGGTTTGTTAAGGCTGCCATTGTCCTTGACTTTTCTTGGCCGAGGTGTCTGGCAAGCCACTCGTCACGAATGCTGTGTTTGAATGCCGCTAAGGCTTCGGCGTCCGGACAATCGACAATTTGATTCTTCTTAGTGAGGAATCTATTCCAAAGCTTGCGGGCGGACTCTCCGGGCTGTTGGATTATGTGACTTAGATCGTTTGCATCCGGAGGCCGGACATAGGTCCCTTGAAAATTGGCCCTGAAAGCATCTTCGAGTTCCTCCCAACTCCCAATTGAGTTTTCGGGGAGGCTTTTCAACCAGTGTCGAGCTGGTCCCTTCAACTTGAGGGGAAGGTATTTGATGGCGTGGAGGTCATCCCCATGAGCCATGTGAATATGCAGGATAAAATCCTCGATCCAGACCCCTGGGTCTGTGGTGCCGTCGTATGCTTCTGTATTCACAGGTTTGAAGCCTTGTGGGAATTCATGGTCCAGTACTTCTTCGGTGAAGCACAGGGGTGAGCAGCCCCTCTATATCTGGATGTGATGTGGCATGTAGTCGGCTGTTGTTGTGTCCGGAGTTTATTCCGAACTGGTATCTGGCTTTTGTGAGCGTTTGGGTGACCATATTCCTTCGCTGGGGTGTGTCTTTTAGGTCCATAGATGGATCTAGCTGCACCTGCCTTCTTGTCCTGATGCTCACATAGGTCGTGTGCAGTGTCCGCAGCCGCTCTCTTATGGTTGTGAAGTGGTACGTCTGGTTTCTTGGTCGAATTTTCTTTTGGTGGAACGGCCGCGTCGTCGAATTCTGGCAGTAGCTTGCGCTTCGGATAGCTTTTCGTATGGCGGTCATCACCATATCTTTCTGCGGTGTCTAGCACTTTATTCCATCTTTGGCTGAGCTTTTCTTGTGCGGCCTTGAGCCGTTGCTTATGCTTTTTTAGACTTCTTGCGGTGACCATAAGCTTTCTGTGGAGGTTGTCTCGTTCCACTTGTTCGTCTGGGATGATGAATGCATCGTCGTCCGGACTATCTTCCTGTTCTGGGGCGGCTTTGTGAGCTCGTCCCTCTGGATCATTGTGATCGGGTATTTGCTCTGAACTTGATTTGGCGTGACTTGGCTAATCCTGCTCCATCGCCGGTTCCATGTGGTCGTTGTTGCTTTCAGAGTTTGCGGGTATATCGACCCTTCTTGCGCTCTTGTCGCTATTTTTGCAATTGCTGGACGTTGAGCGACGTCTGCACCGCCTTTTTGGCTTTTGCCCGGGTGTTTTATCTTCCGGATTATCGTTGTTGTCCTTATTGGGCGTATCTACCATGTATATATTGTATGACAAGGTAGTAGTCTCGCGCCCCAGGGATTCTGGGGCTTCTCCTACATCTCGTCCATACCGTTGATGTCTTCGGAGTCGAAGTCATGCACGTCGGTTAAATCTTCGATCGTGGCAATGGAGTGGGTGGTGGGTGGGCACCGAATTCCTTCGTCGCCTGCTTCCCACTCGGGCCGGACATAGTTCGGCCCAGGGCCTCCTGACAAAGAGAGAGACCTTAATAAGTTCAGCATGTTGCCAAAGGGCGAGTACTGAAAGATGTCTGTAGCGGTAAACTCCATTACCGGAGCCCAACCTGGCTCGGCTGGCTCAAGAGCGAGCGGACCGAGACCAACAGTCGGATATGAGTCCGGGGGCCCAGGGTTACAGGCCTCCACTGAGGTGGGACCTGTGTTCGGCTCCACCACCGATGAGTGTGCGGCCTGCGGGGTGGGGTCCAGCCCTCCGTCCATAGGCAACACAACCTGCCCTGGATGTAGATCTGAGGCGGCTTCGGGGATGATGTCCCGAGCATTGTCCGATAGCAGGTCTAGGCCGTGCTCGTCGTGACTGTCCGGTGTTCCTGGGGCAGGCTCGAATCCGTTGAAGATCGAGTCTCCGCGGATATCTGCCGTGCAGTTCAAGTTTCCGAACCTGATCTGGTGGCCAGGGGCAAAGCTATCGATGTGCTCCAACCGGCCAAGCGAATTGGCCTGCAGTGCGAAGCCGCCGAAGACTAAGATCTGTCCCGGGAGAAGAGTCTCACCCTGGACCGTGTTGTTGACGATTGAAGATGCCATCAAGCCTCGAAGCGACGACACAGAGGAACTCTCAATGAAAGCACCAATGTCGGTGTCAAAACCGGTGGATCTCGGGTAGGGGGTCCCGATTTGTGCGTCTTAGGCTGATGGTAACACGAAGCAAGGGACACAATGTTTACCCAGGTTCAGGCCCTCTCGATGGAGGTAAAACCCTACTTCCTGCTTGATTAATATTGAAGATATGTGTAGTACAAGAGTAGATCTACCACGAGACCGTAGAGGCTAAACCCTAAGAGCTAACCTATGATGGTATGATTGTAATTGTGATCGGCCTTCTAAGGACCATCCTCTCCAGTTTATATAGACACCGGAGAGCTAGGGTTTACATGGAGTCGATTACAAGGAAGGAAAATAATATCCGGATCGCCAAGCTTGTCTTCCACGCAAAGGAGAGTCCCATCCGGACACGAGCCGAAGTCTTGAGTCTTGTATCTTGACGCTTCTATAGTCCGGATGATGAATATAGTCCGGCTGTCCGGATACCCCCTTATCCAGGACTCCCTCAGGGGGCGATGGTGAAGAGTAGTTCTTCGCTTCTTAAGTTGCCTGGGGAACCGAATATCACCTCTAGTACGAGGGAGCCCCTATAGCAGGCTTCACCGCCTGGTATCACCCCTTCAAAGGTGGTGTTACTTTGGCTGATTCTGGATGGGTCTATCCCCATCGTGCGTACAGTGTCCTGGTATATTAAATTAAGACTACTGCCGCCATCCATGACGACCCTAGTGAGATGGTATCCGTCGATTATTGGGTCGAGCACCAAGGCAACTCATCCTCCATGTCGCATACTAGTCGGGTAGTCCCTATGATCGAAGGTGATCGGGCAGGCCGACCAGTGGTTAAGTTTGGGGGCGACAGGCTCTATAGCGTATGCGTCTCTGAGCACGCGTTCGCGCCTTCTCGTGGGTATGTGAGTCGTGCGGATCATGTTTACTGTTTTTACCTCTGGTGCGATTTTTTTTCTGTCCCCCAGTGTTCGGCTCGCGAGGCTCATCCTCGTCTTCACTTGGTGTTTCCCTTCCCTTGTGTTCGGCATTTAATTTGCCGGCTTGTTTAAAGACCCATCATTCTCTATGAGTGTGGTTCGCAGGTTTCTCGGGGGTGCCATGAATTTGGCACAGTTTGTCCAGGACTTTGTTCAGGCCGGATGGTCCCTCTTTGCTGCCTTTAAATGGCTTCTTTTGTTGATCGGGTCGAGAGCCCCTGAATCCGGCATTGACCGTTGTGTTGTCCGGACTTTCTTCCTTGTTTCGATGTTTGTTTTTATTGCGCCGTGGCTTCCCGTTGCCATCCCTGATTTCTGATGTACTTGGGTCGCTAGTGCCTCTACGGGCCAACCAGCTGTCTTCACCCGCTCAAAAGCGGGTCATAAGGCTTGTTAAGTCCGCCATTGTCCTCGGCTTTTCTTGGCCGAGGTGTCTGGCGAGCCACTCGTCCCGGATACTGTGCTTGAAGGCCGCTAGGGCTTCGCCATCCGGACAGTTGACAATTTGATTCTTCTTAGTGAGGAATCAGTTCCAAAGCTTGCGGGCGGACTCTCCGGGCTGTTGAATTATGTGACTTAAATCGTCTGCGTCCGGAGGTCAGACACAGGTCCCTTGAAAATTGTCCCTGAAAGCATCCTCGAGTTCCTCCCAACTTCCGATTGAATTTTCGAGTTGGCTTTTCAACCAATGCCGAGCTGGTCCCTTCAACTTGAGGGGAAGGTATTTGATGGCGTGGAGGTCATCCCCACGAGCCATGTGGATATGCAGGATAAAATCCTCAATCCAGACCCCGGGGTCTGTCGTTCCGTCATATGCCTCTATGTTCACAGGTTTAAAACCCTGTGAAAATTCGTGGTCCAGTACCTTTTTGGTGAAGCACTGATAGAGGCAAAGGTGTCCCGTATTTCGATGAGATGATGGATATCGCTTTGTTGGAAGTTGACTTTGACGATCCGACTACGAACGTGCGAGGACGTCGCGCCTTAGCAATCGCTAAACCAACTCCGAGAGGTTATTGACCACGCCGGAGCACGATCAACCTGACCACGAGGGTCTGTTTCCTGCGAGCAAACGAAGAACAAGCAAGAAACTGAGATTGCAATCTGGATATTGCGAATATAAGATGAAAGCTTTATTGATCAAGGTGGGGTTCTGTGACGCCTTTGTCTGGTCGTTGAACACAAACGAAGTACGCGAAGTTGCAGCTATGGCGAACTTTTAATCTAAACAAAACCCAAAGTCTAAACGATGCCCTAAGGGCTGTATATATGGAGGAAGAGGGGGGAATTTCGTGGCCCTTGGTGGAGGGGTCCGAAATCAACCCTATCTCTTGTTTCCCCACACATACGGACTCTAAAAATAGCCTATACTTATGTATTTCGAAATTACATGGGTCTGGCCCAATAATAAGGTGACGCAGCACCTAAAATAGCCTCGGGACGAAATTTAGGAAGTGGCATCTTGTATATTTCGTCCAAGGCTTCATGCACCCATTATGGTGGCTTCAAAGTCCTGAAATCATCACTTGTAACTCCGTTCTTGTTCCCCTTGCGCATGCCATCATCTCCATGCTTGTTCTTGCTTCAATGTTCATCCTTCTCCAAGCTAGGCCCTTCATTTGTAAGCAAAACAAATGTATCCAATTTAGGCAGCATCATATTCTCATGAACATTAGAATCATTACCAAGAAACGAAAGTACCTGGTAATTTAGTTGGCGTGCACGAGCTCTAGTAATTGGTCCAGTATGTATAGCAGCAGGGGCTGTGGGTGTAACAATTGTATTGATGTCCTCATCACTAGATGATATGCTTGATGAATTGAGTGGCTCTACAATATTCTCCAAAGTTGATTTGCGTAGTGGATACCATCAAATTCGTATGAAATTGGGAGATGAATGGAAAACAGCATTTAAAACTAAGTTTGGATTATATGAGTGGTTAGTCATGCCTTTTGGGTTAACTAATGCACCTAGTACTTTCATGAGATTAATGAACGAAGTTTTACGTGCTTTCATTGGACGATTTGTGGTAGTTTACTTTGATGACATATTGATTTATAGCAGATCTTTGGAAGAACATTTGGAACATTTACGTGCTGTTTTTATTGCTCTACGTGATGCACGTTTGTTTGGTAACCTTGGGAAGTGCACCTTTTGCACCGACCGAGTATCTTTTCTTGGCTATGTTGTTACTCCACAGGGAATTAAAGTTGATAAAGCCAAGATTGAAGCTATTGAGAGTTGGCCGCAGCCCAAAACGGTCACACAAGTGAGGAGTTTTCTTGGCCTCGCTGGATTCTATAGGCGTTTTGTGAGAGATTTCAGCACCATTGCTGCACCTCAATGAGCTTACAAAGAAAGATGTGCCTTTTCTCTGGGGTACCGCACAGGAAGAAGCCTTCACGGTATTGAAAGATAAGTTGACACATGCTCCTTTACTCCAACTTCCTGATTTTAATAAGACTTTTGAGCTTGAATGTGATGCTGGTGGAATTGGATTAGGAGGTGTGTTATTACAAGATGGCAAACCTGTTGCATACTTTTCTGAAAAATTGAGTGGGCCTAGTCTGAATTATTCTACTTATGATAAAGAATTATATGCTCTTGTTCGGACTTTAGAAACATGGCAACATTATTTATGGCCCAAAGAATTTGTTATACATTCTGATCATGAATCATTGAAACATATTAAAAGTCAAGCTAAACTGAATCGTAGACATGCTAAATGGGTTGAATTCATTGAGACTTTCCCTTATGTCATTAAACACAAGAAGGGAAAAGAAAATGTTATTGCTGATGCTTTGTCTCGTCGCTATACTATGCTTTCACAACTTGACTTCAAAATATTTGGTTTGGAGACCATCAAAGATCAATATGTGCATGATGCTGATTTTAAAGATGTAATGCATAATTGTAAAGAAGGAAGAATGTGGAACAAGTTTGTTGTTAACGATGGATTTGTGTTTCGTGCTAACAAGCTATGCATTCCAGCTAGCTCCGTTCGTCTTTTGTTGTTGCAGGAGGCGCATGGAGGAGGATTAATGGGACACTTTGGCGTGAATAAGACGGAGGACGTACTTGCTACACATTTCTTTTGGCCAAAGATGAGACGGGATGTTGAGCGTTTTATTGCTCGCTGCACTACATGTCAAAAAGCTAAGTCACGCCTCAATCCTCATGGTTTATATATGCCTTTGCCTGTACCTAGTGTTCCTTGGGAGGATATATCTATGGACTTTGTTTTAGGTTTACCTCGAACAAAGAAGGGGAGGGATAGCATATTTGTTGTCGTGGATAGATTCTCGAAAATGGCACACTTTATACCATGTCATAAAAGCGATGATGCTGTTAATGTTGCTGATTTGTTCTTTCGTGAAATTATTCGCTTGCATGGTGTGCCAAATACTATTGTTTCAGATCGTGATACTAAATTTCTTAGCCACTTTTGGAGATGTTTATGGGCTAAGTTGGGGACTAAACTGCTTTTTAGTACTACTTGTCACCCCCAAACTGATGGACAAACTGAAGTAGTCAATAGAACATTGTCTACTATGCTTAGGGCTGTTTTGAAGAATAATAAGAAAATGTGGGAGGAATGCTTGCCTCATATTGAATTTGCTTATAATCGTTCATTGCATTCTACTACTAAGATGTGCCCTTTTGAAGTTGTGTATGGTTTTGATGAGGATATCAATACAATTGTTACACCCACAGCCCCTGCTGCTATACATACTGGACCAATTACTAGAGCTCGTGCACGCCAACTAAATTACCAGGTACTTTCGTTTCTTGGTAATGATTCTAATGTTCATGAGAATATGATGCTGCCTAAATTGGATACATTTGTTTTGCTTACAAATGAAGGGCCTAGCTTGGAGAAGGATGAACATTGGAGCAAGAACAAGCATGGAGATGATGGCATGCGCAAGGGGAACAAGAACGGAGTTACAAGTGATGATTTCAGGACTTTGAAGCCACCATAATGGGTGCATGAAGCCTTGGACGAAATATACAAGATGCCACTTCATAAATTTCGTCCCGAGGCTATTTTAGGTGCTGCGTCACCTTATTATTGGGCCAGGCCCATGTAATTTCGAAATACATAAGTATAGGCTATTTTTAGAGTCTGTATGTGTGGGGAAACAAGAGATAGGGTTGATTTCGGACCCCTCCACCAAGGGCCACGAAATTCCCCCCCTCTTCCTCCATATATACAGCCCTTAGGGCATCGTTTAGACTTTGGGTTTTGTTTAGATTAAAAATTCGCCATAGCTGCAACTTCGCGTACTTCGTTTGTGTTCAACGACCAGACAAAGGCGTCACAGAACCCCACCTTGATCAATAAAGCTTTCATCTTATATTCGCAATATCCAGATTGCAATCTTAGTTTCTTGCTTGTTCTTCGTTTGCTCGCAGGAAACAGACCCTCGTGGTCAGGTTGATCGTGCTCCGGCGTGGTCAATAACCTCTCGGAGTTGGTTTAGCGATTGCTAAGGCGCGACGTCCTCGCACGTTCGTAGTCGGATCGTCAAAGTCGACTTCCACCAAAGCGAAATCCACCATCTCATCGAAAGACGGGACACCTTTGCCTCTATCACAATTCCACTAGCATCACATTCAAGCTCAAAAGTCTTATTAAAATCAGGAAGTTGGAGTAAAGGAGCATGTGTCAACTTATCTTTCAATACCGTGAAGGCTTCTTCCTGTGCGGTACCCCAAAGAAAAGGCACATCTTTCTTTGTAAGCTCATTGAGAGGTGCAGCAATGGTGCTAAAATCTCTCACAAAACGCCTATAGAATCCAGCGAGGCCAAGAAAACTCCTCACTTGTGTGACCGTTTTGGGCTGCGGCCAACTCTCAATAGCTTCAATCTTGGCTTTATCAACTTCAATTCCCTGTGGAGTAACAACATAGCCAAGAAAAGATACTCGGTCGGTGCAAAAGGTGCACTTCCCAAGGTTACCGAACAAACGTGCATCACGTAGAGCAATAAAAACAGCACGTAAATGTTCCAAATGTTCTTCCAAAGATCTGCTATAAATCAATATGTCATCAAAGTAAACTACCACAAATCGTCCAATGAAAGCACGTAAAACTTCGTTCATTAAGCTCATGAAAGTACTAGGTGCATTAGTTAACCCAAAAGGCATGACTAACCACTCATATAATCCAAACTTAGTTTTAAATGCTGTTTTCCATTCATCTCCCAATTTCATACGAATTTGATGGTAGCCACTACGCAAATCAACATTGGAGAATATTGTAGAGCCACTCAATTCATCAAGCATATCATGTAGCCTAGGAATAGGATGACGATAACGAATAGTAATATTATTAATGCCTCTACAATCAACACACATACGTGATGTACCATCCTTTTTCGGCACTAGAATAATAGGAACAGCACAAGGACTAAGGGATTCGCGTATATAACCTTTGTCGAGAAGCTCTTGTACTTGACGCATAATCTCCTTCGTCTCCTCTGGATTGGTACGGTATGGTGCACGGTTTGGCAGTGAAGCACCGGGAATTAAGTCAATCTGATGCTCAATCCCTCGAATAGGCGGTAATCCCGGTGGCACGTCTTGTGGAAAAACGTCAGCGAACTCCTGCAAAATGTTAGTGACAGCAGGAGGCAAAGAGGAAGGCACGTCCTCGAATGAAAATAATGCCTCTTTGCACACAAAAGCATAGCAAACAAATTTGCTGAAATCTAGCTCATCAATATCAGATTTGGTGGCAAATAAACATGCACTTTTCAATTTAATTTCAGAAGCAACACTAGATGGTTTATTATTAGGCTTCATTTGTTGCTCAAATTCTTTTGCCACAATCTGATTTTCACTCTTATTCTTATCCTATTGTGCTTTATTAGCTCTATTAATATCATCTTTCAAAATGGAATCAGGAGTCATAGGAAGCAAAGTAATATTTTTATCCTTATGAACAAGAGTATAGTGATTGTTTCTACCATGGTGTACAGAATTTTTATCAAATTGCCATGGTCTACCAAGTAATAAGGAACATGCTTGCATAGGTACCACATCACAATCAACATAATCAGCATATGTAGAGATACTAAAATGCACACGAACAGTACGTGTTACCTTAACCTTGCCGCTGTTGTTGAACCATTGGATGTAGTAAGGATGTGGATGTGGTCTTGTGGTGAGAGAAAGCTTCTCCACCATCTCCATGCTAGCCAAGTTGTTGCAGCTCCCTCCGTCTATGATGACGCGCACAGAACGTTCCTTCACAACTCCCTTGGTATGGAACAAATTGTGCCTCTGATTTTGCTCCGCTTGTGTGACCTGCACACTCAAAACACGTTGAGCAACTAAACATTCATACCTGTCAGCGTCTTCAGGAGCCATGTATTGTGTCTCATGATCAGAATCATCTCCACCATGTTCTTCACGTGTAATAAGAGCCAAAGTCTCCTCATCATAGTCACTAGCGGACTCATATCCACCATCCGCGGTAGCAATCATCACACGCGGAGATTTGCATTCTCTCGCATAATGACCTCCTCCCTTACAACGACGACAAATAATATCACTTGTGTGCCCTGTTGATGCCATGGAAGAAGAAGAACGCTGTGCAGGCCCCGCAGGTGCGCTCTTGGCAGATAATGGTGGTTGTGCCTGTTTTCTTGTATCACGGCTGGAGGTGGCACCGGATGGAGGTGCTGGTGCAGTTGAAGTAGAAGATGCACGTGGTGTCCATGATGAAGGTCGGCCTGCAGAAAAGTTAGTTCGCCCCAATGCTTGTCGATCCTGCACTTCACGTTCAGCTTTACAAGCAAGATGGAATAAACGAGTGATATTAGTATACTCCTTATAGTCTAGAATGGTCTGAATCTCTCTATTTAATCCACCCAGAAAACGTGCAAGCATAGCTTCATTCTCCTCAACAATACCACATCTAATCACGCCAGTTTGTAATTCCTGATAATATTCTTCTACAGAATTTTTTCCTTGTCTTAAACGCTGCAATTTTTGAAGCAATTCACGTTGATAATATGGTGGAACCCAACGCGTACGCATAGCAGTTTTCAAAGCAGCCCAAGTAGTTGGAATAGGATATAATCTACAATGTTCAGACCACCATACACATGCAAAACTAGTGAAAGCACAAACGGCAGCAGCAACTCGTCTCTCCTCAGGATATTGTAAACATGTAAATCGTTGTTCAGTTTCTAACTCCCAAGTAAGATATATATCAGGAACATATCTACCCTCAAATGGTGGAATATTCAATTTTAGTTTAGGAATATGGACATCATCTCGTACCTGAGGTGGTGGTGCAGGCCTACCATTACGAATATATACCTGAGGTCGACCTGCTGGTGGTGGTACAGGTGGCTGCACGTAGTGTTGATTTTGATCAACCTCATCCTCATAGTCTCCCACATAATCATCCTCCTCCGCATTAGCAGCAGGAGCCACAGAAGTATCAACAGCAGCACCAACAGTTTGGCCAAACGCAAGAGGAACACGGCTTGCTCGGCGGAGGTCTGCTTTGCGACGTGGAGGTAGTCGTTGTTGTTGTTGTTGTTGGAGAGGTGCGTTAGCTGCAGCGGGTGGTGGTGGTGGAAGACGCGCGAGCAATTCATTAAACTTGTTATCGAGCTTTGTTTCAAACGTCTTCTCAAAGCCAGTGATCTTCTCCATGGCCTCTTCAAAATTGTTCAGCACATCTTGCACCTGTTCAGTCATCATTTGCTGAAACTTATCATGAAGCTCCTTGTTCGATAAATTCTCCCAGTCAATCTCGTCGGCTTGTGATCCTGGCATGGTTAGCAGCAATAGAAACACACAAGAATATGATCCTACAGACTACGAACAAGTGGTGGTGGTGGGTGTCAGAAATCCGTCAAGCAAATCTCAAATTCTTACCAGTTCTTACCCAGCAGCAGGCGGTGATCGGCAACCGTTGTAGTCAAAAACTCTCAAAGCTTGGATAGAGCGATTACCAGGGAGAGTCAAACGCACGACGTAGATGTATGTGGAGCTGGGAAGGCTTATAATATGGTAGCAAAAAGGGTCAGCAATAATCAATTCAGAGATGCAAAGTTGAATAAACGCTCAACGACGGTACTGTGCTGGTCCTAGGCTAGACTGTGCTAGAGACGCGAGCCTAGAACACCAACAAAATCACGGCGCGGCACGTAAACAAGGGAAAAGCACACTCTGAAAAAAAAAATTCGCTCTTTTTTTTTGCGCTCTTTTTTTTTGCGCTGCTTTTTTTTTTGCGAAAAATCACTATAATGGCGAGTATCTCAAAACTCTTCCTAGCTCAAACGGACAGGATGGGCACGAAATTTTTCGACCAAATTTTTTTTTTTCGACTGCCCGGACCCAAAAACTGGAAACGGGTCAAAAAAAACTTCCTATAATGGCACCTGTCTCAAAACACTCAGAAACACCTAAAAATAGGATAGCCAGAAAATTTTTCGAAAAATGCGTTTTCGAAAAATTTTGGGCCTAAACGGAGCGTGGCTACCCGACTCTTTTTTTTTCCGAAACCTACTCCGGCAAGGAAACACGAATCGGAAACTAGATGGATCTCGAAAACAAACCTAATAAGCAAGGAACTCGGATTGGTGGTGGATATATGGTGGTGGTATATGGCAGCGGTGGTGGTAGCGGTGGTAGTATATGGATATGGATCGGTGGTGGTATATGGACACGGATTGATGGTGGTATATGGATACGGATTCGGAGCGGTAGTGGTAGATGGCAGGGGCGATGATGATGGTGCGGCGGCGGCGTGACAACTTATGACCAGAACTCGAAACTCTAAAAGACTAGACTCTAAGACCAGCAACTAGACCGACGATGCAACCGCAAATTCAACAAAGCAAAACCCTAAAAAGATTATGCAAAGGCTCAGATTGGTTCGGATATGATGAACTAACCCTAATTTTTTTTTTGTGGCTTTTTCGTGGACAATAGGTATGAAGACAGACTCGATCTAAACTACGAAAAACTGTAAAATCTCACCGAGCAACCTAGAAATCTGATACCACTTGATAGAGGCAAAGGTGTCCCGTCTTTCGATGAGATGATGGATATCGCTTTGTTGGAAGTCGACTTTGACGATCCGACTACGAACGTGCGAGGACGTCGTGCCTTAGCAATCGCTAAACCAACTCCGAGAGGTTATTGACCACGCCGGAGCACGATCAACCTGACCACGAGGGTCTGTTTCCTGCGAGCAAACGAAGAACAAGCAAGAAACTGAGATTGCAATCTGGATATTGCGAATATAAGATGAAAGCTTTATTGATCAAGGTGGGGTTCTGTGACGCCTTTGTCTGGTCGTTGAACACAAACGAAGTACGCGAAGTTGCAGCTATGGCGAACTTTTAATCTAAACAAAACCCAAAGTCTAAACGATGCCCTAAGGGCTGTATATATGGAGGAAGAGGGGGGGAATTTCGTGGCCCTTGGTGGAGGGGTCCGAAATCAACCCTATCTCTTGTTTCCCCACACATACGGACTCTAAAAATAGTCTATACTTATGTATTTCGAAATTACATGGGCCTGGCCCAATAATAAGGTGACGCAGCACCTAAAATAGCCTCGGGACGAAATTTATGAAGTGGCATCTTGTATATTTCGTCCAAGGCTTCATGCACCCATTATGGTGGCTTCAAAGTCCTGAAATCATCACTTGTAACTCCGTTCTTGTTTCCCTTGCGCATGCCATCATCTCCATGCTTGTTCTTGCTCCAATGTTCATCCTTCTCCAAGCTAGGCCCTTCATTTGTAAGCAAAACAAATGTATCCAATTTAGGCAGCATCATATTCTCATGAACATTAGAATCATTACCAAGAAACGAAAGTACCTGGTAATTTAGTTGGCGTGCACGAGCTCTAGTAATTGGTCCAGTATGTATAGCAGCAGGGGCTGTGGGTGTAACAATTGTATTGATGTCCTCATCAAGCACAGAGGGTGAGTAGCCCCTCTGTATCTGGACATGTTGTGGCATGCCGTCGGCTGTTGTTGTGTCCGGTGCTGATTCCGAACTGGTACTCGATCAGTCTGATCGTTTTGGTGACCATAGTCCCACGCCGGGGCGTGTCCTCAAGATCCATAGATGGACCTGGTCGCACCGGCCTTTTTATCCAGGAGCTCACGTAAATCGTGTGCGGCGTCAGTATCTGTTCTGTAGCGGTTACAAAGTGGTTGGTTCGGCCTACTGGCCATATTGTTCTTTGGTGGAACAGCCTCATCGTCGACTTCTGGTAGCAGCTTGCGCTTTGGATAGCTCTTTGTGTGGCGATCGTCGCCGTACTTTTCTTTAGTGTCTAGTATTTTATTCCATCTGCGATTGAGCGTTTCCTTTGCGGCTTTAAGCCTTTGCTTCTGCTTCTTTTGACTTCTCGCAGTGGCCATAAGCCTTCTGTGGAGGTTATCACGTTCCAAACGTGTTTCCGGGATGATGAATGCGTCATCGTCCGGACTGTGCTCCTGTCCCGGGGTAGTTTGATGAGTTCGTCCCTCGGGATCACTGTGACCGGGCGTCTGCTCCGGGCTGTGTTTGACGTGACCTGGCTCATCCGGCTCCATTGCTGGGTCCATATGGTCGTTGTTGCCTTCGGAGTTGACTGGGGTGTCTATCTTTCTAGCGCTATTATCGCTACTTTTACTGTGACTGGACTTAGAGCGGCGTCTGCGCTGTTGTTTTGGCTTTTGTCCGGGGGTTTTATCCTCCTTCTGTCGCCATCGTCCTCCTTAGGCGTATCCACCATGTATATATCATATAATGAGGTGTCAGTCCAGCGCCCCGAGGGTGGTGGTTCTGAATCGTCTCCTGCGCCGACGTCCATACCGTCGGTGTCATCAGAGTCGAAGTCGAGCATGTCTGTTACATCGTCGATGGTGGCTATGAAGTGGGTGGTGGGTGGGCAACAAATTTCTTCGTCGCCTTCTTCCCCCTTGAGCCGGACATAGTTCGGCCAAGAGTCTCCTGACAAGGAGAGGGACTTTAATGAGTTCAGCGTGTCAGCAAAGGGCGAGTGCTGGAAGATATCCGCAGCGGCAAATTCCATTACTGGAGCCCAGCCAGAATCGGCGGGCTCGGGGGCGCGCGGTCTGGGACCTACAGCCGGACACAAGTCCAGGGGTCCGGAGACACAGGCTTCCTTGGGGATGGAGTCTGTGTTCGGCTCTACTGCCGATAAGTGTGCGGCCTTTGGGGCGGGGTCCATCCACCCGTCCTCGGACGATGCAATCTGCCCCGGATTTAGGTCTGGCGATCCTGCAGGCGCGATATCCCCAGTATTGTCCGACATCAGGTCTAAGTCGTGCTCATTGTGACTGTTCGGCGCTCCTGGCGTAGGCCCGAATCTGTCGAAGATCAAGTCTCCGCGGATATCGGCTGTGTAGTTCAAGTTTCCGAACCTGACCAGATGGCCAGTGGCATAGCGGTCGATCTACTCCAGATGGCCGAGCGAATTGGCCCGCAGTGCGAAGCCGCCGAACACGAAGATCTGTCCGGGGAGAAAGGTCTCACCCTGGACAGCGTTGTTGTTGATGATTGAAGTAGCCATCGAGCCTTGCAGCGATGGCACAGAGGAACTCTCAATGAAAGCGCCAATGTCGGTGTCAAAACCGGCGGATCTCGGGTAGGGGGTCCCGATCTGTGCGTCTAAGGCTAATCGTAACAGGAGGCAAGGGACACAATGTTTTACCCAGGTTCGGGCCCTCTCGATTGATCTTGATGATATGAGTATTACAAGAGTTGATCTACCACGAGATCGTAGAGGCTAAACGCTAGAAGCTAGCCTATGATTATTATGATTGTTGTGATCGTCCCTATACGGACAAAACCCTCTGGTTTATATAGACACAGGAGGGGGCTAGGGTTTACACAGAGTCGGTTACAAAGAAGGAAATCTAATATCCGGATCGCCAAGCTTGTCTTCCATGCAAAGGAGAGTCCCATCCAGATACGGGACGAAGTCTTGAGTCTTGTATCTTCACGGTCCAACAGTCCGGCCAAAGTATATAGTCCGGCTCTCTGGATTCCCCCTAGTCCAGGACTCCCTCACTGGGCTCCTGAGGCAATCACCTGGACGCCCTCCTGGCGATGTCATCAGCCTCTTGATTGGTGCCGCGGGGCACGTGCTGCAACACTAACACCCAAAACTGCTTTTCCATCTGGCGGACCTCCGCAAGATATGCTTCCATGTGTTCGTCCTTCGGTTCGTACACCTTGTTGGAGAAGTTGACGAGGAATTGTGAATCGCCCTTGATGATGAGGCGCTTTACCCCCAGAGCGGCTGCAACTTTCGAGCCTGCTATCAGGCCCTCGTATTCTGCTATGTTGTTGGAGACCATCTCTCCATGCTGGAAGCAGAGCTGCACGGCATGATAGAGCTTGTCCTGAGTGGGAGATATGAGAATTGCGCCTGCCCCTGCGTCATGTCACGAGAACGCCCTGTCGAAGTACATGACCCAGCCGTCTAGCGCTTCACTTCTTGGGGAAAGCGATTGATCGTCGCCCGCTTCGAGCCCTGGTGCCTCCGTCCATTCTGCCACGAAATCTGCAAGTGCAGCTCCCTTGATGACTCTGGTCGTGCTGAATTCCAGCTGAAACTCTTGCAACTCGATGTTCCATTCAGCAACCCTTCCAGCTGAGTTGGGGCTCCTAAGTACCCTTTCCAAGGGATATGCCGAGACGACCTTGATGGGATGACCTTGAAAGTAGTGCCGCAGCTTGCATGAGGACACTAGCAATGCGAGGAGGAGTTTCTGAGGCATGGGGTATCGCGCCCTCGCGTCCCCTAGCACCATGCTGACGAAGTACACGGGATGCTCGACGAGGTTGAGAGTGCTGGCGTGGCATGCGTCTTCTAGAGGTCGGGGCACCTCCCGAGACGACGGAGCCCCCAGCGCTTGGTCGCTTGGCGAGGCCTCCCCTGCTCTGGGTGCGTCTCCCTACTGAGGCTGATCCCCATCTGCTGCGGTCGTGGTCTTCACGAGGCTTTCTTGGCCTTGTTTTGATTCGGCCGGGGCTGTGACTGACGCGGTCTTGGCCCGGCGCTCCTCCCATACCACCACCAGGGCTGCGTTGGCGGAGTAGGGCGTGGCTGCAAGGTAGAGTACCAAGGGCTCCTGAGGGCGCGGAGCTACCATCACCGGAGGGCTAGTAAGGTACTTCTTGAGATCTTGGAATGCTTTGTCAGCCTCTTCAGTCCATTCGAACGGGCCCTTCTTATTCATCAGCTTGAAGAAGGGCAGTGCTCGCTCCCCCAGCTTGGAGATGAAACGTCCCAACGCGGTTACTCGCCCGGTGAGCTTCTGCATTTCTCTGAGGGTCTTCGGCGGGCTCATGTCTTCGACTGCCTTGACCTTCTCTGGTTTAGCCTTGATACCTCTGTGGGGCACGAGGAAACCCAAAAGCTTGCCCGAGGGGACTCCGAATATGCACTTCTCCGGGTTGAGCCGCAGGTCCACTTCACGGAGGCTCGCGAAGGTTTCTTCCAAGTCTTGTATCATGGTTTTCGCCTCCCAAGACTTCACCATGATGTCATCGACGTAGGCCTCGGCGTTTCTTCCGAGCTGCCGGCCCAAGGCAATGTGCATCAGTCCTGAAAGGTCACGCCCGCGTTGCGCAACCCGAACGGCATGCAGGTATAGCAGTAAACTCCGCACGGGGTCAGGAAGGCCATTTTCTCCACATCTTCTACCGCCATCTTAATTTGGTGATAGCCTGAGAAGGCATCCAGGAAGCACAGCAAGTCGCACTCGGCAGTCTTATCGACGATCTGATCGATACGAGGGAGCGGGAACGGATCCTGAGGGCAGGCCTTGTTGAGGTTGGTGAAGTCGACGCACATGCGCTCCTTTCCCCCCTTTTTTGGCACAATAACAGGGTTGATCAGCCATTCAGGATAACGAACCTCGCGAATGACACCCGCAGCCTCTAACTTGCAAGTTTCTTGGATGATGAATGCCTGCTTCTCGATGGACTGTCGCCTTGCCTTCTGCTTCATGGGGCGCACATTAGGGCACACGTTCAGATGGTGCTTAATCACCTCTCTTGGGACCCCTGCTAGCTGATCAGGTTGCCACGCAAACACCTCCTTGTTTGCGCGCAGAAATTTCACCAGGGCCTCCTCCTGCTCAGGGTCGAGATTGGCGCCTATGGTGAAGGTGGCGTCAGAGGATCCATCCTCGTCGACCGGTACTTGCTTGGTCTCCGCCTTGCGTTGGGTGAATAGCTGCTTCTTCTTGGCCGGCGCAGCCCCCTTGGGCTCAAGGGTATCTGCACCGGTGGGCTGCGCCGCCACGGCCGTCTTGAAAGCAAGCTTGAGCGCCTGTAGCGCATCTCTCATGTCTCCAGGCACGGTAAGGACGCCGCTGCTCCCGGGCATCTTCATGAGGTTGTAAGCCGGGTGAGTCGCTGCCATGAACTAGGCCAAGGCTGGGTAGCCGAGGATGGCGTTGTACGGGAGGCCAATGGGGGCGATGTCAAAGTCGACCAGCTCCATGCGGAAGTTGTCGTCGGTGCCGAAGGTCACCGGGAGGCGGATCTGCCCTAGGGAGCCGGTGGAACCGCCTCCGATGCCCGAGAAGGGCCAGCTGGGTTGGAGTCGCTCCAGCGGCACGTGGAGGAGGCTGAAGGCCTCCACCGAGAGCACGTTGAGGCTGGCACCACCATCGATGAGGGTCCTCGTGACGGCCACCTGGCAGATGGTGGGGGTGCATAACAATGGGAGCGTACCCGCGCAGGCGGTGTTGGAGGGGTGATCGTCCGAGCTGAAGGTCAAATCAGCCTCGGGCACCACCCAGCCCGAGGAGCTTCACGGCGCTTGAGGACAGCACCAATCTGGCGGACGAATGGCTTGACATGGCGGCTCGAAGATGGCGCCAGCGAGCCGCCCAAGAGAGCTGCGATGACCGGGGGCGGTGGTGCAGCATACTAGGTGAGGAACAGGCCACGCAACTCCTCCCAGGAGGCCACAAAAGCCGCCGGCAGGTGGAGCAACCACATGCGCGGGATGCCTGTGAGGGCCATGGGCAGCCAGTTAGCCAGGACCCTGTCGTTGCCCCCTGCCTCGAGGATGGCCTCCTCATACGCCAGCAGGAAGGCGAGCGGATCCATCGTGCCGTCGTAGCGTTGCGGCATGTCTGGCTTGAACTTGTCCGGCCACTGCACCTGCCGTAAGGCGGGGGCCAAAGCCCAGAGCCCCCTAGCCCCAGTGCTGGCACCGGCCACCAGAGCCGGAAGTGCGATGTCCGCCATGAGGAAGAAGCGCGGTGCTTACGGAGAGTGAGCCGATGGAAGGGAGATTTCAGCGCACCCCTACCTAGAGCGCCAAATGTCGGATGTTGGGTTCTAGCAGACCCTTAAGGTTCAAACTGTGGGATGCGCGCGAATATCTTCCCCCTAAAACTCCACGTCCAATCGCCTCACGAGAATCTAAGCTAAACGATGAACAACACGAGGGACACAAGATTTATACTGGTTTGGGCCACCGTTGTGGTGTAATACCCTACTCCAGTGTGTGGTGTGGTGGATTTCCCCAGAGGCTGATGACGAACAGTACAGGGAAGAACTGCCTCGTGAGAGGTGTTCTTGAGCTGGTGCGATGAACTACTTGGTTGAGTTCGATCGCCTCTCGATCTAATGAGCACTCGATCCCCTCTCCCCTCTACTGTGGTGGCTATCCCTATATATATAGAGGCCCTAGTCCTCTTCCCAAATATTGAGCGAGAAGGGCGCCAACAACGGCCGTTTTGAAGGGGAACATCTAGTACAAGTTATCCTGACTAAAGTTAGTCTTCGGCTGCCAAAGGCACTGGCGATGACGCCGTCTTGGGCTCCATGGTGACCTCCATCCTACTGCTCTGCTTGTCTTGGTCTCGTTGCACTAAAATGGCAACCTTTGCCTGATGCCTCGGTACTCCACGCCTGTGCTTGCCCCCTTTGCACCAAAGAGGAAACAAGGACACTGCGCCCGCGTGGTCTCAATCGTCATGGCTTGCGTCACGAGCACCTTGCGAGGTACCCTGCCTTGATCTCTCCTCCTCCTCGCAAGCCTGCCTGGCGAGGCCGTTCCAGAGGAAGTCTTGTGTCGTCCGCCCCACAAGGCTTGGCCCCTCACGACGGTCTTGAGTCTTGCGCTGATGAAGATGGGCTGTACTGGGCCACCACTCAAGCCACGCCGTAGGCCGCAGGCAGGCAACTCTGGGAACTCCCGTTCCCAGAATGCCGACAGCTACTTTGCTGCATCACCCTTTCTTCTTCAAGGGAAAAAACAACGCAAGCTCAAGAGGTAGCAGCCGTGGATTCTCTGTTTGCGAGCTAGGATGAGCGTTCCTGTCAGAGTCCCTGCGGAGTGGAGTTCATCACCGTCATCGTTGTTCCGCTCCCAGTAGATATTCTGCTACTTCGAGTTGTTTTGCTACTTGCATAGAGCAACCGTGGCAGGCATAGGGTCGCCATGCCGATGTAATCCCTTATACCCATATAGATTGTAATAAAGAGAGGATTTGTTCTATGCTAAGCAGTCCCGTATTCCAGAAGACTTCTCCTCGATCTCTGGGCTGGAATACGGGGCGTTCCGGTTTCTCTGAGTCGGGGTGCCACAACGCTTGGTAGCAGAGCAGGTGTGGCTGTAGGACGCCCTAGCCTGCGCGAGCGTTAGAATGCGGTAGTATAGAGCCCAGTTGGTTTTTTGCACTTGATTGTGCATTTGCTTGTTGCATAGCATGCATATAGACTCATTATCTTGTCACTAATGGTTTATATTGTGAGTGTAGGTGGCATCGGTTTCGATGCGCTACTTGCACCCTCATTGTTAGCATGCCTTCTCTTTGGTGTTCGGCGTCATCTTTGTCCCAACAGAGTTATGCCCTGGTACCGAGTGTTCCAGACACCATTTGGAGGAATTATGCTCAGGTATCACGTCGATATCTTTCTGCCATCCACCCATATCGTTTCGGTGATAGACTTGTTTATATCCTAAATCGTGCCATCCATTGATTAGGGCATCAATACAATTGTTACACCCACAGCCCCTGCTGCTATACATACTGGACCAATTACTAGAGCTCGTGCAGGCCAACTAAATTACCAGGTACTTTCGTTTCTTGGTAATGATTCTAATGTTCATGAGAATATGATGCTGCCTAAATTGGATACATTTGTTTTGCTTACAAATGAAGGGCCTAGCTTGGAGAAGGATGAACATTGGAGCAAGAACAAGCATGGAGATGATGGCATGCGCAAGGGGAACAAGAATGGAGTTACAAGTGATGATTTCAGGACTTTGAAGCCACCATAATGGGTGCATGAAGCCTTGGACGAAATATACAAGATGCCACTTCATAAATTTCGTCCCGAGGCTATTTTAGGTGCTGCGTCACCTTATTATTGGGCCAGGCCCATGTAATTTCGAAATACATAAGTATAGGCTATTTTTAGAGTCCGTATGTGTGGGGAAACAAGAGATAGGGTTGATTTCGGACCCCTCCACCAAGGGCCACGAAATTCTCCCCTCTTCCTCCATATATACAGCCCTTAGGGCATCGTTTAGACTTTGGGTTTTGTTTAGATTAAAAGTTCGCCATAGCTGCAACTTCGCGTACTTCGTTTGTGTTCAACGACCAGACAAAGGCGTCACAGAACCCCACCTTGATCAATAAAGCTTTCATCTTATATTCGCAATATCCAGATTGCAATCTTAGTTTCTTGCTTGTTCTTCGTTTGCTCGCAGGAAACAGACCCTCGTGGTCAGGTTGATCGTGCTCCGGCGTGGTCAATAACCTCTCGGAGTTGGTTTAGCGATTGCTAAGGCGCGACGTCCTCGCACGTTCGTAGTCGGATCGTCAAAGTCGACTTCCACCAAAGCGAAATCCACCATCTCATCGAAAGACGGGACACCTTTGCCTCTATCAGTTAAGGTTGCGGTTGGTTCTTTCACTGGTTATGCTTTGGTTTGGTGGAGTGAATATTGTCGGTTACACCCTGATTATATACCTACTACTTGGGATGATTTGAAACTTGCCATGCGACATACTTTCGTCCCTGCTTATTATACTCGTGACATGATTAAGAAGTTGCAACACTTAAAACAAGGTAGTGAAACTGTAACAAAATATTATGATGATTTACAAACTACCTTGTTGCATTCCTCTTTAGAAGAAAGTGAAGATGATTTTATGGATAGATTTTGGGGAGGATTAAACCGTGATATTCAAGAGATACTAATTCATGAAGAGTGTTATCCTATGGACCATTTGTTTCATCTTGCTTGCAAAGCTGAACAGGAAATAAAACGACGTGTTGGCCACGAGGAGAACAAGCGCACGGTGTACATTCCAAGACTTGATATGATTGTTCCTTCAACTACTAGGCATACTATGACAACCACATCCGTTGTTGTCAGGACTACATCACCTCCACCATGTGACACATCGCCCCCGAGAGTGGCTACATCATCTGAGTTGATCATAAGAGGTAATGACAAAGGTATTGATCTTCCATCTCTACATGAGAATGATGAATGCCTTGTCAATTTGAATGCACCATCTGATGAGCTACCAACTACTTTGATCACACCACCTATTTTAGAGGACTACGTTGATAATTTGACTTTGCCATGTGATTAAACAACTGAAATACCAACAATTTTGAGTGCACCCATTGAATTAACTATTGATGCAAAAGAACCAATGTTTAATCATTTTGATATGACCTCTAATCTTGGTGATGATTCTGTGTTAAATGACTTATTGCATGTTTGCTTATTTAAGCATGTTCTAGCATGTAAATTTGATGCAAGTAAGGTTTATTCACCAATGTTGGGATGGTTTAATGATGAACATTGTCAATCTTTTGAAATGAATAAGAGCTTCACTTATATGTGCAAACTGAGTTGCAATATTTTCATGCCTTCTACTTCTTGTGCTAATTTTTTGGCTTTAGATTTTATGAACTATGCAAGTTACTCATCTATTCATGTGTCATATATGCAAAAATCAAGGGAAGTAAAAATGGATGACATATACATATACAACATGTACACCTTGTCTCTTTTGTTAGCCACATTTCAGATTAAGCAACGCCGAGGACGGCTTTATTTTCAAGAAGGGGAGGATGATGAGGACATGACTACCTTGGATATGACCAAAAATATTGCATATATGCATATTTGTCAGGTGATTTCTAGTGCAAACTATTCAATAATCTATTTATGTTATCCAGAACAAAAATACTCCACATATGAAGATAAGGAAGAAAGAGATGTTTATTTGCTGTCCAAAAAGTTCTCTCACGTCACTTTTGGCCCAAGAGAAGATAGAGTCCAAGTCTCTCACGTTCTGGATTCAGATTCGGACTGCACAGACATACCTGACTCAAAACGCACACAAGTTTTTCATACGGACTCCGAATTGGGTGATTTTTTTTTGTTGGAAACTAGATTTCGTGCACTTTCCAACCCAATTGGAATCACCTTCAAATTCGTCCGGAGCGTTGAGTTGTGGATGAAACAATCTGATGCTGCAGCAGAATCCGAGTCAAACTACAAGTCCAAAGGTGTTACATCACCTCCACTTGGGCCCATTGGCCTTGTACGACCTAGATTTAGTTTTAGGCTGCCTTGGGACGTCCTCCCACCTCCTTGGCCGCCACCCCTTGCTCCTATATAAGTAGATCCATCTAGTAGCTTTTTCCTTGGGGTTTTGTTTAGATTAAAAGTTCGCCATAGCTGCAACTTCGCGTACTTCGTTTGTGTTCAACGACCAGACAAAGGCGTCACAGAACCCCACCTTGATCAATAAAGCTTTCATCTTATATTCGCAATATCCAGATTGCAATCTTAGTTTCTTGCTTGTTCTTCGTTTGCTCGCAGGAAACAGACCCTCGTGGTCAGGTTGATCGTGCTCCGGCGTGGTCAATAACCTCTCGGAGTTGGTTTAGCGATTGCTAAGGCGCGACGTCCTCGCACGTTCGTAGTCGGATCGTCAAAGTCGACTTCCACCAAAGCGATATCCATCATCTCATCGAAAGACGGGACACCTTTGCCTCTATCAAGTGGTATCAGATTTCCAGGTTGCTCGGTGAGATTTTACAGTTTTTCGTAGTTTAGATCGAGTCTGTTCTTCATACCTATAGTCCACGAAAAAGCCACAAATAAAAAATAAAAAATTAGGGTTAGTTCATCATATCCGAACCAATCTGAGCCTTGCATAGTCTTTTTAGGGTTTTGCTTTGTTGAACTTGCGGTTACATCGTCGTGTCTAGTTGCTGGTCTTAGAGTCTAGTCTTTTAGAGTTTCGAGTTCTGGTCATAAGTTGTCACGCCGCCGCCGCACCATCATCATCGCCCCTGCCATCTACCACCACCGCACCGAATCCGTATCCATATACCACCACCAATCCGTGTCCATATACCACCACCGATCCATATCCATATACTACCACCGCTACCACCACCGCTGCCATATACCACCACCATATATCCACCACCAATCCGAGTTCTTTGCTTATTAGGTTTGTTTTCGGGATCCATCTAGATTCCGATTCGTGTTTCCTTGCCGGAGTAGGTTTCGGAAAAAAAAGAGAGTCGGGTAGCCACGCTCCGTTTAGGCCCAAAATTTTTCGAAAACGCATTTTTCGAAAAAATTTCTGGCTATCCTATTTTTAGGTGTTTCTTAGTGTTTTGAGACAGGTGCCATTATAGGAAGTTTTTTTGACCCGTTTCCAGATTTTGGGTCCGGGCAGTCGAAAAAAAAAAAATTGGTCGAAAAAATTTCGTGCCCATCCTGTCAGTTTGAGCTAGGAAGAGTTTTGAGACACTCGCCATTATAGTGATTTTTCGCAAAAAAAAAACAGCGCAAAAAAGAGAGCGCAAAAAAAAAGAGCGAAAAAAAAAATTCAGAGTGTGCTTTTCCCTTGTTTACGTGTCGCGCCGTGATTTTGTTAGTGTTCTAGGCTCGCGTCTCTAGCACAGTCTAGCCTAGGACCAGCACAGTACCGTCGTTGAGCGTTTATTCAACTTTGCATCTCTGAATTGATTATTGCCGACCCTTTTTGCTACCATATTATAAGCCTTCCCAGCTCCACATACATCTACGTCGTGCGTTTGACTCTCCCTGGTAATCGCTCTATCCAAGCTTTGAGAGTTTTTGACTACAACGGTTGCCGATCACCACCTGCTGCTGGGTAAGAACTGGTAAGAATTTGAGATTTGCTTGACGGATCTGTGACACCCACCACCACCACTTGTTCGTAGTCTGTAGGATCATATTCTTGTGTGTTTCTATTGCTGCTAACCATGCCAGGATCACAAGCCGACGAGATTGACTGGGAGAATTTATCAAACAAGGAGCTTCATGATAAGTTTCAGCAAATGATGACTGAACAGGTGCAAGATGTGCTGAACAATTTTGAAGAGGCCATGGAGAAGATCACTGGCCTTGAGAAGACGTTCGAAACAAAGCTCGATAACAAGTTTAATGAATTGCTCGCGCGTCTTCCACCACCACCACCCGCTGCACCTAACGCACCTCTCCAACAACAACAACAACGACTACCTCCACGTCGCGAAGCAGACCTCCGCCGAGCAAGCCGTGTTCCTCTTGCGTTTGGACAAACAGTTGGTGCTGCTGTTGATACTTCTGTGGCTCCTGCTACTGATGCGGAGGAGGATGATTATGTGGGAGATTATGAGGATGAGGTTGATCAAAATCAACACTACATGCAGCCACCTGTACCACCACTAGCAGGTCGACCTCAGGTATATATTCGTAATGGTAGGCCTGCACCACCACCTCAGGTACGAGATGATGTCCATATTCCTAAACTGAAATTGAATATTCCACCATTTGAGGGTAGATATGTTCCTGATATATATCTTACTTGGGAGTTAGAAACTGAACAACGATTTACATGTTTACAATATCCTGAGGAGAGACGAGTTGCTGCTGCTGTTTGTGCTTTCACTAGTTTTGCATGTGTATGGTGGTCTGAACATTGTAGATTATATCCTATTCCAACTACTTGGGCTGCTTTGAAAACTGCTATGCGTACGCGTTGGGTTCCACCATATTATCAACGTGAATTGCTTCAAAAATTGCAGCGTTTAAGACAAGGGAAAAATTCTGTAGAAGAATATTATCAGGAATTACAAACTGGCATGATTAGATGTGGTATTGTTGAGGAGAATGAA
Source organism: Triticum dicoccoides (assembly GCF_002162155.2). Classification (NCBI taxonomy): domain Eukaryota; kingdom Viridiplantae; phylum Streptophyta; class Magnoliopsida; order Poales; family Poaceae; genus Triticum; species Triticum dicoccoides. Next base: position 322,590,055 of record NC_041393.1, on the reverse strand, counting down.
GCTATGCTTGCACGTTTTCTGGGTGGATTAAATAGAGAGATTCAGACCATTTTAGACTATAAGGATTATACTAATATCACTCGTTTATTCCATCTTGCTTGTAAAGCTGAACGTGAAGTGCAGGATCGACAAGCATTGGGGCGAACTAACTTTTCTGCAGGCCGACCTTCATCATGGACTCCACGTGCATCTTCTACTTCAACTACACCAGCACCTCCATCCGGTGCCACCTCCAGCCGTGATACAAGAAAACAGGCACAACCACCATTATCTGCCAAGAGCGCACCTGCGGGGCCTGCACAGCGTTCTTCTTCTTCCATGGCATCAACAGGGCACACAAGTGATATTATTTGTCGTCGTTGTAAGGGAGGAGGTCATTATGCGAGGGAATGCAAATCTCCGCGTGTGATGATTGCTACCGCGGATGGTGGATATGAGTCCGCTAGTGACTATGATGAGGAGACATTGGCTCTTATTACACGTGAAGAACATGGTGGAGATGATTCTGATCATGAGACGCAATACATGGCTCCTGAAGACGCTGACAGGTATGAATGTTTAGTTGCTCAACTGTTTTTGAGTGTGCAGGTCACACAAGCTGAGCAAAATCAGAGGCACAATTTGTTCCATACCAAGGGAGTTGTGAAGGAACGTTCTGTGCGCGTCATAATAGACGGAGGGAGCTGCAACAACTTGGCTAGCATGGAGATGGTGGAGAAGCTTTCTCTCACCACAAGACCACATCCACATCCTTACTACATCCAATGGTTCAACAACAGCGACAAGGTTAAGGTAACACGTACTGTTCGTGTGCATTTTAGTATCTCTACATATGCTGATTATGTTGATTGTGATGTGGTACCTATGCAAGCATGTTCCTTATTACTTGGTAGACCATGGCAATTTGATAAAAATTCTGTACACCAGGGTAGAAACAATCACTATACTCTTGTTCATAAGGATAAAAATATTACTTTGCTTCCTATGACTCCTGATTCCATTTTGAAAGATGATATTAATAGAGCTAATAAAGCACAACAGGAGAAGAATAAGAGTGAAAATCAGATTGTGGCAAAAGAATTTGAGCAACAAATGAAGCCTAATAATAAACCATCTAGTGTTGCTTCTGAAATTAAATTGAAAAGTGCATGTTTATTTGCCACCAAATCTGATATTGATGAGCTAGATTTCAGCAAATCTGTTTGCTATGCTTTTGTGTGCAAAGAGGCATTATTTTCATTCGAGGACGTGCCTTCCTCTTTGCCTCCTGCTGCTACTAACATTTTGCAGGAGTTCGCTGACGTTTTTCCACAAGACGTGCCACCGGGATTACCGCCTATTCGAGGGATTGAGCATCAGATTGACTTAATTCCCGGTGCTTCACTGCCAAACCGTGCACCATACCGTACCAATCCAGAGGAGACGAAGGAGATTATGCGTCAAGTACAAGAGCTTCTCGACAAAGGTTATATACGCGAATCCCTTAGTCCTTGTGCTGTTCCTATTATTCTAGTGCCGAAAAAGGATGGTACATCACGTATGTGTGTTGATTGTAGAGGCATTAATAATATTACTATTCGTTATCGTCATCCTATTCCTAGGCTAGATGATATGCTTGATGAATTGAGTGGCTCTACAATATTCTCCAAAGTTGATTTGCGTAGTGGCTACCATCAAATTCGTATGAAATTGGGAGATGAATGGAAAACAACATTTAAAACTAAGTTTGGATTATATGAGTGGTTAGTCATGCCTTTTGGGTTAACTAATGCACCTAGTACTTTCATGAGATTAATGAACTAAGTTTTGCGTGCTTTCATTGGACGATTTGTGGTAGTTTACTTTGATGACATATTGATTTATAGCAGATCTTTGGAAGAACATTTGGAACATTTACGTGCTGTTTTTATTGCTCTACGTGATGCATGTTTGTTTGGTAACCTTGGGAAGTGCACCTTTTGCACCGACCGAGTATCTTTTCTTGGCTATGTTGTTACTCCACAGGGAATTGAAGTTGATAAAGCCAAGATTGAAGCTATTGAGAGTTGGCCGCAGCCCAAAACGGTCACACAAGTGAGGAGTTTTCTTGGCCTCGCTGGATTCTATAGGCGTTTTGTGAGAGATTTCAGCACCATTGCTGCACCTCTCAATGAGCTTACAAAGAAAGATGTGCCTTTTCTTTGGGGTACCGCACAGGAAGAAGCCTTCACGGTATTGAAAGATAAGTTGACACATGCTCCTTTACTCCAACTTCCTGATTTTAATAAGACTTTTGAGCTTGAATGTGATGCTAGTGGAATTGGATTAGGAGGTGTGTTATTACAAGATGGCAAACCTGTTGCATACTTTTCTGAAAAATTGAGTGGGCCTAGTTTGAATTATTCTACTTATGATAAAGAATTATATGCTCTTGTTCGGACTTTAGAAACATGCAACATTATTTATGGCCCAAAGAATTTGTTATACATTCTGATCATGAATCTTTGAAACATATTAAAAGTCAAGCTAAACTGAATCGTAGACATGCTAAATGGGTTGAATTCATTGAGACTTTCCCTTATGTCATTAAACACAAGAAGGGAAAAGAAAATGTTATTGCTGATGCTTTGTCTCGTCGCTATACTATGCTTTCACAACTTGACTTCAAAATATTTGGTTTGGAGACCATCAAAGATCAATATGTGCATGATGCTGATTTTAAAGATGTAATGCAGAATTGTAAAGAAGGAAGAATGTGGAACAAGTTTGTCGTTAACGATGGATTTGTGTTTCGTGCTAACAAGCTATGCATTCCAGCTAGCTCCGTTCGTCTTTTGTTGTTGCAGGAGGCGCATGGAGGAGGATTAATGGGACACTTTGGCGTGAAGAAGACGGAGGACGTACTTGCTACACATTTCTTTTGGCCAAAGATGAGACGGGATGTTGAGCATTTTATTGCTCGATGCACTACATGTCAAAAAGCTAAGTCACGACTCAATCCTCATGGTTTATATATGCCTTTGCCTGTACCTAGTGTTCCTTGGGAGGATATATCTATGGACTTAGTTTTAGGTTTACCTCGAACAAAGAAGGGGAGGGATAGCATATTTGTTGTCGTGGATAGATTCTCGAAAATGGCACACTTTATACCATGTCATAAAAGCGATGATGCTGTTAATGTTGCTGATTTGTTCTTTCGTGAAATTATTCGCTTGCATGGTGTGCCAAATACTATTGTTTCAGATCGTGATACTAAATTTCTTAGCCACTTTTGGAGATGTTTATGGGCTAAGTTGGGGACTAAACTGCTTTTTAGTACTACTTGTCACCCCCAAACTGATGGACAAACTGAAGTAGTCAATAGAACGTTGTCTACTATGCTTAGGGCTGTTTTGAAGAATAATAAGAAAATGTGGGAGGAATGCTTGCCTCATATTGAATTTGCTTATAATCGTTCATTGCATTCTACTACTAAGATGTGCCCTTTTGAAGTTGTGTATGGTTTCCTACCTCGTGCACCTATTGATTTGTTGCCTCTTCCATCTTCGGAGAAGGTTAATTTTGATGCTAAACAACGTGCTGGATTGATTTTAAAAATGCATGAGTTAACTAAAGAAAACATTGAGCGCATGAATGCTAAATATAAACTTGCTGGAGATAAGGGTAGAAAACATGTTGTGTTTGCACCTGGAGATCTTGTTTGGTTACATTTGCGTAAGGATAGATTTCCTGATTTGCGCAAATCAAAGTTAATGCCACGTGCTGATGGTCCCTTTAAGGTGTTAGAGAAAATAAATGATAATGCATATAAACTTGAGCTGCCTGCAGATTTTGGGGTTAGTCCCACTTTTAACATTGCAGATTTGAAGCCTTATTTGGGTGAGGAAGATGAGTTTCCGTCGAGGACGACTTCATTTCAAGAAGGGGAGGATGATGAGGACATCAATACCATTGTTACACCCACAGGCCCTGCTGCTATACATACTGGACCAATTACTAGAGCTCGCGCACGCCAACTAAATTACCAGGTACTTTCGTTTCTTGGTAATGATTCTAATGTTCATGAGAATATGATGCTGCCTAAATTGGATACATTTGTTTTGCTTACAAATGAAGGGCCTAGCTTGGAGAAGGATGAACATTGGAGCAAGAACAAGCATGGAGATGATGGCATGCGCAAGGGGAACAAGAACGGAGTTACAAGTGATGATTTCATGACTTTGAAGCCACCATAATGGGTGCATGAAGCCTTGGACGAAATATACAAGATGCCACTTCATAAATTTTGTCCCGAGGCTATTTTAGGTGCTGCGTCCCCTTATTATTGGGCCAGGCCCATGTAATTTCGAAATACATAAGTATAGGCTATTTTTAGAGTCCGTATGTGTGGGGAAACAAGAGATAGGGTTGATTTCGGACCCCTCCACCAAGGGCCACGAAATTCCCCCCTCTTCCTCCATATATACAGCCCTTAGGGCATCGTTTAGACTTTGGGTTTTGTTTAGATTAAAAGTTCGCCATAGCTGCAACTTCGCGTACTTCGTTTGTGTTCAACGACCAGACAAAGGCGTCACAGAACCCCACCTTGATCAATAAAGCTTTCATCTTATATTCGCAATATCCAGATTGCAATCTTAGTTTCTTGCTTGTTCTTCGTTTGCTCGCAGGAAACAGACCCTCGTGGTCAGGTTGATCGTGCTCCGGCGTGGTCAATAACCTCTCAGAGTTGGTTTAGCGATTGCTAAGGCGCGACGTCCTCGCACGTTCGTAGTCGGATCGTCAAAGTCGACTTCCACCAAAGCAATATCCATCATCTCATCGAAAGACGGGACACCTTTGCCTCTATCATCCATCTCGTCCCTTTGGTAACCCTTACTGATCTTTGCTATCAGAAAAGGGCAATGCCATCAAGTCTTGCTTTTCCGCCGCTATCTTTCCCTGTCATTTCATTCCTTGGACGTGTATGATTCCCATTCATACGCTTTGATGATGAGGTAGTCATGACCTTTGTGTCTCGCTACTTGATCACCAAGTCCATCCTCGCCTTTGTATCCATCCAGTCGCAACCGGAGTTCAGCCAGCGGTTGGTGTAGCCTTGGTTATGCCAACTCCTTCCACACATGAATTCACTTTCGTGCACACCGCCGTAGCATATTAGACCGTAGTACCAGAGTTTCCATGACATTTGTGTGCTTAGATGTGCATGCATATTATTGTGTGAGTACCAGTAGTATGTGATGTTGCTTGGTTATTTATATTATTAGTATGCTTGTGTGCTTTTGTTTTCTTCGTTTCTTTCTTTGGGCTTAGGTGTTACATATTTTTTCCCTATTAAAGTTTCTCGTCAACTGACACCAGATTCGAAGAGTCAGCAAGGAATACATATATTTGGAAACTCAGCTAAACATAATGGAATTATCAGCAGACTGCAGTGAAATTTGGAATGTCTCGTCTGAATGCAAAAGAAATCCTGGATGGGCTGTCAGTATCAAGTTTGCACTAGCATGCACTCCTCACAATAGTATGGAATTCTCAGCCAACTGCCTTGAGATTTGGGGATATTTGATCGTGATACGGATAATTAGGTTCGCCTCAGGGTGCACTCTTCATAGCAGAAATGATCAAATCAGCAAGAAGATATGCTATGTGCAAGATTGACAGTATATTATCAGCCAAAGGTACGGTTCAGATACAAGGTTTGATTCTTCGTTGAGGATGATTTTAAAACTTGATATGCCTGGAAGAAAGCAAGGATATGCCATTTACTCAGAAAGGTGGACAGCCAGCAAAACCTCGTTCATACAAGAAATCAACAACAGAAATATTAGCATGATATGTATGTGGTAATCAGTCTAAGAAGCTTATGGTGTAAGCAACCCAGTCTTCCCTCGCAAGCTACCAGAGAAGCTTCCAAGGCAAGATTCCTCAGTGCGCTATATGGATGATTTCCCACGCAAGGTACCCTGTCTTATTCGGTACGTAACCACAAAAGCTTCCAGCATAAGGTACCGAGCCCCTCCCCAGCAAGTCTTTAAGGGAGGAAGCTTCTGAAGCACAATACCCAATTTTCCACAGGAAGATACTCTAGATGGCTTCTAACATAAGTCATCCAATCTTCCTCAGTACGACACTGGTACAAGCTATGAATTGACAGCTTATGGAGGTGCATCCCAAGAATCGGATCTGCAACAGTTTGGCCAGAAGCAAGAATCAGTCAGAACACATGTCTGCTTCGCAAATGAGATTCTCGTGTATATGCGGTAAGCATACCACCAGGGTCTTGCAAGTCACTCGAACGCAGATTTGACAGGCACATGCGGATTGTGAAAAGAAGGAAGCCAACTATACACCGCAGTGTGACAAAGGATTATGAAGATTGACGTCAATAGTGAGCTCAGTACAAGTACCTGTGAACCTGGAAGATGATCCTGATGAGCCCTTGTCTCCTTTTCTCCAGTGACGGCACCACGCCTGTGATCTGAGCTGTTTTTAGCTATCTGGGGTGGATGCCGATTTTTTTTCTCCATTCAACAACCATCACGAGTTCTAAGCTACTTTCCGGCCGTCTCGTACAGCTGTTGAGTTTCTTTTTATGACAGTGGTCCTATGCTTTTAACTACTTTCCAGCTATCTTTTGGGGCTGCCACATTCTTCTTATCTACCCGGCCTCATGCTCTGAGCTGCTTTTCAGCCGCCCTGGGCCGTGGTTGAGTTATTTCAGTAATGTCCCAGATCGGAGTTGTAAAGACCGTTCTGGTGGCTACTGATTTATTTGTCGATTTCTTGCAAGGGTTCGGATGATCATTTCCCTACGATCAAAACATGAGAGGTGTTGAACCTGCCATTCAAACAATATCACCATGTCAGAAGATGAGGCTAAGAGTACGCCTATCAGAATAATTGCACCCGACAAAAACTATGGTCACGCAGAGAAACAAGATGACCCCGCTCCTTCAGCCAAGGATCCACGCAAGAAAGTAGTAATGAAGGAGCCAGACCGATACTTGTTGCAAGAACCGCATGGTGCAGATACCCTGAACAGTCCGAGTCAGTGAACCGATCAATATCAATATTCACCAAAGGGGTCTACTCAATTTTGGTCAGGACCCCATATCCAGACAACCCGCTATGTCAGCAACATGTGCTCAGATTTGTCAATATCGAATATCTGGGTCTGTGAAGTCAGATCAAAGGCCAGTTTAATAGACTGATCCCAGCAACCATGGTAGAAGCATCACACAACCTACTATCTCCATGGATATGCTAACAGAATGAATAATTAGTATGAGGAATAACTGTCTGGAAGCATGTGCCCTCAATTATGAGAATCACCAAAGAATAACCGGTCATGAGCAAAATTCTTCTGTCAGAACTACCGTCAGTCAAGTATGAGGATATTATCACATATACCCCTTTATGCCGGCCACGAGAAGCGATAGTTAAATAATTGGAACAGAGCTCATACTCAAGACAGTGGAGCCAGTCAAGATGAATCAGAAACTCCTGCGAGAAGTCAGAATCTGTCTGGAAAACAGTTATGACTCAACTCACTATTTCGAACCCGAAGGACCTGCATTTAGTGGAGAAACCCACTACAAGGAGTCAGAGATTGGGTGTGCATCAGAAAAATCTTATCACCACTTCATAAAAGATTGTCAGTGCAGACACAGCAATCAGAATCACTCTCGGATTTGTGATACGGGCATATATTTCAGTCATGATAACAAATCACACTCAGCTAAGTCAGCAGATCAAAAAGAATTGGAGCCAGTATAAGCATGAACATGTAAGTTAACATGTCCGCATATGGATACAGTGAAGAAAACCACCCTAGAGCCAGGCAGGCAGTCATATGAAATTTAGTAGGGAACAATCAATAAAGGAAAAAGGATACCCGAGTTGGAAACGGTTTCCTTAAGGTCAAATATATTCGTACTTGTTCCCCGAGCAACCAAATCTCGAGGACGAGATTTCTTTAAGGGGGGAAGGTTTGTCACGGCCTGATTTTTGGCCCTTTCTTTCTCTTTTGATTTTCTGAGGTTTTTGCCCGAGTTTTCTTTTTCCGTGGCTGTGTGGTCTGGAAACTAAAGAGGGTGACCTCTTCTTTCTTTCTAGAGTTGCTTGTCATCCCCCAAATCCTTCGCTAGACCTTGTCATTTTCATACTTGCCCAAATCCCAATATTCTTTTTATTGGGAATATTCCTTTTCTATTAAACGAATAACTCAATTTTCCCTAGGTTGTGAAGCAACCTATATTTCCATCACTCCTAAAATTCCCAAATAATTCTCTTAAATTGTTTGGGTCATATCTTCATCAAATATGGCAAAACGTTTCATTGCCATGTTCAAAAAATAATCCTCCAATAATTCTTTTCCTATTCTGCCCGAAATGGCACATTGTGAAGCAAGTGCTATTTTCCTTTGCCCAGTTGACCTCAAACTTCTTGGACATCTTTTCCTACCCATATCATTGCCACATGCCAAAATTCAACCTCATTTGCCTAGTAATTATTTATTAATGATTTTCCAAATATTTTGTTCAGAAAAGAAACTTTGTGAAGGAGGTACAAGCTAGGCATATCCAAACGAGTTGCAATTTTGCATGGTCCTTCATATCATCAAATCATAGCCCTAGACCAAATGGCAGCTCATGTCATGCCTCCATGTGAGCTCATCTTCAATTATTTGATTTTGTCCAAATTTTTAGTTTGTGAAGCAAGTATAATTTATCTTGCTCCATTATGGCTAAAAAATTTCCTATGCCTTCTATTATCCATATAACCTACCTCCACCTAATTTGGGCATATTTCATCTAGCTAATTTCCCTCAGGAATTTTTGCAAGTTTCTAGTCAGTGGACATGTTTGTGAAGCAAGTACCATTTTGGTTTATCCAATTGGTATTAAACCTTTTTCAGCATCTTCATATGACCAAATAACTCTGCCTTGCCCAATCTGAGCTCAAGTTGACACTCCATGTGGGTGCTTCTTCATGATCTTGTTTCTGGACCAAATTATGCAGTTGTGAAGCAACTTTATTAAGCTTTGGTCCATTTTCCTCCAAAACCCCCAGGATCATAGTCTTTCCTTAGTTAATCATACCAGACATCACATTTGGCCCCTAGCAATTCTCAGCTGATCACAGAAATGTGGACAAGTTTGCTACAGAGAACTTGAGAGGAAGAATCCCATCGATCCAGTGCTCCTTTGTTCGATCCATCACCCCCTCATGCTTAGTGATGCAGGGACTTATCACCAAACATCTCACAGCAGCCACGCTTGTCCTCATCATGCCAGTACTGGTGGTGACCACTGTTTTGGCATGCAATGGCCGTGTCCAGAGCGTCGTTTTGCCTCAAACTTGCTCGTCCTTGTCGTCTTCACGCGCGTGACCCTGTCCAGCGTGTTCCCCGCGTTGTCGACGTTCCCCTGGACCTCCCCCCCTCCCGAAGCCTCCTCGCTGGCGCTCGTCGCCGTGCGCCCACGGACGCGTTGTAGTCGGCAGTCGTTTTCCCCCTGGCTTCTTCCTCCTCGTGATCTTTGGCCTTGCACTGCTCCGTGAACCCCTTTGGACCTCTCTCGCGCGTTGCCGTCCGAGCTTGGCCATGAGCACACGCGTACACGGACGTGCCCGAGCCGCGGCCACGCATCCACAACCACAGCCTCAGCCACAACTATAAGTAGCCCTTCCCGCGCAGCCCCGAGCACTCCACCGGCCTTCTCTCTCTCCCAAGAACCTGCCCAGTCCCTCGCCCGAGCTCCAGGAGCTCTCCTGCAACCCCATGGCCCCCATGGCCGCCGCTAATCTCTGGCTAAATTAGCCCGAAGCCGAGCCCTCTTCCACCCCGTTCCACCTCCAGGAGCTCCACCTAACCCCGGCGAGCCTCTCCCGTCTCTTCTTTGGTCGCAGGAGCCACTATGGCCGCGAGCCCCAACTCCGCCCGAGCTCCATCCGCCAACGTCGACGTCCCTCTCGTCTCAGTCGTCCCCGTGCTCTGTAACCTGGAGAAGTGGATGCACCTCGCCTCCCCGAGCTCGCTGGCGGTCGCAGTGCTACAAATGGTGGTCGGCGCTGCCGGTAGTCATCGTCGGAGGCCGCTGCCTCCTCGGCTAGTCGCTCGATCGGGAGGGAAAGAAGAAGGAGCCGGCCAGGCGGGCCCTGCCCCGAACGGACCCCACCTATCAGCCGCACGGCGTTGACCCCGCCTACCCACGTGGATAAGTGACAGGCCCCACCCTCGTGGGACCCGCTCTTCAGCGACCCGGGGCCCGGTCCCTCCTCTGCCACGTGTTTAAGTGGAGGTGTACTTTTGAAAGTACATTTTCAATGGAGTAAGCGTATTCGTCTTATTCTTCAACCGAAAGTACGTTTTCATTTACTGAAAGCGTATTTTGCCTCTATTGCAGCCAAGAGTGCGTTTCCCCAAAGCTGCGTATTTCTTCATAGTGCATTTTCCGTTTAGCCACCAGGGGCCTGTTTGTAGAGATTATTTTTACAGATTGGTCCCTAAACTTCATATGGCTATAACTTTTTGCTCGAGGCTTCGATTGAGGTGAATCCAATGCCCACGTCTTTGTCTCATCGAGCCCATTCTTTTTTCTTCAATTTAACTATGGTTTGACATACTGGAAATGACAATTTTGCCCTTGCACATACACAGCCCCCTCCGAGAGAGAATATTTTCCGGTGATTTCTTCTGCGAGCTTTCCGCACTTCTTCCCGGTGGATTCTTCATCCCCAGGCAAGCGACAACACCCACTTGCATGATGGCCATGCAGTAGCCATGATTTTGAACTTGAACATTTAATAAATGTCTGTTTGTTTATATGCAACTGTTATCGTTGTTTCAGTAATGCTTATAGATCTGTGTTCACTTTGTGCCATGCTTCATATGCATCTGGTTATCATGTGTTTTTGCTAATATTAATTTCATAGGTCATGCTTGGTAGTAGACCATGTTGATGTTGGTTATGTTCATCGGTGCATGACTACCGTCTGTTACCGAGTACCGTTGACACGCATATTTCTTTGCAGCTAGCTGGTTTATGCTTACCTGATAGTATTGTAGTTATGTTGTTGCATGGTATTTATTGCTGATGATAGTGGTTATGCTATGATTGGTGTTATGCTTGGGATATTCATGCTCGCCCGTATGCCATGCTCATCTGGATAAATGATTCATTGTTGTTATGCTTAAGGTTTATGTCGCATCCATGATTATGTTGGTATCCTGCATTATTGTTGCATCATGTTATTTCATATGACTTGGCTTATTGCATTCAAGTTTAACTGGACTTAATTGAACTTGAACAATTGTTGGCTGACATGGTGTCACCATATCAAGCTGACCAGTGCAACCACATTTTCCTTTTATGGGGAAGGCCCTAATGCGGTGTATTGTCATGCCTCCCGCCGGTGCCTCCAACGAGGGAAGGTTATGTGCGGGCGCTACCTTGGCCGGGTAGGACGGCATAAGCCTTGTGAGCCCAAGTTTGGTTATGTGCACATGTCCCCGTTTGGGACCATTTGTTTTGCCACGACGGTGGCCGTTGATGCCTTTGAAAGGCACGGGGCCACCCATGACTTAGCCCAAAGGGGAGGTGGTCGGAGTGGCCGGGTGAGTATCATGGCAGTAGAACGGTTTTGTCGGAATGTTGTTGGTCCACCCGAATGGGAGTGCGAGGCCATGGGTTCCATGGTGTGGGTAAAGTGCGCTACCTCTACAAAGTCTGTGTTAAATCTATCGATAGCCGCGCCTGCGGATAAGGGCCCAGTCCGTAGTTGGTCACACTATGGGTCAACAATAATAATAATTACGTGCTTAATAACAACCCGGTTCGATGATGAAAGAAGTTGGTTGATCTTTATGTGATCGTGAGAGGATCACCATGGTATCGAGGATACGAGTTGTTGAATACTTGTGATGTTGTGCGAGAATCATGGGTAAAGATCAAGCTCCTTGTTGAAAGCACAAGTGCTCCCTGGATGATTATTGTAATTAATGTCAACATATCTCTTGTTGGACTAATACTTCAAGATGCTAAGGACAAAGGATTGGCTCAAGCTCAAAGCTCTTGACTCTACATTTTCTATTTCAATGATCCAAGATCACATTGAGTCCATAGGAAAGGGAATACTATTAAAAGGGGATGAGGTGTTGCCTAATGGCTTGCTTGCTCAAAGTGCTTAGTGATATGCTCCAAAGCCCTCAGCTACTTTCTCATATCCACATATGTCCCAAACCAAAAGTCAAACTCGGCCCCACCAATTTGATCTATCCGGCACCACCGAGTTCATTTAACATAGCCACTGCCAGAAACCCTAATCAATTTGGTCTCACCGATGGGATCTCGATCTCACCGAGATGGGCTTGCAAACTCCCTATTGCCTATTGCAATATTTTTGGTCCCACCGAGAAGATGTAATCCGTCACACCGAGTTTGCCTGACCAACTCTCTGTTTTACTTATTAACAAATCGGTCCCACCGAGTTTGTGTAATCGGTCAAACCGGGATGAGGTTTTACCCTAACCCTTGCACATCGGTCCCACTGAGTTGATCATATCGTTCCCACTGAAATGCCTAACGGTCACATTATGAACTGAATCGGTCCGACTGAGTTTTATGATTCGGTCCCAGTGAGTTTGGTAAATTGTGTGTAACGGTTAGTTTTTGTGTGGATGCTATATATACCCCTCCACCCTCTCCTCATTGGTGAGGAAAGCCATCAGAACATGCCTACACTTCCGACATTCATTTTCTGAGAGAGAGCCACCTACTCATGTGTTGAGACCAAGATATTCCATCCAACCATATGAATCTTGATCTCTAGCCTTCGCCAAGTTGCTTTCCACTCAAATCATCTTTCCACAAAATCCAATCCTATGAGAGAGAGTTGAGTGTTGGGGAGACTATCATTTGAAGCACAAGAGCAAGGAGTTCATCAACAACAAACATCTATTACCTTTTGGAGAGTGGTGTCTCCTGGATTGGTTAGGTGTCACTTGGGAGCCTCCGTCAAGATTGTGCAGTTGAACCAAGGAGTTTGTACGAGCAAGGAGATCGTCTACTTCATGAAGATCTACCCTAGTGAGGCAAGTCCTTCGTGTGTGATGGCCATGGTGGGATAGACAAGGTTGCTTCTTTGTGGACCCTTCATGGGTGGAGCCGTCCGTGGACTCACGCAACCGTTACCCTTTGTGGGTTGAAGTCCCCATCAACCTGGATGTACGATAGCACCACCTATTGGAACCACGCCAAAAATCTCCCTCTCTCCAATTGCGTTTGCACACTCCAATCCCATCCCTTTACTTTCTTGCAAGTTGCATGCTTTATTTTCCGCTTCTCATATACTCTTTGCATGCTTGCTTGATATGTATTGTGAATGGTTAAAGTTGTGCTTAAATTCCACCTAAACTTGAAAGACTTAAAAACTGCCAACTTTGTGTGTTGAGGGTCTATTCACCCCCTCTAGACACCTCTTCTCAATCCTTTCAATTGGTATCAGAGCTTTGGTCTCCATTGCTTTGGTTTAGACACCATTGGAGGAATATGGATGAGTCTACATTGGGGAGTCTTAGACATAGAGTGCATATACTTGATGAACAGTACTTTCATGAGTGGAAAAATGAGATGCTTGTGATTTTCAATGAATATCATTTGAACAAGTACATTACTAGCCCTTGTGCACCTCATGTTGATTCTATGCATCCTACCCTTGATGAGTCCATCGTCATCTTATCACTAGAGGTTTGCCTAGAAACTTGATTGGTTGCTTGCCTGATGAGGACATCAATACCATTGTTACACCCACAGCCCCTGCTGCTATACATATTGGACCAATTACTAGAGCTCACGCACGCCAGCTAAATTACCAGGTACTTTCGTTTCTTGGTAATGATTCTAATGTTCATGAGAATATGATGCTGCCTAAATTGGATACATTTGTTTTGCTTACAAATGAAGGGCCTAGCTTGGAAAAGGATGAATATTGGAGCAAGAAAAAGCATGGAGATGATGGCATGCGCAAGGGGAACAAGAACGAAGTTACGAGTGATGATTTCAGGTCTTTGAAGCCACCATAACGAGTGCATGAAGCCTTGGACGAAATATACAAGATGCCACTTCATAAATTTCGTCCAGAGGCTATTATAGGTGCTGCGTCACCTTTTTATTGGGCCAGGCCCATGTAATTTCGAAATACATTAGTATAGGCTATTTTTAGAGTTTGTATGTGTGGGGAAACAAGAGATAGGGTTGATTTCGGACCCCTCCACCAAGGGCGATGAAATTCCCCTTCTCTTCCTCCATATATACAGCCCTTAGGGCACCGTTTAGACTTTGGGTTTTGTTTAGATTAAAGTTCGCCATAGCTGCAACTTCGCGTACTTCGTTTGTGTTCAACTACCAGACAAAGGCGTCACAGAACCCCACCTTGATCAATAAAGCTTTCATCTTATATTCGTAATATCCAGATTGCAATCTCAGTTTCTTGCTTGTTCTTCGTTTGCTCGCAGGAAACTGACCCTCGTGGTCAGGTTGATCGTGCTCCGGCGTGGTCAATAACCTCTCAGAGTTGGTTTACCGATTGCTAAGGCGCGACGTCCTCGCACGTTTGTAGTCGGATCGTCAAAGTCGGCTTCCACCAAAGCGAAATCCATCATCTCATCGAAAGACGGGACACCTTTGCCTCTATCAAGTGGTATCAGATTTCCAGGTTGCTCGGTGAGATTTTACAGTTTTTCGTTGTTTAGATCGAGTTTGTTCTTCATACCTACAGTCCATGAAAAAGCCAAAAAAAATTACGGTTAGTTCATCATATCCGAACCAATCTGAGCATTTGCATAATCTTTTTAGTGTTTTGCTTTGTTGAATTTGCGGTTGCATCTCGTGTCTAGTTGTTGGTCTTAGCGTTAGTCTTTTAGAGTTTCGAGTTCTGGTCATAAGTTGTCACGCCGCCACCGCACCATCATCATCGCCCTTGTCACCTACCACCACCGCTCCGAATCCGTATCCATATACCACCACCAATCCGTATCCATATACCACCACCGATCCATATCCATATACTACCACCGCTACCACCACCGCTGCCATATACCACCACCACATATCCACCACCAATCCGAGTTCATTGCATATTAGGTTTGTTTTCGAGATCCATCTAGTTTCCGATTCGTGTTTCCTTGCCGGAGTAGGTTCCAGAAAAAAAAGAGTCCGGAAACCACCCTCTGTTTAGGCCCAAAATTTTCCGAAAATGCATTTGTCGAAAAAAAAATTGGCTATCCTATTTTTAGGTGTTTCTAAGCGTATTGAGACAGTCGCCGTTATAAAAAGTTTTTTTTGACCCGTTTCCAGTTTTTGGGTCCGGGCAGTCGAAAAAAAAACTTTTGGTCGAAAAAATTCCGTGCCCATCCTGTCAGTTTGACCTGGGAAGAGTTTTAAGACACTCGCCATTATAGTGATTTTTCGCAAAAAAAAACAGCGCAAAAAAAAGAGCGAAAAAAAATTCCAGAGTGTGCTTTTCCCTTGTTTACGTGCAGCGCCGTGATTTTGTTAGTGTTCTAGGCTCGCGTCTCTAGCACGGTCTAGCCTGGGACCAGCACAGTACCGTCGTTGAGCATTTATTCAACTTTGCATCTCTGAATTGATTATTGCTGACCCCTTTTGCTACCATATTATAAGCCTTCCTAGCTCCACATACATCTACGTCATGCGTTTGACTCTCCCTGGTAATCGCTCTATCCAAGCTTTGAGAGTTTTGACTACAATGGTTGCCGATCACCGCCTGTTACTGGGTAAGAACTGGTAAGAATTTGAGTTTTGCTTGACGGATTTGTGACACCCACCACCACCACTTGTTCATAGTCTGTAGGATCATATTCTTGTGTCTTTCTATTGCTGCTAACCATGCCAGGATCACAAGCCGACGAGATTGACTGGGAGAACTTATCGAACAAGGAGCTTCATGATAAGTTTCAGCAAATGATGAATGAACAGGTGCAGGATGTGCTGAACAATTTTGAAGAGGCCATGGAGAAGATCACTGGCCTTGAGAAGACGTTCGAAACAAAGCTCGATAACAGATTTAATGAACTGCTTGCGCGTCTTCCACCACCGGCTGCACCTGTCGCACCTCTGCAACAACAACAACAACAATTACCTCCAGGTCGCGAAACAGCCCTCCGCCGAGCGAGCCGTGTACTTCTTTGGCCTGGCCAAACTGTTGGTGATGTTCTTGATACTTCTGTGGCTCCTGCTGATGATGCGGAGGATGATGAATACACGGGCGGTTATGAGGATGAGGTTGATCAAAATCAGAACTACATGCAGCCACCAGCACCACCACCAGCAGGTCGACCTCAGGTATATATTCGCAATGGTAGGCCCGCACCACCACCTCAGGTATGAGATGATGTCCATATTCCTAAACTGAAATTGAATATTCCACCATTTGAGGGTAGATATGTTCCTGATATATATCTTACTTGGGAGTTAGAAACTGAACAACGATTTACATGTTTACAATATCCTGAGGAGAGACGGGTTGCTGCTGCTGTTTGTGCTTTCACTAGTTTTGCATGTGTATGGTGGTCTGAGCATTGTAGATTATATCCTATTCCAACTACTTGGGCTGCTTTGAAAACTGCTATGCGTACGCGTTGGGTTCCACCATATTATCAACGTGAATTGCTTCAAAAATTGCAGCGTTTAAGACAAGGAAAAAATTCTGTAGAAGAATATTATCAGGAATTACAAACTGGCATGATTAGATGTGGTATTGTTGAGGAGAATGAAGCTATGCTTGCACGTTTTCTGGGTGGATTAAATAGAGAGATTCAGACCATTCTAGACAATAAGGAGTATACTAATATCACTCGTTTATTCCATCTTGCTTGTAAAGCTGAACATGAAGTGCAGGATCGACAAGCATTGGGGCAAACTAACTTTTCTGCAGGCCAACCTTCATCATGGACACCGCGTGCATCTTCTACTTTAACTGCACCAGCACCTCAATCAGGTGCCTCATCCAGCCGTGATACAAGAAAACAGGCACAGCGTTCTTTTTCTTCCATAGCATCAACAGGGCACACAAGTGATATTATTTGTCGTCGTTGTAAGGGAGGAGGTCATTATGCGAGAGAATGCAAATCTCAGCGTGTGATGATTGCTACCGAGGATGGTGGGTATGAGTCCGCTAGTGACTATGATGAGGAGACTTTGGCTCTTATTACACATGAAGAACATGGTGGAGATGATTCTGATCATGAGACGCAATACATGGCTCCTGAAGACGCTGACAGGTATGAATGTTTAGTTGCTCAACGTGTTTTGAGTGTGCAGGTCACACAAGCTGAGCAAAATCAGAGGCACAATTTGTTCCATACCAAGGGAGTTGTGAAGGAACGTTCTATGCGCGTCATTATAGACGGAGGGAGCTGCAACAACTTGGCTAGCATGGAGATGGTGGAGAAGCTTTCTCTCACCACAAGACCACATCCACATCCTTACTACATCCAATGGTTCAACAACAGCGGCAAGGTTAAGGTAACACGTACTGTTCGTCTGCATTTTAGTATCTCTACATATGTTGATTATGTTGATTGTGATGTGGTACCTATGCAAGCATGTTCCTTATTACTTGGTAGACCATGGCAATTTGATAAAAATTCTGTACATCATGGTAGAAACAATCAGTATACTCTTGTTCATAAGGATAAAAATATTAGTTTGCTTCCTATGACTCCTGATTCCATTTTGAAAGATGATATTAATAGAGCTAATAAAGCAAAACAGGAGAAGAATAAGAGTGAAAATCAGATTGTGGCAAAAGAATTTGAGCAACAAATGAAGCCTAATAATAAACCATCTAGTGTTGCTTCTGAAATTAAATTGAAAAGTGCATGTTTATTTGCCACCAAATCTGATATTGATGAGCTAGATTTCAGCAAATCTGTTTGCTATGCTTTTGTGTGCAAAGAGGCATTATTTTCATTCGAGGACGTGCCTTCCTCTTTGCCTCCTGCTGTCACTAACATTTTGCAGGAGTTCGCTGACGTCTTTCCACAAGACGTGCCACCGGGATTACCGCCTATTCGAGGGATTGAGCATCAGATTGACTTAATTCCCGGTGCTTCACTGCCAACCCGTGCGCCATACCGTACCAATCCAGAGGAGACGAAGGAGATTATGCGTCAAGTACAAGAGCTTCTCAAAAAAGGTTATATACGCGAATCCCTTAGTCCTTGTGGTGTTCCTATTATTCTAGTGCCGAAAAAGGATGGTACATCGCGTATGTGTGTTGATTGTAGAGGCATTAATAATATTACTATTCGTTATCGTCATCCTATTCCTAGGCTAGATGATATGCTTGATGAATTGAGTGGCTCTACAATATTCTCCAAAGTTGATTTGCGTAGTGGATACCATCAAATTCGTATGAAATTGGGGGATGAATGGAAAACAGCATTTAAAACTAAGTTTGGATTATATGAGTGGTTAGTGATGCCTTTTGGGTTAACTAATGCGCCTAGTACTTTCATGAGACTAATGAACGAAGTTTTACGTGCTTTCATTGGACGATTTGTGGTAGTCTATTTTGATGATATACTGATTTATAGCAGATCTTTGGAAGAATATTTGGAACATTTACGTGTTGTTTCTATTGCTCTACGTGATGCACGTCTGTTTGGTAACCTTGGGAAGTGCACCTTTTGCACCGACCGAGTATCTTTTCTTGGCTATGTTGTTACTCCACAGGGAATTGAAGTTGATAAAGCCAAGATTGAAGCTATTGAGAGTTGGCCGCAACCCAAAACGGTCACACAAGTGAGGAGTTTTGTTGGCCTCGCTGGATTCTATAGGCGTTTTGTGAGAGATTTCAACACCATTGCTGCACCTCTCAATGAGCTTACAAAGAAAGATATGCCTTTTCTTTGGGGTACTGCACAGGAAGAAGCCTTCACCGTATTGAAAGATAAGTTGACACATGCTCCTTTACTCCAACTTCCTGATTTTAATAAGACTTTTGAGCTTGAATGTGATGCTAGTGGAATTGGATTAGGAGGTGTGTTATTACAAGATGGCAAACTTGTTGGATACTTTTCTGAAAAATTGAGTGGGCCTAGTCTGAATTATTCTACTTATGATAAAGAATTATATGCTCTTGTTCGGACTTTAGAAACATGGCAACATTATTTATGGCCCAAAGAATTTGTTATACATTCTGATCATGAATCTTTGAAACATATTAAAAGTCAAGCTAAACTGAATCATAGACATGCTAAATGGGTTGAATTCATTGAGACTTTCCCTTATGTCATTAAACACAAGAAGGGAAAAGAAAATGTTATTGCTGATGCATTGTCTCGTCGCTACACTATGCTTTCACAACTTGACTTCAAAATATTTGGTTTGGAGACCATCAAAGATTAATATGTGCATGATGCTGATTTTAAAGATGTAATGCAGAATTGTAAAGAAGGAAGTATGTGGAACAAGTTTGTCATTAACGATGGATTTGTGTTTCGTGCTAACAAGCTATGCATTCCAGCTAGCTCCGTTCGTCTTTTGTTGTTGCAGGAGGCGCATGGAGGAGGATTAATGGGACACTTTGGCGTGAAGAAGGCGGAGGACGTACTTGCTACACATTTCTTTTGGCCAAAGATCAGACGGGATGTTGAGCGTTTTATTGCTCGCTGCACTACATGTCAAAAAGCTAAGTCACGACTCAATCCTCATGGTTTATATATGCCTTTGCCTGTACCTAGTGTTCCTTGGGAGGATATATCTATGGACTTTGTTTTAGGTTTACCTCGAACAAAGAAGGGGAGGGATAGCATATTTGTTGTCGTGGATAGATTCTCGAAAATGGCACACTTTATACCATGTCATAAAAGCGATGATGCTGTTAATGTTGCTGATTTGTTCTTTCGTGAAATTATTCGCTTGCATGGTGTGCCAAATACTATTGTTTCAGATCGTGATACTAAATTTCTTAGCCACTTTTGGAGATGTTTATGGGCTAAGTTGGGGACTAAACTGCTTTTTAGTACTACTTG
Source organism: Triticum dicoccoides (assembly GCF_002162155.2). Lineage (NCBI taxonomy): Eukaryota > Viridiplantae > Streptophyta > Magnoliopsida > Poales > Poaceae > Triticum > Triticum dicoccoides. Next base: position 322,570,017 of record NC_041393.1, on the reverse strand, counting down.
TCACCCCCAAACTGATGGACAAATTGAAGTAGTCAATAGAACGTTGTCTACTATGCTTAGGGCTGTTTTGAAGAATAATAAGAAAATGTGGGAGGAATGCTTGCCTCATATTGAATTTGCTTATAATCGTTCATTGCATTCTACTACTAAGATGTGCCCTTTTGAAGTTGTGTATGGTTTCCTACCTCGTGCACCTATTGATTTGTTGCCTCTTCCATCTTCGGAGAAGGTTAATTTTGATGCTAAACAACGTGCTGAATTGATTTTAAAAATGCATGAGTTAACTAAGCAAAACATTGAGCGTATGAATGCTAAATATAAACTTGCTGGAGATAAGGGTAGAAAACATGTTGTGTTTGCACCTGGAGATCTTGTTTGGTTACATTTGCGTAAGGATAGATTTCCTGATTTGCGCAAATCAAAGCTAATGCCACGTGTTGATGGTCCCTTTAAGGTGTTAGAGAAAATAAATGATAATGCATATAAACTTGAGCCGCCTGCAGATTTTGGGGTTAGTCCTACTTTTAACATTGCAGATTTGAAGCCTTATTTGGGTGAGGAAGATGAACTTCCGTTGAGGACGACTTCATTTCAAGACGGGGAGGATGATGAGGACATCAATACCATTGTTACACCCACAGCCCCTGCTGCTATACATATTGGACCAATTACTAGAGCTCGTGCACGCCAGCTAAATTACCAGGTACTTTCGTTTCTTGGCAATGATTTTAATGTTCATGAGAATATGATGCTGCCTAAATTGGATACATTTGTTTTGCTTACAAATGAAGGGCCTAGCTTGGAAAAGGATGAACATTGGAGCAAGAAAAAGCATGGAGGTGATGGCATGCGCAAGGGGAACAAGAACGGAGTTACGAGTGATGATTTCAGGTCTTTGAAGCCACCATAACGAGTGCATGAAGCCTTGGACGAAATGTACAAGATGCCACTTCATAAATTTCGTCCAGAGGCTATTATAGGTGCTGCGTCACCTTTTTATTGAGCCAGGACCATGTAGTTTCAAAATACATTAGTATAGGCTACTTTTAGAGTCCGTATGTGTGGGGAAACAAGAGATAGGGTTGATTTCGGACCCCTCCACCAAGGGCCACGAAATTCCCCCTCTCTTCCTCCATATATACAGCCCTTAGGGCACCGTTTAGACTTTGGGTTTTGTTTAGATTAAAGTTCGCCATAGCTGCAACTTCGCGTACTTCGTTTGTGTTCAACAACCAGACAAAGGCGTCACAGAACCCCACCTTGATCAATAAAGCTTTCATCTTATATTCGCAATATCCAGATTGCAATCTCAGTTTCTTGCTTGTTCTTCGTTTGCTCGCAGGAAACAGACCCTCGTGGTCAGGTTGATCGTGCTCCGGCGTGGTCAATAACCTCTCGGAGTTGGTTTAGCAATTGTTAAGGCGCGCCGTCCTCGCACGTTCGTAGTCGGATCGTCAAAGTCGACTTCCACCAAAGCAAAATCCATCATCTCATCGAAAGAGGGGACACCTTTGCCTCTATCATTGCCTACTCTTGATTGTGCCTATACTATATGGAGATTTCTTGAGGAACGATTTCCAAACTATTCCTTGCAAAACTTAGATGAAATCCTTCATAAGTCTATTGCCTTGAGTAAGATGAATTCCAGTGATCCTAAGTTTGGTGGTTGTTTATTTGAGCTTACCAATCTTATGCGTGCCAAAGGAGATGTTGGAATTATTAACAATATTATTTCCGAAGCTATTAGAATTCATAGAGATGAACATTGTCAAAATCATTTATCTAATGAATCACCCTCTCTACTAATTGATCCACCACATGACGATGTTGAACATGGATACTATGATGAGGATGATGATAGTGACTATGATCTTGATGATGCAATGAGACACTTTGGTATTATGGCAAATCTTCGTGGCTACATGGCAGGAGGAAAGGAATGGGTCCTCGATAGTGGATGTACCGATCACATGACCGGAGATAAAGATATGTTTCGTGAGCTTGCTGAAAACGACGGCCCTCGAAAGTATGTCACTTTTGGTGATAACTCAAAGGGTAAGGTGGTTGACCTCGGTAAGTTAGCCATCTCACATGATAGCTCCATACAAAATGTCATGCGCGTTGAATCTCTTGGCTTTAATCTTCTTTCTGTATCTAGACTAGCCGACTTTGGTTTCAATGTCCTATTTACTAAAGTAGATTGCCAAGTGTTTCGTAGAGATAATCATAAAATAGTCTTTACCGGCATACATAGAGGTGGTCTATACATTGTCTATTTCACTAAAAAGGCTTGACCTAGAACTTGCTTAGTTGCTAAATCTTCCAAAGGCTGGTTGTGGCATAGACGGTTAGGTCATGTGGGCATGTGAAACCTTGACAAGCTTATTAAAGGTGATCATATCCTTGGTGTTAAAGATGTCATATATGATAAGGATAGACTTTGTAGTGCTTGCCAAGCAGGAAAACAGGTTGGAGGAATCCACCCCGTGAAGAACATCATGACCACGAGAAGACCGGTCGAGCTACTTCATATGGATCTCTTTGGTCCCAATGCCTACAAAAGTCTCGGTGGAAACTCATTTGGTCTAGTTATAGTTGATGATTTTTCAAGATTTACGTGGGTGTTCTTTCTCGATGATAAATCGCAGGTCCAAAAGATCTTCCAGAACTTTGCTAGGAAGGCCCAAAATCAATTTGAAGTGAAGATCAAGAAGGTTCACAGCGACAATGGAACGAAGTTCAAGAACGATAATGTGGACACCTTTCTTGACGAAGAAGGGATCTCACATGAGTTCTCGGCTACGTACACACCTCAACAAAATGGAGATGTTCAGAGGAAGAACCGGATTCTCATAGAAATGGCAAGAACGATGCTTGATGAAAATAAGACACCAAAACACTTTTGGGCGACAACAATTGAGATAGCTTGTCATGGAACAAATCGCTTGTACCTTCACAAGCTACTCGACAAAATGGCATATGGGCTCCTCACCGGTAACAAACCTCAAGTTGGATACTTTCGAGTATTTGGCTCAAAGTGCTACATTCTTGATAAGCATCGTCGTTCTAAATTTGCTCCCAAATCTCATGAAGGTTTCCTACTCGGTTATGGCTCAAACTCTCACACTTACCGTGTCTACAACAATTTCACCCGAAAGGTTGGAGAGACGGTAGATGTGAAGTTTGATGAATCTAACGGCTCGCAAGTAGAGAAATTGCCAATTGATGTAGGAGATAAAGACCCTTCGGAAGCAATCCAAGACTTGTCTATTGGCAAGATCCGTCCAACGGAGGTGATGGAGACTACCTTGTCTGTCCAAGTGGAAGCTTCTACTCACGACAAGGTGAACCAAGAGTTGATATGGAAGCATCCACAAGTGGGACACACCAAGATGAAGAGAACGAGGAAGTACACCAAGATGAGCCTCATCAACCTGCTTCTCGACCATGACGAGAGAACGACAACATCAACAATGATAGAGGCGAGGGTGTCCCGATCTTTCGATGAGATGATAACTATCGATTTGGTGGAGACGACTTTGACGATCCGACTACAAACGTGCACGACGTTGCGCCTTAGCAATCACTAAACCAATCTCTTGAGGTTACTGACGATGCCGGAAGCACGGTCAGCCTGACCACGAAGGTCTATTCCTGCAAGCGATCGAAGAACGAGCAAGAATATGATAAAGCAATCTGAATATTGCAAATATATATGAGGTATTGATAATGGTGGGGATCCGGAAGCGGTCTTGGTCTGGTCGTTGGACACAAACGAAGTACACGAAGTTGCAATGGCTAACTTTTAACTAAATAAATCCCAAGGAAAAGCTACTAGATGGATCTACTTATATAGGAGCAAGGGGTGGCGGCCAAGGAGGTGGGAGGACGTCCCAAGGCAGCCTAAAACTAAATCTAGGTCGTACAAGGCCAATGGGCCCAAGTGGAGGTGATGTAACACCTTTGGACTTGTAGTTTGACTCGGATTCTGCTGCAGCATCAGATTGTTTCGTCCACAACTCAATGCTCCGGTCGAATTTGAAGGTGATTCCAATTGGGTTGGAAAGTGCACGAAATCTAGTTTCCAACAAAAAAAGAATCACCCAATTCGGAGTCCGTATGAAAAACTTGTGTGCGTTTTGAGTCAGGTATGTCTGTGCAGTCCGAATCTGAATCCAGAACGTGAGAGACTTGGACTCTATCTTCTCTTGGGCCAAAAGTGACGTGAGAGAACTTTTTGGACAGCAAATAAACATCTCTTTCTTCTTTATCTTCATATGTGGATTGTACAAATGTCCCATACACCTGCAATTAGACAAAACACAAAAGTGTGTGAAGTATTTTTGTTCTGGATAACATAAATAGATTATTGAATAGTTTGCACTAGAAATCACCTGACAAATATGCATATATGCAATATTTTTGGTCATATCCAAGGTAGTCATGTCCTCATCATCCTCCTCTTTTTGAAAATAAAGCCGTCCTCGGCGTTGCTTAATCTGAAATGTGGCGAACAAAAAAGACAAGGTGTACATGTTGTATATGTATATGTCATCCATTTTTACTTCCCTTGATTTTTGCATATATGACACATGAATAGATGAGTAACTTGCATAGTTCATAAAATCTAAAGCCAAAAAATTAGCACAAGAAGTAGAAGGCATGAAAATATTGCAACTCAGTTTGCACATATAAGTGAAGCTCTTATTCATTTCAAAAGATTGACAATGTTCATCATTAAACCATCCCAACATTGGTGAATAAACCTTACTTGCATCAAATTTACATGCTACAACATGCTTAAATAAGCAAACATGCAATAAGTCATTCAACACAGAATCATCACCAAGATTAGAGGTCATATCAAAATGATTAAACATTGGTTCTTTTGCATCAATAGTTAATTCAATGGGTGCACTCAAAATTGTTGGTATTTCAGTTGTTTGATCACATGGCAAAGTCAAATTATCAACGTAGTCCTCTAAAATAGGCGGTGTGATCAAAGTAGTGGGTAGCTCATCAGATGGTGCATTCAAATTGACAAGGCATTCATCATTCTCATGTAGAGATGGAAGATCAGTACCTTTGTCATTACCTCTTATGATCAACTCAGATGATGTAGCCACTCTCGGGGGCGATGTGTCACATGGTGGAGGTGATGTAGTCCTGACAACAACGGATGTGGTTGTCATAGTATGCCTAGTAGTTGAAGGAACAATCATATCAACTCTTGGAATGTGCACCGTGCGCTTGTTCTCCTCGTGGCCAACACGTCGTTTTATTTCCTGTTCAGCTTTGCAAGCAAGATGAAACAAATGGTCCATAGGATAACACTCTTCATGAATTAGTATCTCTTGAATATCAAGGTTTAATCCTCCCCAAAATCTATCCATAAAATCATCTTCACTTTCTTCTAAAGAGGAATGCAACAAGGTAGTTTGTAAATCATCATAATATTTTGTTACAGTTTCACTACCTTGTTTTAAGTGTTGCAACTTCTTAATCATGTCACGAGTATAATAAGCAGGGACGAAAGTATGTCGCATGGCAAGTTTCAAATCATCTCAAGTAGTAGGTATATAATCAGGGTGTAACCGACAATATTCACTCCACCAAACCAAAGCATAACCAGTGAAAGAACCAACCGCAACCTTAACCTTTTTATGTTCATCGAAATTATGGGAAGCAAATATATTTTTTATGTCGAACTCCCATTCAATATATAAAGCAGGTTTAAAACGGCCATTAAATGGTGGTATAGATACATTAACCTGATCATGTGCATTTGGATGTTTGTGCACCTCTGGTGACGGTTGTGGTATTTGCAAAGGTGGTGGCACGTCTCCCGCGATCGACAAAGCCCATGAATTGACTCTGGATCCTGTCATGATTAGTAGAACAAGAAACAAAACCCAAAAATAATGTTCCTATAACTACTAGGATGTGGTGGTAAAACGCTCACAGTAAAGCAAATATCAATGTCTTACAAGTTCTTACCATGCAGCAGGCGGTGATCGGCAACCAGCGGTGTCAAGTAACTCCGAATATTGAGTAAAGCGATTGCCAGGGGAGCGTACGTATACACGGTGTAGAAATATGTGGAGCTGGGTTGGCTATATATGGTAGCAAAAGATTAGCAATAATCAATTCAAAGATGCAATGTTGAATAAACGCTCAACGACGGTACTGTGCTGGTCCTAGGCTAGACCGTACTAGAGACGCGAGCCTAGAACACTAATGAGGTCACGGCGTAGCACAACTAGCATTAATGAAGGATACTAAGTAGCTCTTGACAGCAAGATATAAGTGAAGATCACAACGGCAGTGAAGATAATGATGAAAAACAACTGCCAAGCAGGATATACAACAACTCTCTCTCCAACTTTCCTCTTGAAAAGTTTGAGACAATTTTCTGATAAATTCTTTCAAAGAATGCTACTAACTCAAGCTTTCCAATGCAAAAAGAATCACTCAATTCCAAGTTGATATGAGGAGTCAAATAATTCTAAAACTGGCCTAAAAATTTGGAACAAGTTGTGTTCACGAACTTCGGAGGGCAAAAAGACCTATTTAGAAGCCGATTTTGAGGTGTCAAATATTAAACTAGCTTCTGCAACTATTTAGATGCGGCTCGTCGCTATCTTCAATTTGAGTACTCACGGAGCCAAAACTGACTTCGTATGAGGAAGATACACCTGTTTTACTGAACAGTGCGCAAAATAGATTCCAATCCGAATTCAGGTACGAGATTGATTCTAGGTAGATCCAATTTTTTTTCTCTCCTTTTTTTTCTCACGCTTTTTTTTCTTTTTCTTCTCTCTCTTTTTCTTTTTTTTCTTTCCTTTTTTCTATTTTTTCTCTCTCTCTTTTTTTCTCTCTCTTTCCAAGACAAACTAGATAAGATGCAGATTGGATCAGGCGAAGATGTGAATGACCTCAACTATGATTATGACAATGAACAGTGCGTAGCACATGGTGGAAATTAATAGATGAGATGATGGACGGCGGAAGGGATAATGATGCAGCGGCGGCGTGACTAATATGAACAGAACTCGAAACTCTAAAGGAACTAGACACTAAGACCAGCAACTGACACGACGATGCAACCGATAATTGAACTATGCAAGCAATGAATAGAAAATTGCAAAGGCTCAGACTGGCTTGGATAAAGGATGAACAGATCTAACTTTTTTTTGTGGCTTTTTCTTGGACAATAGGTAAGAAAAAATCTAATCTAGGAAAAACTGGAAATTCTCACCGAGTAACCTGAAAACTGATACCACTTGATAGAGGCGAGGGTGTCCCGATCTTTCGATGAGATGATAACTATCGATTTGGTGGAGACGACTTTGACGATCCGACTACAAACGTGAACGACGTTGCGCCTTAGCAATCGCTAAACCAATCTCCTGAGGTTACTGACGATGCCGGAAGCACGGTCAGCCTGACCACGAAGGTCTATTTCTGCAAGCAATCGAAGAACGAGCAAGAATATGATAAAGCAATCTGAATATTGCAAATATATATGAGGTATTGATAATGGTGAGGATCCGGAAGCGGTCTTGGTCTGGTCGTTGGACACAAACGAAGTACACGAAGTTGCAATGGCTAACTTTTAACTAAATAAATCCCAAGGAAAAGCTACTAGATGGATCTACTTATATAGGAGCAAGGGGTGGCGGCCAAGGAGGTGGGAGGACGTCCCAAGGCAGCCTAAAACTAAATCTAGGTCGTACAAGGCCAATGGGCCCAAGTGGAGGTGATGTAACACCTTTGGACTTGTAGTTTGACTCGGATTCTGCTGCAGCATCAGATTGTTTCGTCCACAACTCAACGCTTCGGACGAATTTGAAGGTGATTCCAATTGGGTTGGAAAGTGCACGACATCTAGTTTCCAACAAAAAAAGAATCACCCAATTCGGAGTCCGTATAAAAAACTTGTGTGCGTTTTGAGTCAGGTATGTCTGTGCAGTCCGAATCTGAATCCAGAACGTGAGAGACTTGGACTCTATCTTCTCTTGGGCCAAAAGTGACGTGAGAGAACTTTTTGGACAGCAAATAAACATCTCTTTCTTCCTTATCTTCATATGTGGATTGTACAAATGTCCCATACACCTGCAATTAGACAAAACACAAAAGTGTGTGAAGTATTTTTCTTCTGGATAACATAAATAGATTATTGAACAGTTTGCACTAGAAATCACCTGACAAATATGCATATATGCAATATTTTTGGTCATATCCAAGGTAGTCATGTCCTCATCAAACAATGAAGAAGGTCGTGAAGAAGAATAAGATGATGAAGAAGATGTTCCACCCCGACCAAAACAAAAGCTCTCATGAGTTCGGACAAGAGTCGCTAGAGACCATCCCGTTGAGCAAATCTATAATGATATCCAAACCGGAAGAATCACTCGCTCTAAATCTCGTTTAGCTAATTTTTGTGAACATTATTCATTCATATCTAGCATTGAACCCATGAAGGTTGAAGAAGTATGGGAAGATCCGAATTGGATAAATGCCATGCATGAAGAGCTACACAACTTTGAGACAAACCAAGTGTGGACATTGGTCGAGAAGCCCGAAAACAACCACAACATCATCGGTACCAAATGGGTGTTTCGCAACAAGCAAGATGAAGATGGACAAGTAGTTCGCAACAAAGCATGTCTCGTCGCCCAAGGCTACACTCAAGTCGAAGGTATGGACTATGGTGAGACATATGCCCCCGTTGCTAGACTTGAGTCCATTCACATCTTACTTGCCTATGCTAATCACCATGATATCACTTTATACCAAATGGACATTAAAATTGCCCTTCTAAATGGTGAAATTGAGGAGGAAGTTTATGTCAAACAACCTCCCGGCTTTGTTAATCCTAAGAAATCCAATCACGTTTACAAACTTCACAAAGCTCTTTATGGTCTTAAACAAGCTCCTAGAGCGTGGTATAAATGCTTGACCAAGTTCCTTATTGAAAAAGGCTTTGAGATTGGAAAAATTGATTCTACTCTTTTCACTAAAAGGGTTAATGGAGAATTATTTGTGTGCCAAATTTATGTTGATGATATTATATTTGGATCAACTAACCCTCATTTTAGTGAGAAGTTTGGGAAGCTTATGTCGGAGAAGTTTGAGATGTCTATGATGAGTGAACTCAAGTTCTTTCTTGGTTTGCAAATCAATCAAACTAAGGAAGGTGCCTTTGACTCTCAAATGAAGTATACCATGGACTTGTTCAAGAAGTTCAATATGCAAGAATGCAAAGGTATGAGGACACCCATGCCTACTAGTGGACATCTTGACTTGACTAAAGATGGTGAACCCGTTGATCAAAAGGTTTACCGCCCTATGGTTGGTTCATTGTTATATCTATGTGCCTCTTGTCCTGATATAATGCTAAGTGTGTGCATGTGTGCACGATATCAAGCGGACCCCAAAGAATGTCATCTTAAGGCTATGAAAAGGATAGTGAGATACTTAATACATACACCAAATTTTGGCATTAGTATCCTAAGAGGTCTTCTTTTGATCTTGTTGGCTACTCGGATTTGGACTATGCCGGTGACAAGGTTGATAGAAAGTCCACTTCAGGTACCTGTCAATTTCTTGGTAGATCTCTTGTGTCTTGGTCCTCCAAGAAACAAAACTCGGTATCCTTATCCACCGCCAAAGCGGAATACATTGCCGCTGGTTCATGTTGTGCTCAATTACTTTGGATGACCCAAACTCTTAAAGATTATGGGATATATGTGAAACATGTTCCATTGCCTTGTGAAAATGAAAGTGCTATTAAGATTGCTCACAATCCCGTGCAACATTCTCAAACTAAGCATATTGAAGTTCGTCATCATTTCATTCGAGATCATGTTGCTAAGGGTGATATCAACCTTAAGCATGTTCGTACCGACAAGCAATTGGCGGATATATTCACTAAACCACTTGATGAGAAAGTGTTTTGCAGGTTGAGAGGTGAATTGAACATCATTTATGCTTCAAAGTTGGAGTAGGGACTCCATTTGGATACATGCAAAACATGAGCCTATGACTAATTATTGATGTTTCTCTTATGATGATAATCATATGTCTTGGATATACTTGCACTCTTGCATGTCATCTAACCCTTGTAGGTACTTGGATGGATCTAAATCTATGAGATTGCAACTCACTCACACCTTGAGCAATCTCTACATCATCGAGTTTCTACATTACGATGGTTGAAGACAAGGAAGCATGAAACCCTTCAAATATATCCTTTGACAAATTCCTATGTTAAAATTTTATGATTGTCACTTTGGATACACAAGTGCTCTTCCTTGCAAAACTAACTCATGTAGGTAGATGAACTTCAATTACAAGTGGTGCTCCCAATGAACTACATCAACCTTGAGCATCCCACACAAGTTCAACTACATGATCAAGATCAACACCACCACCCAAGGTATGTTATTCCATATTTGAGAAGCTTTACCCCAAGACATGGGTCAAAGCATCTCAACAAGATGTGAATACAGCAATATGCTTGAACAAAAAATGGCAACCCCATTTTGAGCTTAAACGATGAGTATGACCTATGATCAAGTGTCTTCACTTGACTCCTAAGTCAGTATACTCTAACATAGATGACTTTGTCACCGACCAATTCTAGATGAAGTTCTCTAGTGTTTCTTCTTATTCTTCCATTTATCTCATGCATATTTGTTTCAATTTTAAAAAAAAAATCATCTAGATTTCTTCGCTTTTATTTCTGTTCTGCATTTCCCTGCATTCAATTCCTTGCAAGTCCTTGTGAGATTTTATTTGCTTAGTGAGATGATGTGACTAGTGTTCTCTGTGTGATGAACTCAGACATACCGACTTGCCTCTTTCGGTCAAACTGAAACTTTTCGGTGCCACCGAAGGAAACAACTCGGTGTAACCGATTTGAATGCTAAGAAAACTATTTGTCATTTGCATCTTGCACATTTTGTTACAGCTCCACTCAATGATTCTTGTCCTCTACCAGCACCCTATTATTCCCTACTACTTTGCTATGTGACTCAAGGACCAAACCTATGTTGACTCATACTTCACAAGTTCCCTTCTTGGAAATTGATGTAAAAGGGGGAGAGAGAGCTCACATCAAAGCTTAATCATATCAAATGGGGGAAAGAGAGATAGATAATCACATCATAGAGAGACCCTAGTTGCTTGGTATTCAAAGAGGAGAGAAGTCACGTGTCTTTAGAGGGGAAAGACATGTTCATGTTGTTCATGTTGTTTGTGTGTTTGCTTTGCTTTGATCTGATTTTCTTTTCCCTATCTTCTCCCAATATCCCATATAAGTTTCAGGGGGAGCATGCAAGACATCCGAGGGATGGAAATCTTCGAATTCATTGTATTTCTTTACCTTTGGGAACATGTCTACACTCAAATAGAGTACCTAGTACTCACTCTATAAATGTCATCCCAATCTTGGTACTCTTATGGTTTGCTGCTCTTGCTTTGTTTAGTAGATGTTTCTGTGTTATCTAACCTTGTTTACTCAGGTTCATCTCTTCCAAAGCTAGCTCAAGACCACAAGGTAAGTATATGCATCACACTCATGTGCATGAGGATCTCTTGTTGATGTACATATTGTTTGCAAGAAGGACTCATGAACATGAAGGAACGTTTCTCATATTCACACCATTTTCCCTGATGCATATAGCCAAGATACATGTAAATCATTGCTTGCTCTGTCATGACTATGCACTCACACGATCTTATGTTCCATATTTACATGATTGCATACATGTAGGGGGAGCCTATGCATGTTACATGTCTTTCCAAAGATTTACTTGCCTTTCTCTATATCTTTATCTAAAGCTTTGATGTATGTTATCATCAATTACCAAAAAGGGGGAGATTGAAAGCACAAGTGCTCCCTGGGTGATTTTGGTAATTAATGTCAACATATCTCTTGTTGGACTAATACTTTTATCTAGTGTATTTCAGTTAAGTCCAACAGTGGAGTGGCATGGACAAGAGGATGTGGAACCCCTTCAAGATGCTAAGGACAAAGGATTGGCTGAAGCTCAAAGCTGACGACTCTACATTTTGTATTTCAATGATCCAAGATCACATTGACTCCATAGGAAAGCCAATACTATTAAAAGGGGATGAGGTGTTGCCTAATGGCTTGCTTGCTAAAAGTGCTTAGTGATATGCTCCAAAGCCCTCAGCTACTTTCTCATATCCACATATGTCCCAAACCAAAAGTCAAACTCGGCCCCACCAAATTGATCTATCCGACACCATCGAGTTCATTTGACATAGCCACTGCCAGAAACCCTAATCAATTCGGTCTCACCGATGGGATCTCGGTCTCACCGAGATGGGCTTGCAAACTCCCTATTGCCTATTGCAATATTTTTGGTCCCACCGAGAAGATGTAATCGGTCACACAGAGTTTGCCTTACCAACTCTCTGTTTTACTTATTAACAAATCGGTCCCATCGAGTTTGTGTAATCGGTCAAACCGAGATGAGGTTTTACCATAACCCTTGCACATCGGTCCCACTGAGTTGATCATATCGGTCCCACCGAAATGCCTAACGGCACATTATGAACTGAATTGGTCCGACCGAGTTTTATGATTCGGTCCCACCGAGTTTGGTAAATTGTGTGTAACGGTTAGATCTTGAGTGGAGGCTATATATACCCATCCACCCTCTCCTCATTGGTGAGGAAAGCCATTAGAACATTCCAACACTTCCGGCATTCATTTTCTGAGAGAGAGCTACCTACTCATGTGTTGAGACCAAGATATTCCAATCCAACCATATGAATCTTGATCTCTAGCCTTCCCCAAGTTGCTTTCCACTCAAATCATCTTTCCACAAAATCCAATCCTATGAGAGAGAGTTGAGTATTGGGGAGACTATCATTTGAAGCACAAGAGCAAGGAGTTCATCAACAACACACCATCTATTACCTTTTGGAGAGTGGTGTCTCCTGGATTGGTTAGGTGTCACTTGGGAGCCTCCGTCAAGATTGTGGAGTTGAACCAAGGAGTTTGTGCGGGCAAGGAGATCGTCTACTTCGTGAAGATCTACCCTAGTGAGGCAAGTCCTTTGTGGGCGATGGCCATGGTGGGATAGACAAGGTTGCTTCTTCGTGGACCCTTCATGGGTGGAGCCCTCCGTGGACTCGCGCAACCGTTACCCTTCGTGGGTTGAAGTCTCCATCAACATGGATGTACGATAGCACCATCTATTGGAACCACGCCAAAAATCTCCCTGTATCCAATTGCGTTTGCACACTCCAATCCCATCCCTTTACTTTCTTGCAAGTTGCATGCTTTACTTTCCTCTGCTCATATACTCTTTGCATGCTTGCTTGATATGTATTGTGAATGGTTAAACTTGTGCTTAAATTCCACCTAAACTTGACAAACTTAAAAAACTGCCAACTTTGTGTGTTGAGGGTCTATTCACCCCCCTCTAGACACCTCTTCTCGATCCTTTCAATTGGTATCAGAGCTTTAGTATCCATTCTTTGGTTTAAACACCATTGGAGGAAGATGGATGAGTCTACATTGGGGAGTGTTAGACATAGAGTGCCTATACTTGATGGAGAGTACTTTCATGAGTGGAAAAATTAGATGCTTGTGATTTTCAATGAATATCATTTGAACAAGTACATTACTAGCCCTTTTGCACCTCATGTTGATCCTATGCATCCTACCCTTGATGAGTCCATTGACATGATTCACAATATTAGAACCGTTAATCTTATCACTAGAGGTTTGCCTAGAAACTTGATTGGTTGCTTGCCTACTCTTGATTGTGCCTATACTATATGGAGATTTCTTGAGGAACGATTTCCAAACTATTCCTTGCAAAACTTAGATGAAATCCTTCATAAGTCTATTGCCTTGAGTAAGATGAATTCCAGTGATCCTAAGTTTGGTGATTGTTTATTTGAGCGTACCAATGTTATGCGTGCCAAAGGAGATGTTGGAATTATTAACAATATTCTTTCCGAAGCTATTAGAATTGATAGAGATGAACATTGTCAAAATCATTTATCTAATGAATCACCCTCTCTAGGAATTGATCCACCACATGATGATGTTGAGCATGGATACTATGATGAGGATGATGATAGTGACTATGATCTCGATGATGCAATGAGACACTTTGGTCTTATGGCAGATCTTCGCGGCTACATGGCAGGAGGTAAGGAATAGGTCCTTGATAGTGGATGTACCGATCACATGACCGGAGATAAAGATATGCTTCATGAGCTTGCTGAAAACGACGGCCCTCGAAAGTATGTCACTTTTGGTGATAACTCAAAGGGTAAGGTGGTTGGCCTCGGTAAGGTGGCCATCTCACATGATAGCTGCATACAAAATGTCATGCTCGTTGAATCTCTTGGCTATAATCTGCTTTATGTATCTAGACTAGCCGACTTTGGTTTCAATGTCCTATTTACTAAAGTAGATTGCCAAGTGTTTCATAGAGATAATCACAAAATGATCTTTACCAGCATATGTAGAGGTGATCTATACGTTGTTGATTTCACTAAAAAGGCTCAACCTAGAACTTGCTTAATTGCTAAATCTTCCAAAGGCTAGTCGTGGCATAGACGGTTGGGTCATGTGGGCATGCGAAACCTTGACAAGCTTATTAAAGGTGATCATATCCTTGGTGTTAAAGATGTCATATTTGATAAGGATAGACTTTGGAGTGCTTGCCAAGCAGGAAAACAGGTTGGAGGAAGCCACCCCGTGAAAAACATCATGACTACGAGAAGACAGCTCGAGCTACTTCATATGGATCTCTTTGGTCCCAACGGCTACAAAAGTCTTGGTGGAAACTCATTTGGTCTAGTTATAGTTGATGATTTTTCAAGATTTACGTGCGTGTTCTTTCTCGATGATAAATCGCAGGTCCAAAAGATCTTCAAGAACTTCGCTAGGAAGGCCCAAAATCAATTTGAAGTGAAGATCAAGAAGGTTCACAGCGACAACGGAACGGAGTTCAAGAACGCCAATGTGGACACCTTTCTTGACGAAGAAGGGATCTCACATGAGTTCTCGGCTACGTACACACCTCAACAAAATGGAGTTGTTCAGAGGAAGAACCGGACGCTCATAGAAATAGCAAGAATGATGCTTGATGAATACAAGACGCCAAATCACTTTCGGGCGAAAGCGGTTGAGACAGCTTCTCATGCAACAAATCACCTGTATCTTCACAAGCGACTCGGCAAAACGACATGCGGGCTCCTCACCGGTAACAAACCCCAAGTTGGATACTTTCGAGTATACGGCTCAAAGTGCTACATTCTTGATAAGCATCGTCGTTCTAAATTTTCTCCCAAATCTCATGAAGGTTTCCTACTTGGTTTTGGCTCAAACTTTTACACTTTCGTGTCTACAACAATTTCACCTGAAAGGTTGAAGAGACGGTAGATGTGAAGTTTGATGAATCTAACGGCTCGCAAGTAGAGCAATTGCCAATTGATGTAGGAGATAAAGACCCTTCGGAAGCAATCCAAGACTTGTCTATTGGCAAGATCCGTCCAACGGAGGTGAAGGAGAGTACCTCGTCTGACCAAGTGGAAGCTTCTACCTCACGACAAGGTTAACCAAGAGTTGATATGGAAGCATCCACAAGTGGGACACACCAAGATGAAGAAAATGAGGAAGTACACCAAGATGAGCCTCATCAACCTCCTTCTCGACCATGACAAGAGAACGACAACGTCAACAATGAAGAAGGCCAAGAAGAACAACAAGATGATGAAGAAGATGTTCCACCCCGACCAAAACAAAAGCTCTCACGAGTTCGAGCAAGAGTCGCTAGAGACCATCCGGTTGAGCAAATCTACAATAATATCCAAACTGGGAGAATCACTCGCTCTAAATCTCGTTTGGCTAATTTTTGTGAACATTATTCATTCATCTCTAGCATTGAACCCATGAAGGTTGACATATTCCCCCGTTGCTAGACTTGAGTCCATTCACATCTTACTTGCCTATGCTAATCACCATGATATCACTTTATACCAAATGGACATTAAAATTGCCCTTCTAAATGGTGAAATTGAGGAGGAAGTTTATGTCAAACAACCTCCCGGCTTTGTTAATCCTAAGAAATCCAATCATGTTTACAAACTTCACAAAGCTCTTTATGGTCTTAAACAAGCTCCTAGAGCGTGGTATAAATGCTTGACCAAGTTCCTTATTGAAAAAGGCTTTGAGATTGGAAAAATTGATTCTACTCTTTTCACTAAAAGGGTTAATGGAGAATTATTTGTGTGCCAAATTTATGTTGATGATATTATATTTGGATCAACTAACCCTCATTTTAGTGAGAAGTTTGGGAAGCTTATGTCGGAGAAGTTTGAGATGTCTATGATGAGTGAACTCAAGTTCTTTCTTGGTTTGCAAATCAATCAAACTAAGGAAGGTGCCTTTGACTCTCAAATGAAGTATACCATGGACTTGTTCAAGAAGTTCAATATGCAAGAATGCAAAGGTATGAGGACACCCATGCCTACTAGTGGACATCTTGACTTGACTAAAGATGGTGAACCCGTTGATCAAAAGGTTTACCGCTCTATGATTGGTTCATTGTTATATCTATGTGCCTCTCGTCCTGATATAATGCTAAGTGTGTGCATGTGTGCATGATATCAAGCGGACCCCAAAGAATGTCATCTTAAGGCTATGAAAAGGATAGTGAGATACTTAATACATACACCAAATTTTGGCATTGGTATCCTAAGAGGTCTTCTTTTGATCTTGTTGGCTACTCGGATTTGGACTATGCCGGTGACAAGGTTGATAGAAAGTCCACTTCAGGTACTTGTCAGTTTCTTAGTAGATCTCTTGTGTCTTGGTCCTCCAAGAAACAAAACTCGGTATCCTTATCCACCGCCAAAGCGGAATACATTGCCGCTGGTTCATGTTGTGTTCAGTTACTTTGGATGACCCAAACTCTTAAAGATTATGGGATATATGTGAAACATGTTCCATTGCCTTGTGACAATGAAAGTGCTATTAAGATTGCTCACAATCCCGTGCAACATTCTCGAACTAAGCATATTGAAGTTCGTCATCATTTCATTCGAGATCATGTTGCTAAGGGTGATATCAACCTTAAGCATGTTCGTACCGACAAGCAATTGACGGATATATCCACTAAACCACTTGATGAGAAAGTGTTTTGCAGGTTGAGAGGTGAATTGAACATCATTTATGCTTCAAAGTTGGAGTAGGGACTCCATTTGGATACATGCAAAACATGAGCCTATGACTAATTCTTGATGTTTCTCTTATGATGATAATCATATGTCTTGGATATACTTGCACTCTTGCATGTCATCTAACCCTTGTAGGTACTTGGATGGATCTAAATCTATGAGATTGCAACTCACTCACATCTTGAGCAATCTCTACATCACCGAGTTTCTACATTACGATGGTTGAAGACAAGGAAGCATGAAACCCTTCAAATATATCCTTTGACAAATTCCTATGTTAAAATTTTATGATTGTCATTTTGGATACACAAGTGCCCTTCCTTGCAAAACTAACTCATGTAGGTAGATGAACTTCAATTACAAGTGGTGCTCCCAATGAACTACATCAACCTTGAGCATCCCACACAAGTTCAACTACATGATCAAGATCAACACCACCACCCAAGGTATGTTATTCCATATTTGAGAAGCTTTACCCCAAGACATGGGTCAAAGCATCTCAACAAGATGTGAATACAGCAATATGCTTGAACAAAAAATGGCAACCCCATTTTGAGCTTAAACGATGAGTATGACCTATGATCAAGTGTCTTCACTTGACTCCTAAGTCAATATACTCTAACATAGGTGACTTTGTCACCGACCAATTCTAGATGAAGTTCTCTAGTGTTTCTTCTTATTCTTCCATTTATCTCATGCATATTTGTTTCAATTTAAAAAAAAAATCATCTAGATTTCTTCTCTTTTATTTCTGTTCTGCATTTCCCTGCATTCAATTCCTTGCAAGTCCTTGTGAGATTTTATTTGCTTAGTGAGATGAGGTGACTAGTGTTCTCTGTGTGATGAACTCAGACACACCGACTTGCCTCTTTCGGTCAAACTGAAATTTTTCGGTGCTACCGAAGGAAACAACTCGGTGTAACCGATTTGAATGCTGAGAAAACTATTTGCCATTTGCATCTTGCACATTTTGTTACAGCTCCACTCAATGATTCTTGTCCTCTACCAGCACCCTATTATTCCCTACTACTTTGCTATGTGACTCAAGGACCAAACCTATGTTGACTCATATTTCAGAAGTTCCCTTCTTGGAAATTGATGTAAAAGGGGGAGAGAGAGCTCACATCAAAGCTTAATCATATCAAATGGGGGAAAGAGAGATAGATAATCACATCATAGAGAGACCCTAGTTGCTCAGTATTCAAAGAGGAGAGAAGTCACGTGTCTTTAGAGAGGAAAGACATGTTCATGTTGTTCATGTTGTTTGTGTGTTTGCTTTGCTTTGATTTGATTTTCTTTTCCCTATCTTCTCCCAATATCCCATATAAGTTTCAGGGGGAGCATGCAAGACATCCGAGGGATGGAAATCTTCGAATTCCTTGTATTTCTTTACCTTTGGGAACATGTCTACACTCAAATAGAGTACCTAGTACTCACTCTATAAATGTCATCCCAATTTTGGTACTCTTGTGGTTTGCTGCTCTTGCTCTGTTTAGTAGATGTTTCTGTGTTATCTAACCTTGTTTACTCAGGTTCATCTCTTCCAAACCTAGCTCAAGACCACAAGGTAAGTATATGCATCACACTCATGTGCATGATGATCTCTTGCTGATGTACATATTGTTTGCAAGAAGGACTCATGAACATGAACAAACGTTTCTCATATTCACACCATTTTCCCTGATGCATATAGCCAAGATACATGTAACTCATTGCTTGCTCTGTCATGACTATGCACTCACACGATCTTATGTTCCATATTTACATGATTGCATACATGTAGGGGGTGTCGGATGTTGGGTTCCGGAAGACCCTTAAGGTTCGAACTCTGGGGTGCGCGCGAAGATCTTCCCCCTACCACTCCACGTCCAATCTCCTCACGAGAATCTAAGCTAAACGATGAACAACATGAGGGACACTAGATTTATACTGGTTCAGGCCACCATTGTGGTGTAATACCCTACTCTAGTGTGTGGTGTGGTGGATTGCCTGAGGGGCTGATGATGAACAGTACAAGGAAGAACCGCCTCGCGAGAGGTGTTGTTGAGCGGGTGCGATGAACTGCTTGGATGAGTTCGATCGCCTCTCTGTCTAATGAGCACTTGATGAGATGGGATCCAGATGCCCCGTCTACTGTGGTGGCTATCCCTATTTATAGAGGCCCTGGTCCTCTTCCCAAATATTGAGCGGGAAGGGCACCAACAACGACCATTTCGAAGGGGAACATCTAGTACAAGTTATCCTGACTTAAGTTGGTCTTCGGCTGCCAAAGGCATTGTCGATGATGCCGTCTTGGGCTCCACAGTGACCTCCATCCTGCCGCTCTGCTGGTCTTGGTCTCGTTGCACTGAAATGGCAACCTTTGCCTGATGCGTCGGTACTCCACGCCTGTGCTTGCCCTCTTTGCACCAAAGAGGAAACAAGGACACTGCGCAGGCCGGCGCCCACCTGGCGCCCGCCTGGTCTCGATCGTCACGGCTTGCGTCACGAGCACCTCGCGAGGTACCCTACCTTGATCTCTCCGCCTCCTCGTGAGCCTGCCTGGCGAGGCCATTCCTGAGGAAGTCTTGTGTCGTCCGCCCCGCGAGGCTTGGCCCCTCGCGAGGGTCTTGAGTCTTGCGCTGATGAAGATGGGCCGTACTGGGTGATGAGGACATGACTACCTTGGACACGACCAAAAATATTGCATACATGCATATTTGTCAGGTGATTTCTAGTGCAAACTATTCAATAATCTATTTAGGTTATCCAGAACAAAAATACTTCACACACTTTTGTGTTTTGTCTAATTGCAGGTGTATGGGATATTTGTACAATCCACATATGAAGATAAGGGAGAAAGAGATGTTTAAGTGCTGTTCAAAAAGTTCTCTCACGTCACTTTTGGGCCAAGAGAAGATAGAGTCCAAGTCTCTCACGTTCTGGATTCAGATTCGGACTGCACAGACATACCTGACTCAAAACGCCAACAACTTATTCATACGGACTCCAAATTGGGTGATTCTTTTTTTGTTGGAATCTAGATTTTGTGCTCTTTCCAGCCCAATTAGATTCACCTTCAAATTCGTCCGGAGCATTGAGATATAGACGAAACAATCAGACGCTGCAGCAGAATCCGAGTGAAACAACAAGTCCAAAGGTGTTACATCACCTCCACTTGGGCCCATCGGCCTTGTACGACCTAGGGTTGGTTTTAGGATGCCTTGGGACGTTCTCCCACCTCCTTGGCCGCCATCCCTTCCTCCTATATAAGTAGATCCATCTAGTAGCTTTTTCCTTGGGATTTGTTTAGTTAAAAGTTAGCCATATATAGCCAACCCAACTCCACATATATAGCCAACCCAGCTCCACATATTTCTACACCGTGTATACGTACGCTCCCCTCGCAATCGCTTTACTCAATATTCGGAGTTACTTGAAACCGCTGGTTGCCGATCACCGCCTGCTGCATGGTAAGAACTTGTAAGATATTGATATTTGCTTTACTGTGAGCATGTTACAACCACATCCTAGTTGTTCATAGGAACATTATTCTCGAATTTTGTTTCTTGTTTCTACTAATCATGACAGGTTCCGGAGAAAGAAGTTCATGGACGACGAACACATCCTCACCATCACGAGAGTTGGGACAACACACACAAGCACATGGTCAGGTTATCTCTTTACCATCATTTGAGGGTAGATTTAATCCTGCTATTTATCTAGCTTGGGAGTTTGAAGTAGAACAAGTTTTTAGTTACCATGACTTTTTTGTACTTGAGCGAGTACGAGCTGCCACTAGAGCATTTACTGGTTTTGCTTCTATTTGGTGGAGTGTGCATTGTAAGAAAAACATTGATAACCAACCCACAACTTGGAAATATTTGAAGCATGTAATGAGACAACAATTTTTGCCTCCTTACTATCGTCGTGAATTGCTTCACAAATTTGAAAATTTAAACAAGGCAATAACACTGTTCATGCTTACTACCAAGAGTTCAAATCTTATATGCATCATTGTGACATAGAAGAATCTGAGGATGATACAATGAATAGATTTTTTGGTGGTTTGAACCATGATATTCAGGCAAGATTTAGGTATATTCCTCGTTGCATTACTGGTATGTATGTTCGTGCTTGTACCTTTGAGAGACAGTTACAGGAGGATGCATCGGGTGACTACAACAACTACTATTCCAATTCATGCTCACTACCATCGGTTGATTCCTCCATCGTTGCACCTACTAGAGCAGCCACACCTCAGATTGTGAGTGCGACATCATCTCAAGTGTATGGTACATTGTCATTGTCCATACCGACATCAGCTACATCTTTGCGAGAAGGTAATAGTAAAGGTATTGATGATATAACTTCACATGAGAATGATGCATCCCTAATTAACTTAAATACATCATGTGTTGAGTTACTTGTTGATTTGAGCACGCCATCTATTTTAGAGAATCGTGTTACTATCATGAATGAATCATGTGATCAAACAACTGAAATACCAACAATTTTGAGTGCACCCATTGAATTAACTATTGATGCAAAAGAACCAATGTTTAATCATTTTGATATGACCTCTAATCTTGGTGATGATTCTGTGTCCAATGACTTACTGCATGTTTGCTTATTTAAGCATGTTGTAGCATGTAAATTTGATGCAAGTAAGGTTTATTCACCAATGTTGGGATGGTTTAATGATGAATATTGTCAATCTTTTGATATGAATAAGAGCTTCACTTATATGTGCAAACTGAGTTGCAATATTTTCATGCCTTCTACTTATGATAATATTTTGGCTTTATATTTTATGATCTATGAAAGTTACTCATGTATACATGTGTCATATGTGCAAAAATCAAGGGAAGTAAAAATGGATGACATATACATATACAACATGTATACTTTGTCTCTTTTGTTAGCCATATTTCAGATTAAGCAACGCCGAGGACGGCTTTGTTTTCAAAAAGGGGAGGATGATGAGGACATGACTACCTTGGACACGACCAAAAATATTGCATACATGCATATTTGTCAGGTGATTTCTAGTGCAAACTATTCAATAATCTATTTAGGTTATCCAGAACAAAAATACTTCACACACTTTTGTGTTTTGTCTAATTGCAGGTGTATGGGATATTTGTACAATTCACATATGAAGATAAGGGAGAAAGAGATGTTTAAGTGCTGTTCAAAAAGTTCTCTCACGTCACTTTTGGGCCAAGAGAAGATAGAGTCCAAGTCTCTCACGTTCTGGATTCAGATTCGGACTGCACAGACATACCTGACTCAAAACGCCAACAACTTATTCATACGGACTCCGAATTGGGTGATTCTTTTTTTGTTGGATTCTAGATTTTGTGCTCTTTCCAGCCCAATTAGATTCACCTTCAAATTCGTCCGGAGCGTTGAGATATCGACGAAACAATCAGACGCTGCAGCAGAATCCGAGTCAAACAACAAGTCCAAAGGTGTTACATCACCTCCACTTGGGCCCATTGGCCTTGTACGACCTAGGGTTGGGTTTAGGATTCCTTGGGACGTTCTCCCACCTCCTTGGCCGCCATCCCTTCCTCCTATATAAGTAGATCCATCTAGTAGCTTTTTCCTTGGGATTTGTTTAGTTAAAAGTTAGCCATTGCAACTTCGTGTGCTTCGTTTGTGTCCAACGACCAGACCAAGACCACTTTTCGGATCCCCACCATTATCAATACTGCATACATATTCGCGATATTCAGATTGCTTTTATCATATTCTTGCTTGTTCTTCGATTGCTTGCAGGAATAGACCTTCGTGGTCAGGTTGATCGTGCTCCGGCGTGGTCAATAACCTCTCAGAGTTGGTTTAGCGATTGCTAAGGCACAACGTCGTTGCACATTTGTAGTCGGATCGTCAAAGTCGTCTCCACCAAATCGATAGTTATCATCTCATCGAAAGATCGGGACCCTCGCCTCTATCAAGTGGTATCAGTTTTCAGGTTGCTCGGTGAGAATTTCCAGTTTTTCCTAGATTAGATTTATTTTCTTACCTATTGTCCAAGAAAAAGCCACAAAACAAAAGTTAGATCTATTCATCCTTTGCCCTAGCCAGACTGAGCCTTTGCAATTTTCTTTTCATTGTTTGCATTATTGAATTATCGGTTGCATCGCCGTGTCGAGTTGCTGGTCTTAGTGTCTAGTTCCTTTAGAGTTCCGAGTTCTGTTCACATTAGTCACGCAGCCGCTGCATCATTATCCCATCCGCTGTCCACCATCCCATCCACCAATTTCCACCACGTGCTACGCACTGTTTATTGTCATAATCATAGTTGAGGTCACTCACATCTTCGCCTGATCGAATCTGCATCTTATCTAGTTTGTCTTGGAAAGAGGGAGAAAAAGAAGATAAAGAAAAAAAAGAGAAAAAAGGAAGAAAAAAAAAGAAAAAGAGGGAGAAGAAAAAGAAAAAAAAAGCGTGAGAAAAAAAGAGAGAAGAAAAAAAATTGGATCTATCTAGAATCAATCTCGTACCTGAATTTGGATTGGAATCTGTTTTGTGCACTGTTCAGTAAAACAGGTGTATCTTCCTCATACGAAGTCCGTTTTGTCTCCGCGTGTACTCAAATTGAAGATAGCGACGAGCCGCATCTAAATAGTTGCAGAAGCTAGTTCAATATTTGACACCTCAAAATCGGCTTCTAAATAGGTCTTTTTGCCCTCCGAAGTTCATGAACATAGCTTGTTCCAATTTTTCAGGCCAGTTTTAGAATTCTTTGACTCCTCATATCAACTCGGAATTGAGTGATCCTTTGCATTGGAAAGCTTGAGTTAGTAGCATTTTTTGAAAGAATTTATCAGAAAATTGTCTCAAACTTTTCAAGAGGAAAGTTGGAGAGAGAGTTGTTGTATATCCTGCTTGGCAGTTGTTTTTCATCATTATCTTCACTGCCGTAGTGATCTTCACTTATATCTTGCTGTCAAGAGCTACTTAGTATCCTTCATTGATGCTAGTTGTGCTACGCCGTGACCTTATTAGTGTTCTAGGCTCGCGTCTCTAGTCCGGTCTAGCCTAGGACCAGCACAGTACTGTCGTTGAGCGTTTATTCAACATTGCATCTTTGAATTGATTATTGCTAATTTTTTGCTACCATATATAGCCAACCCAGCTCCACATATTTCTACACCGTGTATACGTACGCTCCCCTGGCAATCGCTTTACTCAATATTCGGAGTTACTTGACACCACTGGTTGCCGATCACCGCCTGCTGCATGGTAAGAACTTGTAAGATATTGATATTTGCTTTACTGTGAGCATGTTACAACCACATCCTAGTTGTTCATAGGAACATTATTCTCGAATTTTGTTTCTTGTTTCTACTAATCATGACAGGTTCCGGAGAAAGAAGTTCATGGACGACGAACACATCCTCACCATCACGAGTGTTGGGACAACACACACAAGCACATGGTCAGGTTATCTCTTTACCATCATTTGAGGGTAGATTTAATCGTGCTATTTATCTAGCTTGGGAGTTTGAAGTAGAACAAGTTTTTAGTTACCATGACTTTTTTGAACTTGAGCGAGTACGAGCTGCCACTAGAGCATTTACTGGTTTTGCTTCTGTTTGGTGGAGTGTGCATTGTAAGAAAAACATTGATAACCAACCCACAACTTGGAAATATTTGAAACATGTAATGAGACAACAATTTTTGCCTCCTTACTATCGTCGTGAATTGCTTCACAAATTTGAACAATTTAAACAAGGCAATAACACTGTTCATGCTTACTACCAAGAGTTCAAATCTTATATGCATCATTGTGACATAGAAGAATCTGAGGATGATACAATGAATAGATTTTTTGGTGGTTTGAACCATGATATTCAGGCAAGATTTAGGTATATTCCTCGTTGCATTACTGGTATGTATGTTCGTGCTTGTACCTTTGAGAGACAGTTACAGGAGGATGCATCGGGTGACTACAACAACTACTATTCCAATTCATGCTCACTACCATCGGTTGATTCCTCCACCGTTGCACCTACTAGAGCAGCCACACCTCAGATTGTGAGTGCGACATCATCTCAAGTGTATGGTACATTGTCATTGTCCATACCGACATCAGCTACATCTTTGCGAGAAGGTAATAGTAAAGGTATTGATGATATAACTTCACATGAGAATGATGCATCCCTAATTAACTTAAATACATCATGTGTTGAGTTATCTGTTGATTTGAGCACGCCATCTATTTTAGAGAATCGTGTTACTATCATGAATGAATCATGTGATCAAACAACTGAAATACCAACAATTTTGAGTGCACCCATTGAATTAACTATTGATGCAAAAGAACCAATGTTTAATCATTTTGATATGACCTCTAATCTTGGTGATGATTCTGTGTCCAATGACTTACTGCATGTTTGCTTATTTAAGCATGTTGTAGCATGTAAATTTGATGCAAGTAAGGTTTATTCACCAATGTTGGGATGGTTTAATGATGAATATTGTCAATCTTTTGATATGAATAAGAGCTTCACTTATATGTGCAAACTGAGTTGCAATATTTTCATGCCTTCTACTTATGATAATATTTTGGCTTTATATTTTATGATCTATGAAAGTTACTCATGTATACATGTGTCATATGTGCAAAAATCAAGGGAAGTAAAAATGGATGACATATACATATACAACATGTATACTTTGTCTCTTTTGTTAGCCACATTTCAGATTAAGCAACGCCGAGGACGGCTTTGTTTTCAAAAAGGGGAGGATGATGAGGACATGACTACCTTGGACACGACCAAAAATATTGCATACATGCATATTTGTCAGGTGATTTTTAGTGCAAACTATTCAATAATCTATTTAGGTTATCCAGAACAAAAATACTTCACACACTTTTGTGTTTTGTCTAATTGCAGGTGTATGGGATATTTGTACAATTCACATATGAAGATAAGGGAGAAAGAGATGTTTAAGTGCTGTTCAAAAAGTTCTCTCACGTCACTTTTGGGCCAAGAGAAGATAGAGTCCAAGTCTCTCACGTTCTGGATTCAGATTCGGACTGCACAGACATACCTGACTCAAAACGCCAACAACTTATTCATACGGACTCCGAATTGGGTGATTCTTTTTTTGTTGGATTCTAGATTTTGTGCTATTTCCAGCCCAATTAGATTCACCTTCAAATTCGTCCGGAGCGTTGAGATATCGACGAAACAATCAGACGCTGCAGCAGAATCCGAGTCAAACAACAAGTCCAAAGGTGTTACATCACCTCCACTTGGGCCCATTGGCCTTGTACGACCTAGGGTTGGTTTTAGGATGCCTTGGGACGTTCTCCCACCTCCTTGGCCGCCATCCCTTCCTCCTATATAAGTAGATCCATCTAGTAGCTTTTTCCTTGGGATTTGTTTAGTTAAAAGTTAGCCATTGCAACTTCGTGTGCTTCGTTTGTGTCCAACGACCAGACCAAGACCACTTTTCGGATCCCCACCATTATCAATACTTCATACATATTCGCGATATTCAGATTGCTTTTATCATATTCTTGCTTGTTCTTCGATTGCTTGCAGGAATAGACCTTCGTGGTCAGGTTGATCGTGCTCCGGCGTGGTCAATAACCTCTCGGAGTTGGATTAGCGATTGCTAAGGCACAACATCGTTGCACATTTGTAGTCGGATCGTCAAAGTCGTCTCCACCAAATCGATAGTTATCATCTCATCGAAAGATCGGGACCCTCGCCTCTATCACTGGGCCACCTCTCGAGCCACGCCGCAGGCCGCAGGCAGGCAAGTCTAGGGACCCCTGTTCCCAGAACGCCGACAGTACCCCCCGGTCCCAAGGCGTGCTCGGACTTGGCTTAGCGGAGAAGCGAAGGGACAAGTGCGGAGCGCCGCAGGCGCCATCAGCCTGCGGCCTTGGGCGCCGCGTCGCGGTTGATTGGACATGGGCGCCTCCGCTTCCCCATGCTGCCTCGGCAACTGCTTGACTTGACAAGTCCCTGCATGCAGAAATGGGTCATGATTACCTGTGATCATGGAGACTGATGGTTGGCCTCCTCTGGACTATAAGTACGGACGGGCGAGAGCCCCACAGTCCATCTCTTTCTGCTTCACTCCTTCTTCTTCTTCCTCGCCTTTGCTCCACCTTACGCCAATGGCGCCGATCCGTCAGTTTTCAGCAGAAGAGAAGGGGAAGGCCCCCTGAGAGGGTCCCGACCCACTTCCACAGAAGAAGCGGCTGATCCCCGGCTGCCGCGACTTGGTTGCGTGGGAGGAGACGTCGAGGCCCTGGTACGAGCGGCCGCTGAGGGAGTCCTGGATTAGGGGGTATCCGGACAGCCGGACTATATACTTTGGCCGGACTGTTGGACTATGAAGATACAAGACTCAAGACTTCGTCCCGTCTCCGGATGTGACTCTCCTTTGCGTGGAATACAAGCTTGGCGATTCAGATATTATATTTCCTTCCTTGTAACTGACTCCATGTAAATCCTAGCCCTCTCCAGTGTCTATATAAACCGAGAGTGTAGTCCGCATGAGGACGATCACAACATTCATAATCATCATAGGCTAGCTTCTAGGGTTTAGCCTCTACAATCTCGTGGTAGATCAACTCTTGTAACACTCATATCATCAATATCAATCAAGCAGGAAGTAGGGTTTTACCTCCGTCGAGAGGGCCCGAACCTGGGTAAACATTGTGTCCCTTACCTCCTTTTACCATTAGCCTTAGACGCCCAGATCGGGACCCCCTACCCGAGATCTGCCGGTTTTGGCACCGACATTGGTGCTTTCATTGAGAGTTCCTCTGTGTCGTCGCTGCAAGGCTTGATGGCTCCTTCAATCGTCAACAACAATGCAGTCCATGGCGAGACTTTCTCCCCCAGACAGATCTTCGTGTTCGGCGGCTTCGCACTGCGGGCCAATTCGCTTGGCCATCTAGAGCAGATCGACAGCTACGCCCCAGGCCATCAAGTCTGGTTCGGAAACCTAAACTACACGGCCGATATCCGCGGAGACCTGATCTTCAACGGATTCGGGCCTATGCCAGAAGCGCCTGACGGTCACGATGAGCACGGCTTAGACCTGCTGACGGACAACGCTCGGGATATCGCCCCTGCAGGAGCCCCGGACCTAAATCCAGGGTAGATTGCGTCGCCCGAGGACGGGTGGATGGACCCCGCCCCGGAGGCTGCACACCCATCGGCGGTAGAGCCGAACACAGACTTCATCCCCAAGGAAGCCTGTGACACCAGACCCCCGGACTCGTATTCGGCTGTACGTTCCAGTCCGCGCACCTCTGAGCCCGCCGAATCAGGTTGGGCTCCAGTAATGGAGTTCATCACTGTGGATATCTTCCAGCACTCGCCCTTTGGTGACGTGCTAAACTCGTTAAAGTCTCTCTCATTGTCAGGAGGCTCTTGGCGAACTATGTCCGGCTCGAGTGGGAAGCAGGCGACGAAGGAATTTGTTGCCCACCCACCACCCACTTCATAGCCACTGTCGACGACGTAACAAACATGCTCAAATTCGACTCTGACGACACCGACGGTATGGATGTCAGCGCAGGGCACGATTTAGAACCACCACTCACGGAGCACTGGACTGCCACCTCATCATACATATATACATGGTGGACACGCCCAAGAAGGACGACGGTGACAAACCGGAGGATAAAACCCCCGGACAAAAGCCAAAACGACGCCGCAAGCGCCGTCCCAAGTCCAGCAACAGTAAAAACAGCGATAACATCGCTAGAAAGATCGACACCACAGTCAACTCCGAAGGCAACAAAGACCATATGGACCCAGCGATGGAGCAGGATGAACCAGGTCACGCTGAACACAACTCGAAGCAGACGCCCGATCGCAACGATCCCGAGGAACGAACTAATCAAACCGCCCCAGGACAAGAGCACAGTCCGAATGACCATGCATTCATCATCCCGGAGACACGCTTGGAACGAGACAACCTCCACAGAAAGCTTATGGCCACTGCGAGAAGTCTGAAGAAGTAGAAGCAAAAGCTTAAAGCCGCACAGGACACGCTCAATCGTAGGTGGAATAAAGTACTAGACACTGAAGAAAGTACGGCGACGCTCGCCAAACAAAGAGCTATCCAAAGCGCAAGCTGCTACCAGAATTCGACGATGAGGCCGTTCCACCAAAGAACAATACGGCCAATAGGCCAAACAAACCACTTCGAAACCGTAATGGAGCAGCTATCGACGATGCACAAGATTTACGTGAGCTCCTGGATAAAAAGGCGGGTGCGACCAGGTCCATCTATGGATCTAGAGGACGTGCCTCGGCATAGGACTATGGTAACCAAAACGATCAGACTGATCGGATACCAGTTCAGAATCAATACCGGACACATCAACAGCCGACGACACGCCATAGCACGTCCAGAAACAGGGGGGCTGCTCACCCTCTGTGCTTCACCGAAGAGGTACTGGACCACGAATTTCCACAAGGTTTCAAACCTATGAACATAGAAGCATACGACGGAACGACAGACCCCGGGGTCTAGATCGAGGATTTTATCCTGCATATCCACATGGCTCGTGGGGACAACCTCCACGCCATAAAGTATCTTCCCCTCAAGTTGAAAGGACCAGCTCGACACTGGTTGAAAAGCCTCCCCGAAAATTCAATCAGAAGTTGGGAGGAACTCAAGGACGCTTTTAGGGAAAAATTTCAAGGGACCTATGTCCGACCACCGGATGCGGACGATTTAAGTCACATAATTCAACAGCCCGGAGAGTCCGCCCGCAAACTTTGGAACAGATTCCTCACTAAGAAGAATCAAATTGTGGACTGTCCGGACGCTGAAGCCCTAGCGGCCTTCAAGCATAGTATCCGGGACGAATGGCTCGCCAGACACCTCGACCAAGAAAAGCCGAGGACAATGGCAGCCCTAACAAGCCTTATGACCCGCTTTTGCGCGGGTGAAGACAGCTGGTTGGCCCGTAGAGGCACCAGCGACCCAAGTACATCCGAAATCAGGGATGGAAACGGGAAGCCACGGCGCGATAAAAACAAACATCGAAACAAGGAAGTAAGTCCGGACAACACAACGGTCAACGCCGGATTCAGGGGTTCTCGACCCGGTCAATAAAAGAAGGCACTTAAAGGCAACAATGAAGGACCGTCCGGCCTGAACAAAGTCCTGGACAGACTGTGCCAAATTCACGGCACCCCCGAAAAACATGCGAACCACACTCATAGAGAATGCTGGGTCTTCAAGCAGGCCGGCAAATTAAATGCCGACACAAGGGAAGGGAAACACCGTGTGAAGACGAGGATGAGCCTCGCCATCCGAACATTGGGGGACAGAAAAATTCCCACCAGAGGTAAAAACAGTAAACATGATCCATGTGACTCACTTATCAACGAGAATGAGCGAACGCACGCTCAGAGACGCATGCGCCATAGAGCCCGTTGCACCCAAACTTAACCACTGGTCGGCCTGCCCGATCACCTTCGATCACAGGGACTTCCCGACCAGTATGCGGCACGGAGGATCAGCTGCCTTGGTGGTCGACCCAATAATCGACGGATACCATCTTACTCACGTCGTCATGGACGGCGGCAGTAGTCTTAATCTAATATGCCAGGACACTGTCCGCAGGATGGGGATAGACCCATCCAGAATTAACCATAGTAACACCACCTTTGAAGGGGTGATACCAGGCGTCGAAGCCCACTGCAGAGGCTCCCTCATACTAGAGGTGATGTTCAGCTCCCCAGGCAACTTCAGAAGCGAAAAACTACTCTTCGCCATCGCCCCCCTCCAATGTGGTTATCAAGCATTGCTTGGGAGAATGGCCTTTGCCCGCTTCAATGCAGTACCGCACTACGCCTACCTTAAACTCAAGACGCCCGGTCCGCGCGGCGTCATCACCGTTAACGGAAGTACAGAGCGTTCCCTACGCACGGAGGAATACGCGACGGCTCCAGCAGCCGGACTCTAAGCGGCCTCTAATACCAGAAAGCATGATTGGTCGTTAAGACCACGGACACTGTTAGACGAGTCCGGCAGCCCAGATCAGCCTGATCTAGGCGCCACACATGTAATCCCATAGAGGACACCAGGGGCTATATATAATTAATAAAGCCCAATTCTCGGCCTAACCTTATTAGTAGGCCAATGTCTAACACTTCTACTATCCATTAGTGATAGCTAACTTTTCGCACACTTATGTCATACTCTTCTCCATGAGTTTTTCTTTTTACAGACACCATTCGTGCGACACCCTCCCAGGCCACGGCACAACAGAGACAAAGGCGCAGACGTGCAGCAGGGCCACGCTCAAAGGTTTCTCTTTAGATTAAGCCCTTGTGTAAACCTTCTTTATTGTCTCTTGTTGCTTACATATCCCACGGGCACTACACCCACAGAGGATACTGCCGTTATTGGCATTTCGCCACGACAGACTAATGCACATACCTAGGAATATAGGGTTCATAATAAGGGGCGTTACTCAGCCCAGTAAAAGTCCGAATACCTTCGGGAGTGTTCGGCGTCACGAGTTTGGCCTTATATGCATCAGCTCCGAATCATGTCTTTGGTCAAATGTTGGGTTTGCCCGGCTCCTGGGTTCGCTACCTTACGTTACATTTTTATCGGCTAAGGCGGCCAAAGGAGAACTACTGCGATTGTGCCCTGGTTATTCCGGATGAGCACCTCAGTAGAGAAAGCCGAAAACTGTCTGTCATGATATAGCGAGAGACTGTTCAACCACTCGAAGACCTATCGGAATCTTTAGGATTCCTCCGCATTAACGAAGGACCATTTTCCGGTCATGTACACATGCGCCCGTATTCGGATGCACGCAAAGGTACCAGGGGCTACATAGTAGCCCCACCGTCAAACTCCTATGGCTAAGTGAAAGTGTTATACCTATATAGTCCGGTTGCCTAGTTCGATGTGCGATCACCTCCTTAATGGACCAAGACGTTGGGTCAAGTGTGATTACGCATACTTTTCGCGAACACCCCCGCATTGCGTGTGTGGGGGCTGAAGCCAACGACTGCTAGCTTTCAGATTACACATATACATAAAAACGGCCGCACGAGAGGCACAACAATAGTTTCGGGCACAAAGTATAAATATCTGCTCCACAATTAAAATAACATTGTTTTTACAATGATATGATTTGTCACTCGAACATGACATTCTTCGAGCACTGAGCCTCTATTAAGCAAGCGCCTTCTACTACTTGATCCAAGTAGTGCTCGGACGGATCTTGGCCGCCCGCCGGATTCTGGGTCGAAATGATGGTGGCCTCCATATCTGTCCAATATGCTTTAACGCGGGCAAGGGCCATCCGTGCACCATCTATGCACGCCGACCTCTTCATGGCATCAATCCGAGATACGGCACCAAGGAATTGCTGCACTAAACCAAAGTAACTGTCCGAATTGGGTCCCTTTGGCCATAGATGGTCTATCACAGATCGCATTGCAAGTCCGGACAGCCTGTGGAGCTCGTCCACAGCAACCATTCTCTCACTCAAAGGCAATGTGCGCGTTGGAGCGTTGAACTGCGACTAGAACAACTCTTCCACTTCATCATCTTTTTGATCCTCAAAAAACTTTGCCGCATCAGCCGCACTCTTCGCCAAATCTGCATAGGCGTGTGCAGGACTCCAGCGTCGATCAAGAGGAGCGTACTTCGGATCCAAAAACTTCAGCCGCAACAAATAGGTGTTTCCAGCCGCGATCTCTCCGGCCCGTCGAAGCTCCTCTTGCTCATCCCTAATATCGGAACGCGTCTCCTTGGCCGCATCAAGGGCCTTCTTCAGGTCAGCCTTATTTGCCTGGTTTTCTTTTTCAAGCAACTCATACCGGTTGGCGGCGTTTTCTAGCTCCACAGCCATTTCTGCTATTTTGTATTTTCTTCGGCGATGAGCAGCCTGTTCGGCTCTTAACTCTTCGGCCGCCTTTAGGGCAGCCGCATTGCTCACCCGGGCCTGTTTCTTGACCAGGGCAAGTTCCACCCTCAGGGCTTCCATGGCGGCAGCACCATCAGCAGTCCAAACATATAACATTAGTGTTATGCTCCTCTCAGTTTTCCTACATAAATATATAATAAGGAAAGCAGATCACATACCTTGTGACTCGTTCAGCCGCTCGTTCACCAGTGTGATATCGGCATCAATAACTCCAATCTGCCTCCTCAGTTCGGCAACTTCAACGGATTGTTCGGCTGCCGGATCCTTAGACACCTGCGCATAAATACAGCGTGAACATTACTTTCAGAATATGATCCCCCGTTTGCCGCCTAAGACGGACAACCAGAGTCTCAGGGGCTACTATCTATATGGAGCACACCTAGCGCGTGCGTCACAACCAAAAAATATGTATTTTTCATTACATACCTCAAAGCCTCTGAGCAGGCTCGTAAAGGCCTCATTCAACCCGCTTGTGGCAGACGGAATTTTCTTGAGCACCGTGCTCATTAATGAACGGTGCTCCACCGAGAGATCAGCTCGCTCCAGAAGGCCCACCAGTGTGTCCGACCGGACGCCGGATTGCACGGGACCCTTTTTATCGCCCCCCGTGGGAGCTGAATGCTCCGGGCTCAGGGCGGCCGAAGTATTAGCTTCTGGCTCCGGCCGGACTGGGCTCCTCCGTGACGACACCTCGGGGTCACCCGTCTCATGAGGCGAAGAATTTGGTGGTGTCTCACTCTCCATCATCTCCAGAAGGAGATCCCCCGAAGATGAACTCTGTCGAGAAGAGCTGCTAGCCGGACTACAAAGAATAGATCTTGGTTATTGTTCTCGGAAAAGGAACTAGTACCTTCGTATTTAAGATTAACTTACAGCTCGGTGGAGGGCTGGCCTGTTGGCGGGCATGGCACGGTGAGGACGCCCTTCGGGGCAGGGCCCCCTGGCGAAGCTTTCTTCCCTTGTTTGGCCACCTCCGTCTCCAAGTCTTCGGAGGCGGCCCTTTTCTTCCCGCGAGGGGAGGAGGCCTTAGATTCCCCTCCCCAATTATCCTCCTTTGGGGAGGTAGCAATTCCCCCCGTTTGGATGCGCAATATGTGAAGTTCTACTTCTCTGTTCTTCCCTTCGTCTTTCCCCGAGGGCACTTTGCTTAGCACACAGTCAAGCAGCTTGGCTATGGCAGGACTAGGCGAGCCTTCGGGAAGTGGCGTTGGACACCTGATTCTCTCCGCCTTGCTGCGCCATTCCTGGCCGCGGAGGATTTTTAGAATAATATTATGATAAATATAAACGAAGTGTTCGGTTTTTGGGTTACTTACTTGGGTATCTAGGCGATTGCAGCTCAGGCCCGCATCCTCGGTGGTGTCCGGACATTTTGCTTGTGGTCCGAAGAATAAATTACACATCCCTTCGAGCGTCAGGCCGAAGAAGTGCAGAATAGTCCGCAGACCTTCCGGAGTGAACTCCCACATCCGGAGAGGCCGGCGTTTGCACGGCAACATCCATCGGACTAGCATTACCTACATTATGATGGGAAGACTAATGTCCCTCTCAAGAAGCTCCTTGATACGGCTCTGTAGTGTTGGTACATCATTAGCAGGCCCCCAATCCCGTCCTATATTGGTCCATGACACCAGTTGAGGAGGAGGACCTGAATGGAAGTCGGGGGCAACCACCCACTTTGTGCCTCTGGGAGCCGTGATGTAAAACCACCTCCGCTGCCATAAATCGGACACCTCTGGGAAGGAGCCCTCTGGCCATGGAGCATCAGCGTTCCTGCTTATTATTGCACCTTCGCACTCCGCGTGTCGCCCTTCAATCATCTTTGGCTTCGCATTAAAGGTCTTGAGCCACAAGCCAAAGTGTGGAGCGACATGAAGGAAAGCTTCGCACACAACAATGAACGACAAAATATGGAGGATAGCGTCCGGAGCTAGATCGTGAAAATTTAACCCGTAATAGAACATGAGACCTCTCACAAAGGGATCAAGAGTGAAGCCCAAGCCGCGGAGGAAGTGAGAAGCAAATACGACGCTCTCGTTGGGCTCGGGAGTAGGGATGACCTGCCCTGGAGCACGAAGCATGTGCTTCATGTCGGTGGTCAGATATCCGACCTCCCTAAGCTTCGCAAAGTCCTCCTCTATGACCGAGGAGGCCACCCACCGGCCTTGGTTGGATCCGGACATGATGAATAATCCGGGGTGCTTGGGTTTGGGTTTCGATTGTTAGAACTCGAGATGCGAAAAGGCGCAAGGGTGGTGGAAAAGAGGGATAGGCCTCGGACCCTTTATAAAAGGGGAGAATATCAAGCGTCCTCAGCGTGACCGCTCGGGACTTGCCTAAAAACATGGACTCCTACCAATAGGCGTCATGGGGCTGCACGCTCCCACATTGATGGGAAATCCCGTGATAAGAGGAGCACGATCTCTGCTTGGATAGGATGTGCCAATAAAACCGCCTCGCAACGTGTATCGAGGCGGGCCAAGAAAAACCAATTCGTATTGGATCAGATCACGACGTAAGAGCACACCGTACAAAAGTTACCAGCAGATCGGATGTATGAAGTGCTATGCTCTCTACAAAGGTGTGCGGAAATTATCTCGCAAAGCTAGACACAATCATCAATCTACTTTGGAGTATTCGGAGATGGAACCCGCCTTGCAATGCCGAAGACAAACTGCGTGCCGGACTCATCATCATAAAGCCTGGTTCAGGGGCTACTGAGGGAGTCCTGGATTAGGGGGTATCCGGACAGCCGGACTATATACTTTGGCCGGACTGTTGGACTATGAAGACACAAGACTCAAGACTTCGTCCCGTGTCCGGATGGGATTCTCCTTTGCGTGGAAGACAAGCTTGGCGATTCGGATATTATATTTCTATCCTTGTAATTGACTCCATGTAAACCCTAGCCCTCTCTGGTGTCTATATAAACCGGAGAGTTTAGTCCGTATGAGGACGATCACAACATTCATAATCATCATAGGCTAGCTTCTAGGGTTTAGCCTCTACGATCTCGTGGTAGATCAACTCTTGTAACACTCATATCATCAATATCAATCAAGCTGGAAGTAGGGTTTTACCTCCGTCGAGAGGGCCCGAACCTGGGTAAACATTGTGTCCCTTACCTCCTGTTACCATTAGCCTTAGACGCACAGATCGGGACCCCCTACCCGAGATCCGCCGGTTTTGACATCGACAGCCGCCGCCTGGGTTTCCGCTGCCCTTGTATGCCCGGGCCGAGGGCCGTAGAGAAGAAGACACCGAGCGGCACCGTCGGCGCCGCCGGCAACACCGACGAGTCACCGCGGTGCGCGTCGTCACCCATGGAGTCCATGCCGAGGGCTCTTCTCGTGAGCTTGTGCTTCACGCCGCTATGCCTGCATGCTCTTTGATTCACCTTCCTCCCTCCTTCGCCTTCGAGATACCGCCGAGTGGGCCTTTGGAGCTCTGGCTGCAGCATGCTAACTCCAGCACCCTTGCGACCAGAGCGGAGGTCGAGGTTGTCGCTCCGGGCAAGGTTGACATGACCCGGGGTTGGGGCAAAATCGCCCGGGTCTGCCGGACAAGGTGCACCCTCATAATTCATCTTGAAAATGATGGCGCCTCCTTGATGTTCTTCAAGGTCTTTGACGCGGAAGGACGCTGACTAGAGTGCTACCCCAAGGAAGGCGGCCGGGGCCTTGAAGTGGCGAGGGCCAGGCCTGCCAACCGCTTCCCCAGCAGCTCCTCTGGTAGCAGCGGAGAAGCCGGAGGGTCCAACGACTCTCCCGAGCTTCTCGTGACTCCGGAGACGAGCGATGACAGCAACAAGCCTGCAAGCTCGTGTCGCGCTTGGAGCAGGGCAGCTGCATCCGGCCGCCGACGCCACTGATCTGGATGGGGTTGGTGCTGGCGCTTGACGGCCCACTGTTGATGATGGCGTCCCCTGTGGAGGCGCGCGTAGTTAGCGTTCCTTAGGATTAACACCTTTTGTTCCCTGCGAGGAATCGAAGAAACACCCCACGGGGATATGTAAGGCGTCTGCCATTTCTTTTGTGAATATTATCCTTATTATGAATCGATGTGAGATGCTTGTCCTATCTTAGCTCAGCTCCCGCTTTCTATCCTCGCGAGGGCTTGGTGCTCTATGCTGACAGGTCCCGGTCCCCAGGCAGGCTTCATGATGAGGACATGACTACCTTGGATATGACCAAAAATATTGCATATATGCATATTTGTCAGGTGATTTCTAGTGCAAACTATTCAATAATCTATTTATGTTATCCAGAACAAAAATACTTCACACACTTTTGTGTTTTGTCTAATTGCAGGTGTATGGGACATTTGTACAATCCACATATGAAGATAAGGAAGAAAGAGATGTTTATTTGCTGTCCAAAAAGTTCTCTCACGTCACTTTTGGCCCAAGAGAAGATAGAGTCCAAGTCTCTCACGTTCTGGATTCAGATTCGGACTCCACAGACATACCTGACTCAAAACGCACACAAGTTTTTCATACGGACTCCGAATTGGGTGATTCTTTTTTTGTTGGAAACTAGATTTCGTGCACTTTCCAACCCAATTGGAATCACCTTCAAATTCGTCCGGAGCGTTGAGTTGTGGACGAAACAATCTGATGCTGCAGCAGAATCCGAGTCAAACTACAAGTCCAAAGGTGTTACATCACCTCCACTTGGGCCCATTGGCCTTGTACGACATAGATTTAGTTTTAGGCTGCCTTGGGACGTCCTCCCACCTCCTTGGCCGCCACCCCTTGCTCCTATATAAGTAGATCCATCTAGTAGCTTTTCCTTGGGATTTGTTTAGTTAAAAGTTAGCCATTGCAACTTCGTGTACTTCGTTTGTGTCCAACGACCAGACCAAGACCGCTTACGGATCCCCACCTTTATCAATACTTCATATATACTCGCAATATTCAGATTGCTTTTATCATATTCTTGCTTGTTCTTCGATTGCTTGCAGGAATAGACCTTCGTGGTCAGGTTGATTGTGCTCCAGCGTGGTCAATAACCTTTCGGAGTTGGTTTAGCGATTGCTAAGGCGCAACGTCGTGCACGTTTGTAGTCGGATCGTCAAAGTCATCTTCACCAAATCGATAGTTATCATCTCATCGAAAGATCGGGACACCCCCGCCTCTATCAAGTGGTATCAGTTTTCAGGTTGCTCGGTGAGAATTTCCAGTTTTCCTAGATTAGATTTATTTTCTTACCTATTGTCCAAGAAAAAGCCACAAAAAAGAGTTAGATCTATTCATCCTTCGTCCAAGCCAGTCTGAGCCTTTGCAATTTTCTTTTCATTGCTTGCATAGTTGAATTATCGGTTGCATTGTCGTGTCGAGTTGCTGGTCTTAGTGTCTAGTTCGTTTAGAGTTTCGAGTTCTGTTCACATTAGTCACGCCACCGCTGCATCATTATCTCTTCCGCTGTCCATCACCCATCCATCAATTTCCACCTCGTGCTACCCATCATTCATTGTCATAATAATAGTTGAGATCATTCACATCTTCACTTGATCCAATCTGCATCTTATCTAGTTTGTTTTGGAAAGAGGGAGAAAAAGAAGATAAAAAAAAGAGAGAAAGAAAAAAAAGTGTGAGGAAAAAAAAGAGAGAAGAAAAAAAAACAAAAAAATCGGCAAAAACTTTTTCAGAGGAAAGTTGGAGACAAAGTTGTTGATATATCCTGCTTGGCTGTTGTTTCACCTCATTATCTTTACTGCCGTTGTGATCTTCACTTATATCTTGCTGTCCAGAGCTACTTAGTGTCCTTCATTGATGCTAGTTGTGCTACGACGTGACCTCATTAGTGTTCTAGGCTCGCGTCTCTAGTTCGGTCTAGCCTAGGACCAGCACAGTATCGTCGTTGAGCGTTTATTCAACATTGCATCTTTGAATTGATTATTGCTAATCTTTTGCTACCATATATAGCCAACCCAGCTCCACATATTTCTACACCGTGTATACGTACGCTCCCCTGGCAATCGCTTTACTCAATATTCGGAGTTACTTGACACCGCTGGTTGCCGATCACCGCCTGCTGCATGGTAAGAACTTGTAAGACATTGATATTTGCTTTACTGTGAGCGTTTTACCACCACATCCTAGTAGTTATAGGAACATTATTTTTGGGTTTTGTTTCTTGTTCTACTAATCATGACAGGATCCAGAGTCAATTCATGGGCTTTGTCGATCGCGGGAGACGTGCCACCACCTTTGCAAATACCACAACCGTCACGAGAGGTGCACAAACATCCAAATGCACATGATCAGGTTAATGTATATATACCACCATTTAATGGCCGTTTTAAACCTGCTTTATATATTAAATGGGAGTTCGACATAAAAAATATATTTGCTTCCCATAATTTCAATGAACATAAAAAGGTTAAGGTTGCGGTTGGTTCTTTCACTGGTTATGCTTTGGTTTGGTGGAGTGAATATTATCGGTTACACCCTGATTAT
This sequence comes from Triticum dicoccoides, assembly GCF_002162155.2. NCBI lineage: Eukaryota > Viridiplantae > Streptophyta > Magnoliopsida > Poales > Poaceae > Triticum > Triticum dicoccoides. Next base: position 322,530,385 of record NC_041393.1, on the reverse strand, counting down.
ATACCTACTACTTGGGATGATTTGAAACTTGCCATGCGACATACTTTCATCCCTGCTTATTATACTCGTGACATGATTAAGAAGTTGCAACACTTAAAACAAGGTAGTGAAACTGTAACAAAATATTATGATGATTTACAAACTACCTTGTTGCATTCCTCTTTAGAAGAAAGTGAAGATGATTTTATGGATAGATTTTGGGGAGGATTAAACCGTGATATTCAAGAGATACTAATTCATGAAGAGTGTTATCCTATGGACCATTTGTTTCATCTTGCTTGCAAAGCTGAACAGGAAATAAAACGACGTGTTGGCCACGAGGAGAACAAGCGCACGGTGCACATTCCAAGAGTTGATATGATTGTTCCTTCAACTACTAGGCATACTATGACAACCACATCCGTTGTTGTCAAGACTACATCACCTCCACCATGTGACACATCACCCCCGAGAGTGGCTACATCATCTGAGTTGATCATAAGAGGTAATGACAAAGGTACTGATCTTCCATCTCTACATGAGAATGATGAATGCCTTGTCAATTTGAATGCACCATCTGATGAGCTACCCACTACTTTGATCACACCACCTATTTTAGAGGACTACGTTGATAATTTGACTTTGCCATGTGATCAAACAACTGAAATACCAACAATTTTGAGTGCACCCATTGAATTAACTATTGATGCAAAAGAACCAATGTTTAATCATTTTGATATGACCTCTAATCTTGGTGATGATTCTGTGTTGAATGACTTATTGCATGTTTGCTTATTTAAGCATGTTGTAGCATGTAAATTTGATGCAAGTAAGGTTTATTCACCAATGTTGGGATGGTTTAATGATGAACATTGTCAATCATTTGAAATGAATAAGAGCTTCACTTATATGTGCGAACTGAGTTGCTATATTTTCATGCCTTCTACTTCTTGTGCTAATTTTTTGGCTTTAGATTTTATAAACTATGCAAGTTACTCATCTATTCATGTGTCATATATGCAAAAATCAAGGGAAGTAAAAATGGATGACATATACATATACAACATGTACACCTTGTCTTTTTTGTTAGCCACATTTCAGATTAAGCAACACCGAGGACGGCTTTATTTTCAAGAAGGGGAGGATGATGAGGACATGACTACCTTGGATATGACCAAAAATATTGCATATATGCATATTTGTCAGGTGATTTCTAGTGCAAACTATTCAATAATCTATTTATGTTATCCAGAACAAAAATACTTCACACACTTTTGTGTTTTGTCTAATTGCAGGTGTATGGGACATTTGTACAATCCACATATGAAGATAAGGAAGAAAGAGATGTTTATTTGCTGTCCAAAAAGTTCTCTCACGTCACTTTTGGCCCAAGAGAAGATAGAGTCCAAGTCTCTCACGTTCTGGATTCAGATTCGGACTGCACAGACACACCTGACTCAAAACGCACACAAGTTTTTCATACGGACTCCGAATTGGGTGATTCTTTTTTTGTTGGAAACTAGATTTCGTGCACTTTCCAACCCAATTGGAAACACCTTCAAATTCGTCCGGAGCGTTGAGTTGTGGACGAAACAATCTGATGCTGCAGCAGAATCCGAGTCAAACTACAAGTCCAAAGGTGTTACATCACCTCCACTTGGGCCCATTGGCCTTGTACGACCTAGATTTAGTTTTAGGCTGCCTTGGGACGTCCTCCCACCTCCTTGGCCGCCACCCCTTGCTCCTATATAAGTAGAGCCATCTAGTAGCTTTTCCTTGGGATTTGTTTAGTTAAAAGTTAGCCAACGCAACTTCGTGTACTTCGTTTGTGTCCAACGACCAGACCAAGACCGCTTTCGAATCCCCACCTTTATCAATACTTCATACATATTTGCAATATTCAGATTGCTTTTATCATATTCTTGCTCGTTCTTCGATTGCTTGCAGGAATAGACCTTCGTGGTCAGGTTGATCGTGCACCGGCGTGGTCAATAACCTCTGGAGATTGGTTTAGCGATTGCTAAGGCGCAACGTCGTGCACGTTTGTAGTCGGATCGTCAAAGTCGTCTCCACCAAATCGATAGTTACCATCTCATCGAAAGATCGGGACACCCCGCCTCTATCACTTCAGCCGTCACTGGTATGCCAGGTCGCGATGTCGCGGTCAAGGCCAGGAGGTGAGCGGCCCAAGGTCCAGTAAGAGCCCCCGAGGCGTGATGCTCAGGCGGTCCCCTTTAGCGCTCAAGCAGCCTCCGTTGGGCAAGAAAGGAAGGCAACATTGCCATGACAGGTCCGCACTAGGCGAGGGTTTAGCGTCGTGTTGATTTAGCTTTTGCAGGGGCGTGACTTATCTCGTGAGCTTGGAGTAGTTATTCGGCGAGGTGCCTGGCCCGCGCGCCGGCAGTTGGGGTGTCGCTGGGTTGGGTACTCGTGAGCTTCTCCCCTCTTTCCCGCACTTTCCTTCATGCTCTACGTCCTCAGGTCCCGACCCTCTAGCGAGCTCGGCCGCCGCTGGTATGACAGGTCGCGATGTCATGGGTGAAGGACAGGGGGTGAGGGTTAGAGAGCCAGTAAGAGCTCATGAGTCGTGATGCTAAGGCGCCCCCTTTTAACGCGCGAGCAGATCACACGGGAGAGAGAGAAAGAGAGCTCATGACGCCCCCCCATGCTATTCCTTAGGTGGATCCTATACACCAACACGAGGAAAACAAGGACTGCCATTACGGTTGCCAGCCAACCATTGGTTGCTCCGAGGGAGTGATTGAGGCACTGAGGGCCTGGTGAGGTAGCGCTTTGCGGGGCTGCCGTGGCCAGAGCTCGACCACTCAGATTTGTCGATGTTGCAGGGACGGACCCATGCACAAGCGTCGTGCCAGAGCAAGCGGCTCCAAAGGTAGGTGTCAATCGAGCAGGTGATTATGTCAAGCAGGTTAAGCATGAAGAAGCCAATTAACTTAGATAGATGCATTGAAAGGCACATGCCACTGGGTCAGGCCCGAGCGGCTTGGGGATGATGCAGCCCGAGGGGCGCCCCCAACAAGGTAAGCTGAAGACATAAGCAAAATGGATACATGCCGCAAGGACAGACCCACGCGACGTGGGAATGATGCAGCCCTGAGGGCGCTCCCAGCTAAAACGAAACTTGAGAGAAGTGACCTGATACCATTGCAGAGCGAGTGTCGGAGTAGCTGATGGTGCATGGTGAAGAAGCCAATCCTCACGAGCCCTAGGAGCTCCGAGCTTCGGGAGGCTCGGGGGGTCCGGGCGGCTCGGCGGGGTCCATCTCCATTTCCTCCAGGAGCGCGCGATGCTTGGCCACCTGAGCTTCCTGAATGCTCCTCATCAGGCGGTGGTGGGCAGCAGCCGCATTCGGCAGGCCGAAGGGCATGCGAACGTAGCTGTGCGGTGGACCCTCGCAACGTCCTGCGCGAGAAGGCTAGAAGCACTCCTAAGACGCGACTCGATTGAGCCGCGGGTAGTCGATGCAGACGCGCAGCCCGCCATCCTCTCCCGGATGGGGAGCTACGCCGGGCAGGCGGCAGTTGCCGCACATGACTCTTGATTCCTGCAACTCCTAAGCGACCTTGGTGATGAACTCCTGAGGGTTGGGCCCTCATTGCCTCACGCCTTGCTGAGGGAAACGTGCCGCGAAGCACGCCTCCAAGTGGTGCCCGAGCGCCTCCCTCATGATCTTGGCAAAGTCTATGGCTCCCCAGGAGAGAACCCCCGAGCATTGCCCGAGGAGGGCGCCGGGCGCGCCTCCCTATGCGACGGAGGGTGGCGCCCCTTGGATGTGATGAGGACATCAATACAATTGTTACACCCACAGCCCCTGCTGCTATACATACTGGACCAATTACTAGAGCTCATGCACGCCAACTAAATTACCAGGTACTTTCGTTTCTTGGTAATGATTCTAATGTTCATGAGAATATGATGCTGCCTAAATTGGATACATTTGTTTTTCTTACAAATGAAGGGCCTAGCTTGGAGAAGGATGAACATTGGAGCAAGAACAAGCATGGAGATGATGGCATGCGCAAGGGGAACAAGAACGGAGTTACAAGTGATGATTTCAGGACTTTGAAGCCACCATAATGGGTGCATGAAGCCTTGGACGAAATATACAAGATGCCACTTCATAAATTTCGTCCCGAGGCTATTTTAGGTGCTGCGTCACCTTATTATTGGGCCAGGCCCATGTAATTTCGAAATACATAAGTATAGGCTATTTTTAGAGTCCGTATGTGTGGGGAAACAAGAGATAGGGTTGATTTCGGACCCCTCCACCAAGGGCCACGAAATTCCCCCCTCTTCCACCATATATACAGCCCTTAGGGCATCGTTTAGACTTTGGGTTTTGTTTAGATTAAAAGTTCGCCATAGCTGCAACTTCGCGTACTTCGTTTGTGTTCAACGACCAGACAAAGGCGTCACAGAACCCCACCTTGATCAATAAAGCTTTCATCTTATATTCGCAATATCCAGATTGCAATCTTAGTTTCTTGCTTGTTCTTCGTTTGCTCGCAGGAAACAGACCCTCGTGGTCAGGTTGATCGTGCTCCGGCGTGGTCAATAACCTCTCGGAGTTGGTTTAGCGATTGCTAAGGCGCGACGTCCTCGCACGTTCGTAGTCGGATTGTCAAAGTCGACTTCCACCAAAGCGAAATCCACCATCTCATCGAAAGATGGGACACCTCCGCCTCTATCAAGTGGTATCAGATTTCCAGGTTGCTCGGTGAGATTTTACGGTTTTTCGTAGTTTAGATCGAGTCTGTTCTTCATACCTATAGTCCACGAAAAAGCCACAAAAAAAATTAGGGTTAGTTCATCATATCCGAACCAATCTGAGCCTTGCATAATCTTTTTAGGGTTTTGCTTTGTTGAATTTGCGGTTGCATCGTCGTGTCTAGTTGCTGGTCTTAGAGTCTAGTCTTTTAGAGTTTCGAGTTCTGGTCATAAGTTGTCACGCCGCCGCCACACCATCATCATCGCCCCTGCCATCTACCACCACCGCTTATCCGCCACCGCTCCGAATCCGTATCCATATACCACCACCAGTCCGTGTCCATATACCACCACCGATCCATATCCATATACTACCACCGCTACCACCACCGCTGCCATATACCACCACCATATATCCACCACCAATCCGAGTTCCTTGCATATTAGGTTTGTTTTCGAGATCCATCTAGATTCCGATTCGTGTTTCCTTGCCGGAGTAGGTTTCGGAAAAAAAAAAGTCGGGTAGCCACGCTCCGTTTAGGCCCAAAATTTTTCGAGAACGCATTTTTCAAAAAAAATTCTGGCTATCCTATTTTTAGGTGTTTCTGAGGTTTTTGAGACAGGTGCCATTATAGGAAGTTTTTTTTGACCCGTTTCCAGTTTTTGGGTCCGGGCAGTCGAAAAAAAAATTGGTCGAAAAAATTTCGTGCCCATCCTATCAGTTTGAGCTAGGAAGAGTTTTGAGACACTCGCCATTATAGTGATTTTTCGCAAAAAAAAAGAGCGCAAAAAAAAGCGAAAAAAAATACCACTTGTTAGAGGCGGGGTGTCCCGATCTTTCGATGAGATGATACTACCGATTTGGTGGAGACGACTTTGACGATCCGACTACAAACGTGCACGACGTTGCGCCTTAGCAATCGCTAAACCAATCTCCTGAGGTTATTGACCACGCCGGAGCACGGTCAACCTGACCACGAAGGTCTATTCCTGCAAGCAATCGAAGAACGAGCAAGAATATGATAAAAGCAATCTGAATATTGCGAATATATATGAAGTATTGATAAAGGTGGGGATCCGTAAGCGGTCTTGGTCTGGTCGTTGGACACAAATGAAGTACACGAAGTTGCAATGGCTAACTTTTAACTAAACAAATTCCAAGGAAAATCTACTAGATGGATCTACTTATATAGGAGCAAGGGGTGGCGGCCAAGGAGGTGGGAGGACGTCCCAAGGCAGCCTAAAACTAAATCTAGGTCGTACAAGGCCAATGGGCCCAAGTGGAGGTGATGTAACACCTTTGGACTTGTAGTTTGACTCGGATTCTGCTGCAGCATCAGATTGTTTCGTCCACAACTCAACGCTCCGGACGAATTTGAAGGTGATTCCAATTGGGTTGGAAAGTGCACGAAATCTAGTTTCCAACAAAAAAAAGAATCACCCAATTCGGAGTCCGTATGAAAAACTTGTGTGCGTTTTGAGTCAGGTATGTCTGTGGAGTCCGAATCTGAATCCAGAACGTGAGAGACTTGGACTCTATCTTCTCTTGGGCCAAAAGTGACGTGAGAGAACTTTTTGGACAGCAAATAAACATCTCTTTCTTCCTTATCTTCATATGTGGATTGTACAAATGTCCCATACACCTGCAATTAGACAAAACACAAAAGTGTGTGAAGTATTTTTGTTCTGGATAACATAAATAGATTATTGAATAGTTTGCACTAGAAATCACCTGACAAATATGCATATATGCAATATTTTTGGTCATATCCAAGGTAGTCATGTCCTCATCATCCTCCCCTTGTTGAAAATAAAGTCGTCCTCGGCGTTGCTTAATCTGAAATGTGGCTAACAAAAGAGACAAGGTGTACATGTTGTATATGTATATGTCATCCATTTTTACTTCCCTTGATTTTTGCATATATGACACATGAATAGATGAGTAACTTGCATAGTTCATAAAATCTAAAGCCAAAAAATTAGCACAAGAAGTAGAAGGCATGAAAATATTGCAACTCAGTTTGCACATATAAGTGAAGCTCTTATTCATTTCAAAAGATTGACAATGTTCATCATTAAACCATCCCAACATTGGTGAATAAACCTTACTTGCATCAAATTTACATGCTACAACATGCTTAAATAAGCAAACATGCAATAAGTCATTCAACACAGAATCATCACCAAGATTAGAGGTCATATCAAAATGATTAAACATTGGTTCTTTTGCATCAATAGTTAATTCAATGGGTGCAATCAAAATTGTTGGTATTTCAGTTGTTTGATCACATGGCAAAGTCAAATTATCAACGTAGTCCTCTAAAATAGGTGGTGTGATCAAAATAGTGGGTAGCTCATCAGATGGTGCATTCAAATTAACAAGGCATTCATCATTCTCATGTAGAGATGGAAGATCAGTACCTTTGTCATTACCTCTTATGATCAACTCAGATGATGTAGCCACTCTCGGGGGCGATGTGTCACATGGTGGAGGTGATGTAGTCCTGACAACAACGGATGTGGTTGTCATAGTATGCCTAGTAGTTGAAGGAACAATCATATCAACTCTTGGAATGTGCACCGTGCGCTTGTTCTCCTCGTGGCCAACACGTCGTTTTATTTCCTGTTCAGCTTTGCAAGCAAGATGAAACAAATGGTCCATAGGATAACACTCTTCATGAATTAGTATCTCTTGAATATCACGGTTTAATCCTCCCCAAAATCTATCCATAAAATCATCTTCACTTTCTTCTAAAGAGGAATGCAACAAGGTAGTTTGTAAATCATCATAATATTTTGTTACAGTTTCACTACCTTGTTTTAAGTGTTGCAACTTCTTAACCATGTCACGAGTATAATAAGCAGGGACGAAAGTATGTCGCATGGCAAGTTTCAAATCATCCCAAGTAGTAGGTATATAATCAGGGTGTAACCGACAATATTCACTCCACCAAACCAAAGCATAACCAGTGAAAGAACCAACCGCAACCTTAACCTTTTTATGTTCATCGAAATTATGGGAAGCAAATATATTTTTTATGTCGAACTCCCATTCAATATATAAAGCAGGTTTAAAACGGCCATTAAATGGTGGTATAGATACATTAACCTGATCATGTGCATTTGGATGTTTGTGCACCTCTCGTGACGGTTGTGGTATTTGCAAAGGTGGTGGCACGTCTCCCGCGATCGACAAAGCCCATGAATTGACTCTGGATCCTGTCATGATTAGTAGAACAAGAAACAAAACCCAAAAATAATGTTCCTATGACTACTAGGATGTGGTGGTAAAACGCTCACAGTAAAGCAAATATCAATGTCTTACAAGTTCTTACCATGCAGCAGGCGGTGATCGGCAACCAGCGGTGTCAAGTAACTCCGAATATTGAGTAAAGCGATTGCCAGGGGAGCGTACGTATACACGGTGTAGAAATATGTGGAGCTGGGTTGGCTATATATGGTAGCAAAAGATTAGCAATAATCAATTCAAAGATGCAATGTTGAATAAACGCTCAACGACGGTACTGTGCTGGTCCTAGGCTAGACCGAACTAGAGACGCGAGCCTAGAACACTAATGAGGTCACGTCGTAGCACAACTAGCATCAATGAAGGACACTAAGTAGCTCTGGACAACAAGATATAAGTGAAGATCACAACGGCAGTAAAGATAATGAGGTGAAACAACAGCCAAGCAGGATATATCAACAACTTTGTCTCCAACTTTCCTCTGAAAAAGTTTCTGCCGATTTTTTTGTTTTTTTTTCTTCTCTCTTTTTTTTCCTCACACTTTTTTTTCTTTCTCTCCTTTTTTTCTCTGACTTTTTTTTCTCCTTTTTTTCTCTCGTTTTTTCTCTCTCTTTTTTTCTCCCTCTTTCCAAAACAAACTAGATAAGATGCAGATTGGATCAAGTGAAGATGTGAACGATCTCAACTATTATTATGACAATGAATGATGGGTAGCATGGGGTGGAAATTGATGGATGGGTGGTGGACAGCGGAAGAGATAATGATGCAGCGGTGGCGTGACTAATGTGAACAGAACTCGAAACTCTAAACGAACTAGACACTAAGACCAGCAACTCGACACGACGATGCAACCGATAATTCAACTATGCAAGCAATGAAAAGAAATTTGCAAAGGCTCAGACTGGCTTGGACCAAGGATGAATAGATCTAACTCTTTTTTGTGGCTTTTTCTTGGACAATAGGTAAGAAAATAAATCTAATCTAGGAAAACTGGAAATTCTCACCGAGCAACCTGAAAACTGATACCACTTGATAGAGGCGAGGGTCCCGATCTTTCGATGAGATAATAACTATCGATTTGGTGGAGACGACTTTGACAATCCGACTACAAACGTGCACGACGTTGCGCCTTAGCAATCGCTAAACCAATCTCCTGAGGTTACTGACGACGCCGGAAGCACGGTCAGCCTGACCACGAAGGTCTATTCCTGCAAGCAATCGAAGAACGAGCAAGAATATGATAAAGCAATCTGAATATTGCAAATATATATGAGGTATTGATAATGGTGGGGATCCGGAAGCGGTCTTGGTCTGGTCGTTGGACACAAACGAAGTACACGAAGTTGCAATGGCTAACTTTTAACTAAACAAATCCCAAGGAAAAAGCTACTAGATGGATCTACTTATATAGGAGCAAGGGGTGGCGGCCAAGGAGGTGGGAGGACGTCCCAAGGCAGCCTAAAACTAACCCTAGGTCGTACAAGGCTCATGGGCCCAAGTGGAGGTGATGTAACACCTTTGGACTTGTAGTTTGACTCGGATTCTGCTGCAGCATCAGATTGTTTCGTCCACAACTCAACGCTCCGGACGAATTTGAAGGTGATTCCAATTGGGTTGGAAAGTGCACGAAATCTAGTTTCCAACAAAAAAAGAGTCACCCAATTCGGAGTCCGTATGAAAAACTTGTGTGCATTTTGAGTCAGGTATGTCTGTGCAGTCCGAATCTGAATCCAGAACGTGAGAGACTTGGACTCTATCTTCTCTTGGGCCAAAAGTGACGTGAGAGAACTTTTTGGACAGCAAATAAACATCTCTTTCTTCCTTATCTTCATATGTGGATTGTACAAATGTCCCATACACCTGCAATTAGACAAAACACAAAAGTGTGTGAAGTATTTTTGTTCTGGATAACATAAATAGATTATTGAATAGTTTGCACTAGAAATCACCTGACAAATATGCATATATGCAATATTTTTGGTCATATCCAAGGTAGTCATGTCCTCATCATCCTCCCCTTCTTGAAAATAAAGCCGTCCTCGGCGTTGCTTAATCTGAAATGTGGCTTTGTCATTACCTCTTATGATCAACTCAGATGATGTAGCCACTCTCGGGGGCGATGTGTCACATGGTGGAGGTGATGTAGTCCTGACAACAACGGATGTGGTTGTCATAGTATGCCTAGTAGTTGAAGGAACAATCATATCAACTCTTGGAATGTGCACCGTGCGCTTGTTCTCCTCGTGGCCAACACGTCGTTTTATTTCCTGTTCAGCTTTGCAAGCAAGATGAAACAAATGGTCCATAGGATAACACTCTTCATGAATTAGTATCTCTTGAATATCACGGTTTAATCCTCCCCAAAATCTATCCATAAAATCATCTTCACTTTCTTCTAAAGAGGAATGCAACAAGGTAGTTTGTAAATCATCATAATATTTTGTTACAGTTTCACTACCTTGTTTTAAGTGTTGCAACTTCTTAATCATGGCACGAGTATAATAAGCAGGGACGAAAGTATGTCGCATGGCAAGTTTCAAATCATCCCAAGTAGTAGGTATATAATCAGGGTGTAACCGACAATATTCACTCCACCAAACCAAAGCATAACCAGTGAAAGAACCAACCGCAACCTTAACCTTTTTATGTTCATCGAAATTATGGGAAGCAAATATATTTTTTATGTCGAACTCCCATTCAATATATAAAGCAGGTTTAAAACGGCCATTAAATGGTGGTATAGATACATTAACTTGATCATGTGCATTTGGATGTTTGTGCACCTCTCGTGATGGTTGTGGTATTTGCAAAGGTGGTGGCACGTCTCCCGCGATCGACAAAGCCCATGAATTGACTCTGGATCCTGTCATGATTAGTAGAACAAAAAACAAAACCCAAAAATAATGTTCCTATAACTACTAGGATGTGGTGGTAAAACGCTCACAGTAAAGCAAATATCAATGTCTTACAAGTTCTTACCATGCAGCAGGCGGTGATCGGCAACCAGCGGTGTCAAGTAACTCCGAATATTGAGTAAAGCGATTGCCAGGGGAGCGTACGTATACACGGTGTAGAAATATGTGGAGCTGGGTTGGCTATATATGGTAGCAAAAGATTAGCAATAATCAATTCAAAGATGCAATGTTGAATAAACGCTCAACGACGGTACTATGCTGGTCCTAGGCTAGACCGGACTAGAGACGCGAGCCTAGAACACTAATGAGGTCACGGCGTAGCACAACTAGCATCAATGAAGGATACTAAGTAGCTCTTGACAGCAAGATATAAGTGAAGATCACAACGGGAGTGAAGATAATGATGAAAAACAACTGCCAAGCAGGATATACAACAACTCTCTCTCCAACTTTCCTCTTGAAAAGTTTGAGACAATTTTCTGATAAATTCTTTCAAAGAATGCTACTAACTCAAGCTTTCCAATGCAAAAATAATCACTCAATTCCGAGTTGATATGAGGAGTCAAAGAATTCTAAAACTGGCCTGAAAAATTAGAACAAGCTGTGTTCACGAACTTCGGAGGGCAAAAAGACCTATTTAGAAGCCGATTTTGAGGTGTCAAATATTGAACTAGCTTCTGCAACTATTGAAGATAGCGAATCGAAAGACGGGACACCTCCGCTTCTATCAAGTGGTATCAGATTTCCAGGTTGCTCGGTGAGATTTTACAGTTTTTCGTAGTTTAGATCGAGTCTGTTCTTCATACCTATAGTCCACGAAAAAGCCACAAAAAAAATTAGGGTTAGTTCATCATATCCGAACCAATCTGAGCCTTGCATAATCTTTTTAGGGTTTTGCTTTGTTGAATTTGCGGTTGCATCGTCGTGTCTAGTTGCTGGTCTTAGAGTCTAGTCTTTTAGAGTTTCGAGTTCTGGTCATAAGTTGTCACACCGCCGCCGCACCATCATCATCGCCCCTGCCATCTACCACCACCGCTTATCCGCCACCGCTCCGAATCCGTATCCATATACCACCACCAGTCTGTGTCCATATACCACCACCGATCCATATCCATATACTACCACCGCTACCACCACCGCTGCCATATACCACCACCATATATCCACCACCAATCCGAGTTCCTTGCATATTAGGTTTGTTTTCGAGATCCATCTAGATTCCGATTCGTGTTTCCTTGCCGGAGTAGGTTTCGAAAAAAAAAGTCGGGTAGCCACGCTCCGTTTAGGCCCAAAATTTTTCGAAAACGCATTTTTCAAAAAAAATTCTGGCTATCCTATTTTTAGGTGTTTCTGAGTGTTTTGAGACAGGTGCCATTATAGGAAGTTTTTTTTTGACCCGTTTCCAGTTTTTGGGTCCGGGCAGTCGAAAAAAAAAAATTGGTCGAAAAAATTTCGTGCCCATCCTGTCAGTTTGAGCTAGGAAGAGTTTTGAGACACTCGCCATTATAGTGATTTTTCGCAAAAAAAAAGAGCGCAAAAAAAAGCGAAAAAAAAAATTCAGAGTGTGCTTTTCCCTTGTTTACGTGCCGCGCCGTGATTTTGTTAGTGTTCTAGGCTCGCGTCTCTAGCACAGTCTAGCCTAGGACCAGCACAGTACCGTCGTTGAGCATTTATTCAACTTTGCATCTCTGAAATTGATTATTGCTGACCCTTTTTGCTACCATATTATAAGCCTTCCCAGCTCCACATACATCTACGTCGTGCGTTTGACTCTCCCTGGTAATCGCTCTATCCAAGCTTTGAGAGTTTTTGACTACAACGGTTGCCGATCACCGCCTGCTGCTGGGTAAGAACTGGTAAGAATTTGAGATTTGCTTGCCTGATTTGTGACACCCACCACCACCACTTGTTCGTAGTCTGTAGGATCATATTCTTGTGTGTTTCTATTGCTGCTAACCATGCCAGGATCACAAGCCGACGAGATTGACTGGGAGAATTTATCGAACAAGGAGCTTCATGATAAGTTTCAGCAAATGATGACTGAACAGGTGCAAGATGTGCTGAACCATTTTGAAGAGGCCATGGAGAAGATCACTGGCCTTGAGAAGACGTTCGAAACAAAGCTCGATAACAAGTTTAATGAATTGCTCGCGCGTCTTCCACCACCACCACCCGCTGCACCTAACGCACCTCTCCAACAACAACAACAACGACTACCTCCACGTCGCGAAGCAGACCTCCGCCGAGCAAGCCGTGTTCCTCTTGCGTTTGGCCAAACTGTTGGTGCTGCTGTTGATACTTCTGTGGCTCCTGCTGCTGATGCGGAGGAGGATGATTATGTGGGAGATTATGAGGATGAGGTTGATCAAAATCAACACTACGTGCAGCCACCTGTACCACCACTAGCAGGTCGACCTCAGGTATATATTCGTAATGGTAGGCCTGCACCACCACCTCAGGTACGAGATGATGTCCATATTCCTAAACTGAAATTGAATATTCCACCATTTGAGGGTAGATATGTTCCTGATATATATCTTACTTGGGAGTTAGAAACTGAACAACGATTTACATGTTTACAATATCCTGAGGAGAGACGAGTTGCTGCTGCCGTTTGTGCTTTCACTAGTTTTGCATGTGTATGGTGGTCTGAACATTGTAGATTATATCCTATTCCAACTACTTGGGCTGCTTTGAAAACTGCTATGCGTACGCGTTGGGTTCCACCATATTATCAACGTGAATTGCTTCAAAAATTGCTGCGTTTAAGACAAGGGAAAAATTCTGTAGAAGAATATTATCAGGAATTACAAACTGGCATGATTAGATGTGGTATTGTTGAGGAGAATGAAGCTATGCTTGCACGTTTTCTGGGTGGATTAAATAGAGAGATTCAGACCATTCTAGACTATAAGGAGTATACTAATATCACTCGTTTATTCCATCTTGCTTGTAAAGCTGAACGTGAAGTGCAGGATCGACAAGCATTGGGGCGAACTAACTTTTCTGCAGGCCGACCTTCATCATGGACACCACGTGCATCTTCTACTTCAACTGCACCTGCACCTCCATCCGGTGCCACCTCCAGCCGTGATACAAGAAAACAGGCACAACCACCATTATCTGCCAAGAGCGCACCTGCGGGGCCTGCACAGCGTTCTTCTTCTTCCATGGCATCAACAGGGCACACAAGTGATATTATTTGTCGTCGTTGTAAGGGAGGAGGTCATTATGCGAGGGAATGCAAATCTCCGCGTGTGATGATTGCTACCGCGGATGGTGGATATGAGTCCGCTAGTGACTATGATGAGGAGACATTGGCTCTTATTACACGTGAAGAACATGGTGGAGATGATTCTGATCATGAGACGCAATACATGGCTCCTGAAGACGCTGACAGGTATGAATGTTTAGTTGCTCAACGTGTTTTGAGTGTGCAGGTCACACAAGCTGAGCAAAATCAGAGGCACAATTTGTTCCATACCAAGGGAGTTGTGAAGGAACGTTCTGTACGCGTCATAATAGACGGAGGGAGCTGCAACAACTTGGCTAGCATGGAGATGGTGGAGAAGCTTTCTCTCACCACAAGACCACATCCACATCCTTACTACATCCAATGGTTCAACAACAGCGGCAAGGTTAAGGTAACACGTACTGTTCGTGTGCATTTTAGTATCTCTACATATGCTGATTATGTTGATTGTGATGTGGTACCTATGCAAGCATGTTCCTTATTACTTGGTAGACCATGGCAATTTGATAAAAATTCTGTACACCATGGTAGAAACAATCACTATACTCTTGTTCATAAGGATAAAAATATTACATTGCTTCCTATGACTCCTGATTCCATTTTGAAAGATGATATTAATAGAGCTAATAAAGCACAACAGGAGAAGAATAAGAGTGAAAATCAGATTGTGGCAAAAGAATTTGAGCAACAAATGAAGCCTAATAATAAGCCATCTAGTGTTGCTTCTGAAATTAAATTGAAAAGTGCATGTTTATTTGCCACCAAATCTGATATTGATGAGCTAGATTTCAGCAAATCTGTTTGCTATGCTTTTGTGTGCAAAGAGGCATTATTTTCATTCGAGGACGTGCCTTCCTCTTTGCCTCCTGCTGTCACTTACATTTTGCAGGAGTTCGCTGACGTTTTTCCACAAGACGTGCCACCGGGATTACCGCCTATTCGAGGGATTGAGCATCAGATTGACTTAATTCCCGGTGCTTCACTGCCAAACCGTGCACCATACCGTACCAATCCAGAGGAGACGAATGAGATTATGCGTCAAGTACAAGAGCTTCTCGACAAAGGTTATATACGCGAATCCCTTAGTCCTTGTGCTGTTCCTATTATTCTAGTGCCGAAAAAGGATGGTACATCACGTATGTGTGTTGATTGTAGAGGCATTAATAATATTACTATTCGTTATCGTCATCCTATTCCTAGGCTAGATGATATGCTTGATGAATTGAGTGGCTCTACAATATTCTCCAAAGTTGATTTGCGTAGTGGCTACCATCAAATTCGTATGAAATTGGGAGATGAATGGAAAACAGCATTTAAAACTAAGTTTGGATTATATGACTGGTTAGTCATGCCTTTTGGGTTAACTAATGCACCTAGTACTTTCATGAGATTAATGAACGAAGTTTTACGTGCTTTCATTGGACGATTTGTGGTAGTTTACTTTGATGACATACTGATTTATAGCAGATCTTTGGAAGAACATTTGGAACATTTACGTGCTGTTTTTATTGCTCTACGTGATGCATGTTTGTTTGGTAACCTTGGGAAGTGCACCTTTTGCACCGACCGAGTATCTTTTCTTGGCTATGTTGTTACTCCACAGGGAATTGAAGTTGACAAAGCCAAGATTGAAGCTATTGAGAGTTGGCCGCAGCCCAAAACGGTCACACAAGTGAGGAGTTTTCTTGGCCTTGCTGGATTCTATAGGCGTTTTGTGAGAGATTTCAGCACCATTGCTGCACCTCTCAACGAGCTTACAAAGAAGGATGTGCCTTTTGTTTGGGGTACCGCAAAGGAAGAAGCCTTCACGGTATTGAAAGATAAGTTGACACATGCTCCTTTACTCCAACTTCCTGATTTTAATAAGACTTTTGAGCTTGAATGTGATGCTAGTGGAATTGGATTAGGAGGTGTGTTATTACAAGATGGCAAACCTGTTGCATACTTTTCTGAAAAATTGAGTGGGCCTAGTCTGAATTATTCTACTTATGATAAAGAATTATATGCTCTTGTTCGGACTTTAGAAACATGGCAACATTATTTATGGCCCAAAGAATTTGTTATACATTCTGATCATGAATCTTTGAAACATATTAAAAGTCAAGCTAAACTGAATCATAGACATGCTAAATGGGTTGAATTCATTGAGACTTTCCCTTATGTCATTAAACACAAGAAGGGAAAAGAAAATGTTATTGCTGATGCATTGTCTCGTCGCTATACTATGCTTTCACAACTTGACTTCAAAATATTTGGTTTGGAGACCATCAAAGATCAATATGTGCATGATGCTGATTTTAAAGAGGTAATGCAGAATTGTAAAGAAGGAAGAATGTGGAACAAGTTTGTCGTTAACGATGGATTTGTGTTTCGTGCTAACAAGCTATGCATTCCAGCTAGCTCCGTTCGTCTTTTGTTGTTGCAGGAGGCGCATGGAGGAGGATTAATGGGACACTTTGGCGTGAAGAAGACGGAGGACGTACTTGCTACACATTTCTTTTGGCCAAAGATGAGACGGGATGTTGAGCGTTTTATTGCTCGATGCACTGCATGTCAAAAAGCTAAGTCACGACTCAATCCTCATGGTTTATATATGCCTTTGCCTGTACCTAGTGTTCCTTGGGAGGATATATCTATGGACTTTGTTTTAGGTTTACCTCGAACAAAGAAGGGGAGGGATAGCATATTTGTTGTCGTGGATAGATTCTCGAAAATGGCACACTTTATACCATGTCATAAAAGCGATGATGCTGTTAATGTTGCTGATTTGTTCTTTCGTGAAATTATTCGCTTGCATGGTGTGCCAAATACTATTGTTTCAGATCGTGATACTAAATTTCTTAGCCACTTTTGGAGATGTTTATGGGCTAAGTTGGGGACTAAACTGCTTTTTAGTACTACTTGTCACCCCCAAACTGATGGACAAACTGAAGTAGTCAATAGAACGTTGTCTACAATGCTTAGGGCTGTTTTGAAGAATAATAAGAAAATGTGGGAGGAATGCTTGCCTCATATTGAA
Organism: Triticum dicoccoides; assembly: GCF_002162155.2. Taxonomy (NCBI): domain Eukaryota; kingdom Viridiplantae; phylum Streptophyta; class Magnoliopsida; order Poales; family Poaceae; genus Triticum; species Triticum dicoccoides. The sequence continues at coordinate 322,513,244 of NC_041393.1, read as the reverse complement.
TTTGCTTATAATCGTTCATTGCATTCTACTACTAAGATGTGCCCTTTTGAAGTTGTGTATGGTTTCCTACCTCGTGCACCTATTGATTTGTTGCCTCTTCCATCTTCGGAGAAGGTTAATTTTGATGCTAAACAACGTGTTGAATTGATTTTAAAAATGCATGAGTTAATTAAGGAAAACATTGAGCGTATGAATGCTAAATATAAACTTGCTGGAGATAAGGGTAGAAAACATGTTGTGTTTGCACCTGGAGATCTTGTTTGGTTACATTTGCGTAAGGATAGATTTCCTGATTTGCGCAAATCAAAGTTAATGCCACGTGCTGATGGTCCCTTTAAGGTGTTAGAGAAAATAAATGATAATGCATATAAACTTGAGCTGCCTGCAGATTTTGGGGTTAGTCCCACTTTTAACATTGCAGATTTGAAGCTTTATTTGGGTGAGGAAGATGAACTTCCGTCGAGGACGACTTCATTTCAAGAAGGGGAGGATGATGAGGACATCAATACAATTGTTACACCCACAGCCCCTGCTGCTATACATACTGGACCAATTACTAGAGCTCGTGCACGCCAACTAAATTACCAGGTACTTTCGTTTCTTGGTAATGATTCTAATGTTCATGAGAATATGATGCTGCCTAAATTGGATACATTTGTTTTGCTTACAAATGAAGGGCCTAGCTTGGAGAAGGATGAACATTGGAGCAAGAACAAGCATGGAGATGATGGCATGTGCAAGGGAAACAAGAACGGAGTTACAAGTGATGATTTCAGGACTTTGAAGCCACCATAATGGGTGCATGAAGCCTTGGACGAAATATACAAGATGTCACTTCATAAATTTCGTCCCGAGGCTATTTTAGGTGCTGCGTCACCTTATTATTGGGCCAGGCCCATGTAATTTCGAAATACATAAGTATAGGCTATTTTTAGAGTCCGTATGTGTGGGGAAACAAGAGATAGGGTTGATTTCGGACCCCTCCACCAAGGGCCACGAAATTCCCCCCTCTTCCTCCATATATACAGCCCTTAGGGCATCGTTTAGACTTTGGGTTTTGTTTAGATTAAAAGTTCGCCATAGCTGCAACTTCGCGTACTTCGTTTGTGTTCAACGACCAGACAAAGGCGTCACAGAACCCCACCTTGATCATTAAAGCTTTCATCTTATATTCGCAATATCCAGATTGCAATCTTAGTTTCTTGCTTGTTCTTCGTTTGCTCGCAGGAAACAGACCCTCGTGGTCAGGTTGATCGTGCTCCGGCGTGGTCAATAACCTCTCGGAGTTGGTTTAGCGATTGCTAAGGCGCGACGTCCTCGCACGTTCGTAGTCGGATCGTCAAAGTCGACTTCCACCAAAGCGATATCCATCATCTCATCGAAAGATCGGGACCCTCGCCTCTATCAGTGGCCCTTGGTGGAGGGGTCCGAAATCAACCCTATCTCTTGTTTCCCCACACATACGGACTCTAAAAATAGCCTATACTTATGTATTTCGAAATTACATGGGCCTGGCCCAATAATAAGGTGACGCAGCACCTAAAATAGCCTCGGGACGAAATTTATGAAGTGGCATCTTGTATATTTCGTCCAAGGCTTCATGCACCCATTATGGTGGCTTCAAAGTCCTGAAATCATCACTTGTAACTCCGTTCTTGTTCCCCTTGCGCATGCCATCATCTCCATGCTTGTTCTTGCTCCAATGTTCATCCTTCTCCAAGCTAGGCCCTCCATTTGTAAGCAAAACAAATGTATCCAATTTAGGCAGCATCATATTCTCATGAACATTAGAATCATTACCAACAAACGAAAGTACCTGGTAATTTAGTTGGCGTGCACGAGCTCTAGTAATTGGTCCAGTATGTATAGCAGCAGGGGCTGTGGGTGTAACAATTGTATTGATGTCCTCATCATCCTCCCCTTCTTGAAATGAAGTCGTCCTCGACGGAAGTTCATCTTCCTCACCCAAATAAAGCTTCAAATCTGCAATGTTAAAAGTGGGACTAACCCCAAAATCTGCAGGCAGCTCAAGTTTATATGCATTATCATTTATTTTCTCTAACACCTTAAAGGGACCATCAGCACGTGGCATTAACTTTGATTTGCGCAAATCAGGAAATCTATCCTTACGCAAATGTAACCAAACAAGATCTCCAGGTGCAAACACAACATGTTTTCTACCCTTATCTCCAGCAAGTTTATATTTAGCATTCATACGCTCAATGTTTTCCTTAATTAACTCATGCATTTTTAAAATCAATTCAACACGTTGTTTAGCATCAAAATTAACCTTCTCCGAAGATGGAAGAGGCAACAAATCAATAGGTGCACGAGGTAGGAAACCATACACAACTTCAAAAGGGCACATCTTAGTAGTAGAATGCAATGAACGATTATAAGCAAATTCAATATGAGGCAAGCATTCCTCCCACATTTTCTTATTATTCTTCAAAACAGCCCTAAGCATTGTAGACAACGTTCTATTGACTACTTCAGTTTGTCCATCAGTTTGGGGGTGACAAGTAGTACTAAAAAGCAGTTTAGTCCCCAACTTAGCCCATAAACATCTCCAAAAGTGGCTAAGAAATTTAGTATCACGATCTGAAACAATAGTATTTGGCACACCATGCAAGCGAATAATTTCACGAAAGAACAAATCAGCAACATTAACAGCATCATCGCTTTTATGACATGGTATAAAGTGTGCCATTTTCGAGAATCTATCCACGACAACAAATATGCTATCCCTCCCCTTCTTTGTTCGAGGTAAACCTAAAACAAAGTCCATAGATATATCCTCCCAAGGAACACTAGGTACAGGCAAAGGCATATATAAACCATGAGGATTGAGTCGTGACTTAGCTTTTTGACATGTAGTGCAGCGAGCAATAAAACGCTCAACATCCCGTGATGAGGACATCAATACAATTGTTACACCCACAACCCCTGCTGCTATACATACTGGACCAATTACTAGAGCTCGTGCACGCCAACTAAATTACCAGGTACTTTCATTTCTTGGTAATGATTCTAATGTTCATGAGAATATGATGCTGCCTAAATTGGATACATTTGTTTTGCTTACAAATGAAGGGCCTAGCTTGGAGAAGGATGAACATTGGAGCAAGAACAAGCATGGAGATGATGGCATGCGCAAGGGAAACAAGAACGGAGTTACAAGTGATGATTTCAGGACTTTGAAGCCACCATAATGAGTGCATGAAGCCTTGGACGAAATATACAAGATGCCACTTCATAAATTTCGTCCCGAGGCTATTTTAGGTGCTGCGTCACCTTATTATTGGGCCAGGCCCATGTAATTTCGAAATACATAAGTATAGGCTATTTTTAGAGTCCGTATGTGTGGGGAAACAAGAGATAGGGTTGATTTCGGACCCCTCCACCAAGGGCCACGAAATTCCCCCCTTCTTCCTCCATATATACAGCCCTTAGGGCATCGTTTAGACTTTGGGTTTTGTTTAGATTAAAAGTTCGCCATAGCTGCAACTTCGCGTACTTCGTTTGTGTTCAACGACCAGACAAAGGCGTCACAGAACCCCACCTTGATCAATAAAGCTTTCATCTTATATTCGCAATATCCAGATTGCAATCTCAGTTTCTTGCTTGTTCTTTGTTTGCTCGCAGGAAACAGACCCTCGTGGTCAGGTTGATCGTGCTCCGGCGTGGTCAATAACCTCTCGGAGTTGGTTTAGCGATTGCTAAGGCGCGACGTCCTCGCACGTTCGTAGTCGGATCGTCAAAGTCGACTTCCACCAAAGCGAAATCCACCATCTCATCGAAAGACGGGACACCTTTGCCTCTATCAAGGGCCTAGCTTGGAGAAGGATGAACATTGGAGCAAGAACAAGCATGGAGATGATGGCATGCGCAAGGGGAACAAGAACGGAGTTACAAGTGATGATTTCAGGACTTTGAAGCCACCATAATGGGTGCATGAAGCCTTGGACGAAATATACAAGATGCCACTTCATAAATTTCGTCCCGAGGCTATTTTAGGTGCTGCGTCACCTTATTATTGGGCCAGGCCCATGTAATTTCGAAATACATAAGTATAGGCTATTTTTAGAGTCCGTATGTGTGGGGAAACAAGAGATAGGGTTGATTTCGGACCCCTCCACCAAGGGCCACGAAATTCCCCCCTCTTCCTCCATATATACAGCCCTTAGGGCATCGTTTAGACTTTGGGTTTTGTTTAGATTAAAAGTTCGCCATAGTTGCAACTTCGCGTACTTCGTTTGTGTTCAACGACCAGACAAAGGCGTCACAGAACCCCACCTTGATCAATAAAGCTTTCATCTTATATTCGCAATATCCAGGTTGCAATCTTAGTTTCTTGCTTGTTCTTCGTTTGCTCGCAGGAAACAGACCCTCGTGGTCAGGTTGATCGTGCTCCGGCGTGGTCAATAACCTCTCGGAGTTGGTTTAGCGATTGCTAAGGCGCGACGTCCTCGCACGTTCGTAGTCGGATCGTCAAAGTCGACTTTCACCAAAGCGAAATCCACCATCTCATCGAAAGACGGGACACCTCCGCCTCTATCAGGATGGGCGCATGTCCGGATGCGGCGCCTCCGGAGGTGCCTGCCTCCTAAGGCCCTGAGCCAAGTGACGTCTTCTTCTTCTTAGGGGTTGCTTTAGGAAGGTTTCCACTCTTGCTGTCTGGGTCCTCGATTGACGCGGCTTGGAAAGTGCGCTCGAGAGAGCACACCACATCCTTCTCTTCACAGGGGACCATGATGACTCCGCCACTTCCTGGCATCTTGAGGACATTGTAACCATGGTGAGTCACTGCCATGAACTTGGCCAGAGCGAGGTACCCGAGGATGGCATTGTATGGCAGGCGAATGTGGGAGACATCAAAGTCAATGAGCTCGATACGGTAGTTCTTGCGCTGCCCAAAGGTGACAGGGAGGCGGACCTGCCCTATCGGGACAGTGGAACCATTAGTGACTCCTGAGAAGGGCTTGTTTGGTTGAAGCTGATCGTATGGCACTTGAAGATTGTTGAACGTCTCGACGAACATGACGTGGAGCCCTGCTCCGCCGTCGATGAGGGTCCTGGTAACTTGCACATTGCTGATGACTGGGGAGCAGAGCATCGGGAGGACACCGGCCGTTGCCGCACACTTGAGTTGATCCGCTGAGCTGAACGTGATGGCGCAGGCAGACCACCTGAGGGGGCGCGTGGCCTCAAGCTTGGGGAGGACTGCATTCACTTCACGAGCAAACTGCTTGAAGATGCGCTGAGAGGCTGGGGCCTGGGCACCGCCCAAGATGCAAGTGATTGTACGCGGCTCCTGGAAGCCCCCAGCCCCCTCGTCCTGATGATCGTCACCATTTCTTCTTGGTGGTGGTGGCAGAGGAGGAAGTCCTGCGTTGCCTTGCGGGTGATCCTCACGAGGCTGGTCACTCCAAGCCCCCTTGTGAGGCTGGTCCTGCCAGCGGCCCTCGCGAGGCCGGTCACGCCACCCTTGGCGAGGGCCACGGTCGTACCATTGTCCTCCACCTCTTCCTCCACCTCGGCCATAGCCTCGATCGTTGCGCTCGGGGCGTCGACCGACACGTCCTTCCCGAACGGCCCTGAGCACTTGGCATTCGTTGATGTTGTGGGTATGGAGATCGTGGTACACACAGTACCGGCTGCCCTTGGACGACTCCGGCTGATCCCTGCCGTGCTTCATGTTCGGCTCTGCTGCTAGCACAACTGCTCCCTTGCACTTCGCGTCCTTGGCCTTGGCTTTCTTCTCTTCTGGATCTGCAGCCGGGAGCTCGAGAAGGGAAAGGCGTCCCTCCTCAGCCCTGGCGCACTTGGTCGCCAGGTTGAACAACTCCAAAGACGTGCACAAATCTTCGTAGATTGCCAGCTCCTCCTTCATCTTGATATCGCGGACGCCATCAGAGAATGCCGAGATGATGGCCTCCTCGGTTACCCTGGGAATCTTGAGGCGGGCGTTGTTGAAGCGCTGGATGTACTTCTGCAAGGTCTCTCCGGGCTGCTGCTTGATGCAGCGCAGGTCACCCACGGCCGGCGAACGGTCGCAAGTGCCCTGAAAGTTGGCGATGAAGCGAGTGCGCATCTCATCCCAGGAGGAGATCGTGCAAGGGGGCAGGTTCAAGAGCCAGGTGTGGGCACCGTCCTTGAGTGCCATGGGAAACCAGTTCGCCATGACCTTTTCGTCCCCATTGGCTGCTTCGATGCCTAGCTCATAGAGCTGTAGGAACTCCGCTGGGTCGGTAGTGCCGTTGTAGCGAGGAGGCAGGTTAGGTTTGAACTTGCCTGGCTAGGCGACACTGCGTAGCTCGGTGGTGAAGGCGCGGCAGCCTGCGGTGGCCACCTGAGCTCTCTGCTAATGCGGGGCTTGCTCCTCGGGATTCCTGTGCGCTGCTGCCTGAAGCAGCGTGGGTTCTTGACGTGCTGGCGCAGGGATGCGGTAATGGCGCACCGGTGCCGGGAGCACGCATGCACCTTCTTGGGGACGAGGGATTTATTGGCAGCTCCTTTCTTGTCGCGCAGGTGCTGGACATTGTGGATCTCGTCCTGGAGTCGCGTGCCTTGGAGCCAGGGCGCTGTGTTAGGGAGGAGGTGGTGGAGGCGCCTCCTGATCGGCACCTCCAGCGGACGACAGAGGGCGAGGCAGCGAGAGGGATGGCATAGGGGAGCCCCCTGCGTTGCTGACAAGCTCGGTGATGCATGCGATCCACTCCTCATAGAGGTCGTCGACGGGACGGTAGTGCAGGAGCTCATGCGCCAGGAGCAACACAGCATGCGCATCCGTGGGGGCGCGACGGGCGTGGGACAACGAACCAGCTAGAGTTAGCAACGGGGTGGCGGTGCAGCCTTCCCGCCGCACTGAAGGATGCAGCGACAAGGCCTGCTGCTCGTTCCCCGCCGGGCCGGTGGCGGCGTTGGCGGCAGGCGACGGGGAACGATGGGGGCACCCGCCGACTGGAGCCATCTGGGGGACTCGGGCGGCGAGAGCAGCCCGATGCTCGGCCCGAGCCCGGCGAGCGTTAGCCATGGACAGGACGGAGATCGAACACGGAACAGCGGAAGAAAGATTCTAGCGCACCCCTACCTGGTGTGCCAAATGTCGGATGTTGGGTTCCGGCAGACCCTTGAGGTTCGAACTCTGGGGTGCGTGCGAAGATCTTCCCCCTACCACTCCACGTCTAATCACCTCACGAGAATCTAAGCTAAACGATGAACAACACAAGGGACACAAGATTTATACTGGTTCGGGCCACCGTTGTGGTGTAATACCCTACTCCAGTGTGCGGTGTGGTGGATCGCCTCAGAGGCTGATGATGAACAGTACATGGAAGAACTGCCTCGCGAGAGGTGTTCTTGAGCTGGTGCGATGAACTGCTTGGATGAGTTCGATCGCCTCTCGGTCTAATGAGCACTTGATGAGATGGGATCCAGATGCCCCCTCTACTGTGGTGGCTATCCTATTTATAGAGGCCGTGGTCCTCTTCCCAAATATTGAGCGGGAAGGGCGCCAACAACGACCATTTCGAAGGGAAACATCTAGTACAAGTTATCCTGACTAAAGTTGGTCTTCCGCAGCCAAAGTGATGAGGACATGACTACCTTGGATATGACCAAAAATATTGCATATATGCATATTTGTCAGGTGATTTCTCGTGCAAACTATTCAATAATCTATTTATGTTATCCAGAACAAAAATACTTCACACACTTTTGTGTTTTGTCTAATTGCAGGTGTATGGGACATTTGTACAATCCACATATGAAGATAAGGAAGAAAGAAATGTTTATTTTCTGTCCAAAAAGTTCTCTCACGTCACTTTTGGCCCAAGAGAAGATAGAGTCCAAGTCTCTCACGTTCTGGATTCAGATTCGGACTGCACAGACATACCTGACTCAAAACGCACACAAGTTTTTCATACGGACTCCGAATTGGATGATTCTTTTTTTGTTGGAAACTAGATTTCATGCACTATCCAACCCAATTGAAATCACCTTCAAATTCGTCCGGAGCGTTGAGTTGTGGACGAAACAATCTGATGCTGCAGCAGAATCCGAATCAAACTACAAGTCCAAAGGTGTTACATCACCTCCACTTGGGCCCATTGGCCTTGTACGACCTAGATTTAGTTTTAGGCTGCCTTGGGACGTCCTCCCACCTCCTTGGCCGCCACCCCTTGCTCCTATATAAGTTTATCCATCTAGTAGCTTTTCCTTGGGATTTGTTTAGTTAAAAGTTAGCCATTGCAACTTCGTGTACTTCATTTGTGTCCAACGACCAGACCAAGACCGCTTCCGGATCCCCACCATTATCAATACTTCATATATATTTGCAATATTCAGATTGCTTTATCATATTCTTGCTCGTTCTTCGATTGCTTGCAGGAATAGACCTTCGTGGTCAGGTTGATCATGCACCGGCGTGGTCAATAACCTCTGGAGATTGGTTTAGCGATTGCTAAGGCGCAACGTCGTGCACGTTTGTAGTCGGATCGTCAAAGTCGTCTCCACCAAATCGATAGTTATCATCTCATCGAAAGATCGGGACCTTTGCCTCTATCAAGTGGTATCAGTTTTCTTTGTCCTAGCCAGACTGAGCCTTTGCAATTTTCTTTTCATTGTTTGCATTATTGAATTATCGGTTGCATCGCCGTGTCGAGTTGCTGGTCTTAGTGTCTAGTTCCTTTAGAGTTTCGAGTTCTGTTCACATTAGTCACGCAGCCGCTGCATCATTATCCCATCCGCTGTCCACCATCCCATCCACCAATTTCCACCACGTGCTACGCACTGTTTATTGTCATAATCATAGTTGAGGTCACTCACATCTTCGCCTGATCGAATCTGCATCTTATCTAGTTTGTCTTGGAAAGAGGGAGAAAAAGAAGATAAAGAAAAAAAAGAGAGAAAAAAGGAAAGAAAAAAAAAAGAAAAAGAGGAGAAGAAAAAGAAAAGAAAAAAGCGTGAGAAAAAAAAAGAGAGAAGAAAAAAAATGGATCTATCTAGAATCAATCTCGTACCTGAATTCGGATTGGAATCTGTTTTGCGCACTGTTCAGTAAAACAGGTGTATCTTCCTCATACGAAGTCCGTTTTGGCTCCTTGAGTACTCAAATTGAAGATAGCGACGAGCCGCATCTAAATAGTTGCAAAAGTTAGTTCAATATTTGACACCTCAAAATCGACTTCTAAATAGGTCTTTTTGCCCTCCGAAGTTCGTGAACACAGCTTGTTCCAATTTTTCAGGCCAGTTTTAGAATTCTTTGACCCCTCATATCAACTCGGAATTGAGTGATTCTTTTTGCATTGGAAATCTTGAGTTAGTAGCATTCTTTGAAAGAATTTATCAGAAAATTGTCTCAAACCTTTCAAGAGGAAAGTTGGAGAGAGAGTTGTTGTATATCCTGCTTGGCAGTTGTTTTTCATCATTATCTTCACTGCCGTTGTGATCTTCACTTATATCTTGCTGTCAAGAGCTACTTAGTATCCTTCATTGATGCTAGTTGTGCTACGCCATGACCTCATTAGTGTTCTAGGCTCGCGTCTCTAGTCCGGTCTAGCCTAGGACCAGCACAGTACCGTCGTTGAGCGTTTATTCAACATTGCATCTTTGAATTGATTATTGCTAATCTTTTCCTACCATATATAGCCAACCCAGCTCCACATATTTCTACACCGTGTATACGTACGCTCCCCTGGCAATCGCTTTACTCAATATTCGGAGTTACTTGACACCGCTGGTTGCCGATCACCGCCTGCTGCATGGTAAGAACTTGTAAGACATTGATATTTGCTTTACTGTGAGCGTTTTACCACCACATCCTAGTAGTTATAGGAACATTATTTTTGGGTTTTGTTTCTTGTTCTACTAATCATGACAGGATCCAGAGTCAATTCATGGGCTTTGTAGATCGCGGGAGACGTGCCACCACCTTTGCAAATACCACAACCGTCACGAGAGGTACCCAAACATCCAAATGCACATGATCAGGTTAATGTATCTATACCACCATTTAATGGCCGTTTTAAACCTGCTTTATATATTGAATGGGAGTTCGACATAAAAAATATATTTGCTTCCCATAATTTCGATGAACATAAAAAGGTTAAGGTTGCGGTTGGTTCTTTCACTGGTTATGCTTTGGTTTGGTGGAGTGAATATTGTCGGTTACACCCTGATTATATACCTACTACTTGGGATGATTTGAAACTTGTCATGCGACATACTTTCGTCCCTGCTTATTATACTCGTGACATGATTAAGAAGTTGCAACACTTAAAACAAGGTAGTGAAACTGTAACAAAATATTATGATGATTTACAAACTACCTTGTTGCATTCCTCTTTAGAAGAAAGTGAAGATGATTTTATGGATAGATTTTGGGGAGGATTGAACCGTGATATTCAAGAGATACTAATTCATGAAGAGTGTTATCCTGTGGTCCATTTGTTTCATCTTGCTTGCAAAGCTGAACAGGAAATAAAACGACGTGTTGGCCACGAGGAGAACAAGCGCATGGTGCACATTCCAAGAGTTGATATGATTGTTCCTTCAACTACTAGGCATACTATGAGAACCACATCCGTTGTTGTCAGGACTACATCACCTCCACCATGTGACACATCGCCCCCGAGAGTGGCTACATCATCTGAGTTGATCATAAGAGGTAATGACAAAGGTACTGATCTTCCATCTCTACATGAGAATGATGAATGCCTTGTCAATTTGAATGCACCATCTGATGAGCTACCCACTACTTTGATTACACCACCTATTTTAGAGGACTACGTTGATAATTTGACTTTGCCATGTGATCAAACAACTGAAATACCAACAATTTTGAGTGCACCCATTGAATTAACTATTGATGCAAAAGAACCAATGTTTAATCATTTTGATATGACCTCTAATCTTGGTGATGATTCTGTGTTGAATGACTTATTGCATGTTTGCTTATTTAAGCATGTTGTAGCATGTAAATTTGATGCAAGTAAGGTTTATTCACCAATGTTGGGATGGTTTAATGATGAAGATTGTCAATCTTTTGAAATGAATAAGAGCTTCACTTATATGTGCAAACTGAGTTGCAATATTTTCATGCCTTCTACTTCTTGTGCTAATTTTTTGGCTTTAGATTTTATGAACTATGCAAGTTACTCATCTATTCATGTGTCATATATGAAAAAATCAAGGGAAGTAAAAATGGATGAAATATACATATACAACATGTACACCTTGTCTCTTTTGTTAGCCACATTTCAGATTAAGCAACGCCGAGGACGGCTTTATTTTCAAGAAGGGGAGGATGATGAGGACATGACTACCTTGGATATGACCAAAAATATTGCATATATGCATATTTGTCAGGTGATTTCTAGTGCAAACTATTCAATAATCTATTTATGTTATCCAGAACAAAAATACTTCACACACTTTTGTGTTTTGTCTAATTGCAGGTGTATGGGACATTTGTACAATCCACATATGAAGATAAGGAAGAAAGAGATGTTTATTTGCTGTCCAAAAAGTTCTCTCACGTCACTTTTGGCCCAAGAGAAGATAGAGTCCAAGTCTCTCACGTTCTGGATTCAGATTCGTACTGCACAGACATACCTGACTCAAAACGCACACAAGTTTTTCATACGGACTCCGAATTGGGTGATTCTTTTTTTGTTGGAAACTAGATTTCGTGCACTTTCCAACCCAATTGGAATCACCTTCAAATTCGTCCGGAGCGTTGAGTTGTGGACGAAACAATCTGATGCTGCAGCAGAATCCGAGTCAAACTACAAGTCCAAAGGTGTTACATCACCTCCACTTGGGCCCATGAGCCTTGTACGACCTAGGGTTAGTTTTAGGCTGCCTTGGGACGTCCTCCCACCTCCTTGGCCGCCACCCCTTGCTCCTATATAAGTAGATCCATCTAGTAGCTTTTTCTTTGGGATTTGTTTAGTTAAAAGTTAGCCATTGCAACTTCGTGTACTTCGTTTGTGTCCAACGACCAGACCAAGACCGCTTACGGATCCCCACCTTTATCAATACTTCATATATATTCGCAATATTCAGATTGCTTTTATCATATTCTTGCTCGTTCTTCGATTGCTTGCAGGAATAGACCTTCGTGGTCAGGTTGATCGTGCTCCGGCGTGGTTAATAACCTCAGGAGATTGGTTTAGCGATTGCTAAGGCGGAACATCGTGCACGTTTGTAGTCGGATCGTCAAAGTCGTCTCCACCAAATCGGTAGTATCATCTCATCGAAAGATCGAGACACCCCGCCTCTATCAAGTGGTATCAGTTTTCAGGTTGCTCGGTGAGAATTTCCAGTTTTTCCTAGATTAGATTTATTTTCTTACCTATTGTCCAAGAAAAAGCCACAAAACAAAAGTTAGATCTATTCATCCTTTGTCCTAGCCAGACTGAGCCTTTGCAATTTTCTTTTCATTGTTTGCATTATTGAATTATCGGTTGCATCGCCGTGTCGAGTTGCTGGTCTTAGTGTCTAGTTCCTTTAGAGTTTCGAGTTCTGTTCACATTAGTTACGCAGCCGCTGCATCATTATCCCATCCGCTATCCACCATCCCATCCACCAATTTCCACCATGTGCTACGCACTGTTTATTGTCATAATCATAGTTGAGGTCACTCACATCTTCGCCTGATCGAATATGCATCTTATCTAGTTTGTCTTGGAAAGAGGGAGAAAAAGAAGATAAAGAAAAAAAAAGAGAAAAAAGGAAAGAAAAAAAAGAAAAAGAGGGAGAAGAAAAAGAAAAAAAAGGCGTGAGAAAAAAAAGAGAGAAGAAAAAAAAATTGGATCTATCTAGAATCAATCTCGTACCTGAATTCGGATTGGAATCTGTTTTGCGCACTGTTCAGTAAAACAGGTGTATCTTCCTCATACGAAGTCAGTTTTGGCTCCGTGAGTATTCAAATTGAAGATAGCAACGAGCCGGATCTAAATAGTTGCAGAAGCTATTTCAATATTTGACACCTCAAAATCGGCTTCTAAATAGGTCTTTTTGCCCTCCGAAGTTCGTGAACACAACTTGTTCCAATTTTTCAGGCCAGTTTTAGAATTCTTTGACTCCTCATATCAACTCGGAATTGAGTGATTCTTTTTGCATTGGAAAGATTGAGTTAGTAGCATTCTTTGAAAGAATTTATCAGAAAATTGTCTCAAACTTTTCAAGAGGAAAGTTGGAGAGAGAGTTGTTGTATATCCTGCTTGGCAGTTGTTTTTCATCATTATCTTCACTGCCGTTGTGATCTTCACTTATATCTTGCTGTCAAGAGCTACTTAGTATCCTTCATTGATGCTAGTTGTGCTACGCCGTGACCTCATTAGTGTTCTAGGCTCGCGTCTCTAGTCCGGTCTAGCCTAGGACCAGCACAGTACCGTCGTTGAGCGTTTATTCAACATTGCATCTTTGAATTGATTATTGCTAATCTTTTGCTACCATATATAGCCAACCCAGTTCCACATATTTCTACACCGTGTATACGTACGCTCCCCTGGCAATCGCTTTACTCAATATTCGGAGTTACTTGACACCGCTGGTTGCCGATCACCGCCTGTTGCATGGTAAGAACTTGTAAGACATTGATATTTGCTTTACTGTGAGCGTTTTACCACCACATCCTAGTAGTTATAGGAACATTATTTTTGGGTTTTGTTTCTTGTTCTACTAATCATGACAGGATCCAGAGTCAATTCATGGGCTTTGTCGATCGCGGGAGACGTGCCACCACCTTTGCAAATACCACAACCGTCACGAGAAGTGCACAAACATCCAAATGCACATGATCAGGTTAATGTATCTATACCACCATTTAATGGCCGTTTTAAACCTGCTTTATATATTGAATGGGAGTTCGACATAAAAAATATATTTGCTTCCCATAATTTCGATGAACATAAAAAGGTTAAGATTGCGGTTGGTTCTTTCACTGGTTATGCTTTGGTTTGGTGGAGTGAATATTGTCGGTTACACCCTGATTATATACCTACTACTTGGGATGATTTGAAACTTGCCATGCGACATACTTTCGTCCCTGCTTATTATACTCGTGACATGATTAAGAAGTTGCAACACTTAAAACAAGGTAGTGAAACTGTAACAAAATATTATGATGATTTACAAACTACCTTGTTGCATTCCTCTTTAGAAGAAAGTGAAGATGATTTTATGGATAGATTTTGGGGAGGATTAAACCGTGATATTCAAGAGATACTAATTCATGAAGAGTGTTATCCTATGGACCATTTGTTTCATCTTGCTTGCAAAGCTGAACAGGAAATAAAACAACGTGTTGGCCACGAGGAGAACAAGCGCACGGTGCACATTCCAAGAGTTGATATGATTTTTCCTTCAACTACTAGGCATACTATGACAACCACATCCGTTGTTGTCAGGACTACATCACCTCCACCATGTGACACATCGCCCCCGAGAGTGGCTACATCATCTGAGTTGATCATAAGAGGTAATGACAAAGGTACTGATCTTCCATCTCTACATGAGAATGATGAATGCCTTGTCAATTTGAATGCACCATCTGATGAGCTACCCACTACTTTGATCACACCACCTATTTTAGAGGACTACGTTGATAATTTGACTTTGCCATGTGATCAAACAACTGAAATACCAACAATTTTGAGTGCACCCATTGAATTAACTATTGATGCAAAAGAACCAATGTTTAATCATTTTGATATGACCTCTGATCTTGGTGATGATTCGGTGTTGAATGACTTATTGCATGTTTGCTTATTTAAGCATGTTGTAGCATGTAAATTTGATGCAAGTAAGGTTTATTCACCAATGTTGGGATGGTTTAATGATGAACATTGTCAATCTTTTGAAATGAATAAGAGCTTCACTTATATGTGCAAACTGAGTTGCAATATTTTCATGCCTTCTACTTCTTGTGCTAATTTTTTGGCTTTAGATTTTATGAACTATGCAAGTTACTCATCTATTCATGTGTCATATATGCAAAAATCAAGGGAAGTAAAAATGGATGACATATACATATACAACATGTACACCTTGTCTCTTTTGTTAGCCACATTTCAGATTAAGCAACGCCGAGGACGGCTTTATTTTCAAGAAGGGGAGGATGATGAGGACATGACTACCTTGAATATGACCAAAAATATTGCATATATGCATATTTGTCAGGTGATTTCTAGTGCAAACTATTCAATAATCTATTTGTGTTATCCAGAACAAAAATACTTCACACACTTTTGTGTTTTGTCTAATTGCAGGTGTATGGGACATTTGTACAATCCACATATGAAGATAAGGAAGAAAGAGATGTTTATTTGCTGTCCAAAAAGTTCTCTCACGTCACTTTTGGCCCAAGAGAAGATAGAGTCCAAGTCTCTCACGTTCTGGATTCAGATTCGGACTCCACAGACATACCTGACTCAAAACGCACACAAGTTTTTCATACGGACTCCGAATTGGGTGATTCTTTTTTTGTTGGAAACTAGATTTCATGCACTATCCAACCCAATTGGAATCATCTTCAAATTCGTCCGGAGCGTTGAGTTGTGGACGAAACAATCTGATGCTGCAGCAGAATCCGAGTCAAACTATAAGTCCAAAGGTGTTACATCACCTCCACTTGGGCCCATTGGCCTTGTATGACCTAGATTTAGTTTTAGGCTGCCTTGGGACGTCCTCCCACCTCCTTGGCCGCCACCCCTTGCTCCTATATAAGTTGATCCATCTAGTAGCTTTTCCTTGGGATTTGTTTAGTTAAAAGTTAGCCATTGCAACTTCGTGTACTTCGTTTGTGTCCAACGACCAGACCAAGACCGCTTCCGGATCCCCACCATTATCAATACTTCATATATATTTGCAATATTCAGATTGCTTTATCATATTCTTGCTCGTTCTTCGATTACTTGCAGGAATAGACCTTCGTGGTCAGGTTGATCGTGCACCGGCGTGGTCAATAACCTCTGGAGATTGGTTTAGCGATTGCTAAGGCGCAACGTCGTGCACGTTTGTAGTCGGATCGTCAAAGTCGTCTCCACCAAATCGATAGTTATCATCCCATCGAAAGATCGGGACCCTCGTCTCTATCACAAAGGCACTGGCGATGACGCCGTCTTGGGCTCCACGATGACCTCCATCCTGCCGCTCTACTGGTCTTGGTCTCGTTGCACTAAAATGGCAACCTTTGCCTAATGCCTCGGTACTCCACGCCTGTGCTTGCCCCTTTGCACCAAAGAGGAAACAAGGACACTCGCAGGCCGGTGCCCGCCTGGTGCCCGCATGGTCTCGATTGTCACGGCTTGCGTCACGAGCACCTCGCGAGGTATCTTGCCTTGATCTCTCCGCCTCCTCGTGAGCCTGCCTGGTGAGGCCATTTGATGAGGACATGACTACCTTGGATATGACCAAAAATATTGCATATATGCATATTTGTCAGGTGATTTCTAGTGCAAACTATTCAATAATCTATTTATGTTATCCAGAACAAAAATACTTCACACACTTTTGTGTTTTGTCTAATTGTAGGTGTATGGGACATTTGTACAATCCACATATGAAGATAAGGAAGAAAGAGATGTTTATTTGCTGTCCAAAAAGTTCTCTCATGTCACTTTTGGCCCAAGAGAAGATAGAGTCCAAGTCTCTTACGTTCTGGATTCAGATTCGGACTGCACAGACATACCTGACTCAAAACGCACACAAGTTTTTCATACGGACTCCGAATTGGGTGATTCTTTTTTGGTTGGAAACTAGATTTCGTGCCCTTTCCAACCCAATTGGAATCACCTTCAAATTCGTCCGGAGCGTTGAGTTGTGGACGAAACAATCTGATGCTGCAGCAGAATCCGAGTGAAACTACAAGTCCAAAGGTGTTACATCACCTCCACTTGGGCCCATTGGCCTTGTACGACCTAGATTTAGTTTTAGGCTGCCTTGGGACGTCCTCCCACCTCCTTGGCCGCCACCCCTTGCTCCTATATAAGTAGATCCATCTAGTAGCTTTTCCTTGGGATTTGTTTAGTTAAAAGTTAGCCATTGCAACTCCGTGTACTTTGTTTGTGTCCAACGACCAGACCAAGACCGCTTACGGATCCCCACCTTTATCAATACTTCATCTATATTCGCAATATTCAGATTGCTTTATCATATTCTTGCTTGTTCTTCGATTGCTTGCAGGAATAGACCTTCGTGGTCAGGTTGATTGTGCTTCGGCGTGGTCAATAACCTCTCGGAGTTGGTTTAGCGATTGCTAAGGCGCAACGTCGTGCACGTTTGTAGTCGGATCGTCAAAGTCATCTTCACCAAATTGATAGTTATCATCTCATCGAAAGATCGGGACACCCGCCTCTATCAAGTGGTATCAGTTTTCAGGTTGCTCGGTGAGAATTTCCAGTTTTCCTAGATTAGATTTATTTTCTTACCTATTGTCCAAGAAAAAGCCACACAAAAAAAGTTAGATCTGTTCATCCTTTATCCAAGCCAGTCTGAGCCTTTGCAATTTTCTATTCATTGCTTGCATAGTTGAATTATCGGTTGCATCGTCGTGTCAGTTGCTGGTCTTAGCGTCTAGTTCCTTTAGAGTTTCGAGTTCTGTTCACATTAGTCACGCCGCCGCTGCATCATTATCCCTTCCGCTGTCCACCATCCCATCTATTAATTTCCACCACATGCTACGCACTGTTCATTGTCATAATCATAGTTGAGGTCATTCACATCTTCGCCTGATCCAATCTGCATCTTATCTAGTTTGTCTTGGAAAGAAAAAAAAAGAAGATAGAGAAAAAAAAAGAGAAAAAAGAAAAAAAAAGGAAAAGAGAGAGAAGAAAAAGAAAGCGTGAGAAAAAAAAGAGAGAAGAAAAAAAAATTGGATCTATCTAGAATCAATCTCGTACCTGAATTCGGATTGGAATCTGTTTTGCGCACTGTTCAGTAAAGCAGGTGTATCTTCCTTATACGAAGTCCGTTTTGGCTCCGTGAGTACTCAAATTGAAGATAGCGACGAGCCGCATCTAAATAGTTGCAGAAGCTTGTTCAATATTTGACACCTCAAAATCGGCTTCTAAATAGGTCGTTTTGCCCTCCGAAGTTCGTGAACACAGCTTGTTCCAATTTTTCAGGCCAGTTTTAGAATTCTTTGACTCCTCATATCAACTCGGAATTGAGTGATTCTTTTTGCATTGGAAAGCTTGAGTTAGTAGCATTCTTTGAAAGAATTTATCAGAAAATTGTCTCAAACTTTTCAAGAGGAAAGTTGGAGAGAGAGTTGTAGTATATCCTGCTTGGCAGTTGTTTTTCATCATTATCTTCACTGCCGTTGTGATCTTCACTTATATCTTGCTGTCAAGAGCTACTTAGTATCCTTCATTGATGCTAGTTGTGCTACGCCGTGACCTTATTAGTGTTCTAGGCTCGCGTCTCTAGTCCGGTCTAGCCTAGGACCAGCACAGTACCGTCGTTGAGCGTTTATTCAACATTGCATCTTTGAATTGATTATTGCTAATCTTTTGCTACCATATATAGCCAACCCAGCTCCACATATTTCTACACCGTGTATACGTACGCTCCCCTGGCAATCGCTTTACTCAATATTCGGAGTTACTTGACACCGCTGGTTGCCGATCACCGCCTGCTGCATGGTAAGAACTTGTAAGACATTGATATTTGCTTTACTGTGAGCGTTTTACCACCACATCCTAGTAGTTATAGGAACATTATTTTGTTTCTTGTTCTACTAATCATGACAGGATCCAGAGTCAATTCATGGGCTTTGTCGATCGCGGGAGACGTGCCACCACCTTTGCAAATACCACAACCGTCACGAGAGGTGCACAAACATCCAAATGCACATGATCAGGTTAATGTATCTATACCACCATTAATGGCCGTTTTAAACCTGCTTTATATATTGAATGGGAGTTCGACATAAAAAATATATTTGCTTCCCATAATTTCGATGAACATAAAAAGGTTAAGGTTGCGGTTGGTTCTTTCACTGGTTATGCTTTGGTTTGGTGGAGTGAATATTGTCGGTTACACCCTGATTATATACCTACTACTTGGGATGATTTGAAACTTGCCATGCGACATACTTTCGTCCCTGCTTATTATACTCGTGACATGATTAAGAAGTTGCAACACTTAAAACAAGGTAGTGAAACTGTAACAAAATATTATGATGATTTACAAACTACCTTGTTGCATTCCTCTTTAGAAGAAAGTGAAGATGATTTTATGGATAGATTTTGGGGAGGATTAAACCGTGATATTCAAGAGATACTAATTCATGAAGAGTGTTATCCTATGGACCATTTGTTTCATCTTGCTTGCAAAGCTGAACAGGAAATAAAACGACGTGTTGGCCACGAGGAGAACAAGCGCACGGTGCACATTCCAAGGGTTGATATGATTGTTCCTTCAACTACTAGGCATACTATGACAACCACATCCGTTGTTGTCAGGACTACATCACCTCCACCATGTGACACATCGCCCCCGAGAGTGGCTACATCATCTGAGTTGATCATAAGAGGTAATGACAAAGGTACTGATCTTCCATCTCTACATGAGAATGATAAATGCCTTGTCAATTTGAATGCACCATCTGATGAGCTACCCACTACTTTGATCACACCTCCTATTTTAGAGGACTACGTTGATAATTTGACTTTGCCATGTGATCAAACAACTGACATACCAACAATTTTGAGTGCATCCAATGAATTAAATATTGATGCAAAAGAACCAATGTTTAATCATTTTGATATGACCTCTAATCTTGGTGATGATTCTGTGTTGAATGACTTATTGCATGTTTGCTTATTTAAGCATGTTGTAGCATGTAAATTTGATGCAAGTAAGGTTTATTCACCAATGTTGGGATGGTTTAATGATGAACATTGTCAATCTTTTGAAATGAATAAGAGCTTCACTTATATGTGCAAACTGAGTTGCAATATTTTCATGCCTTCTACTTCTTGTGCTAATTTTTTGGCTTTAGATTTTATGAACTATGCAAGTTACTCATCTATTCATGTGTCATATATGCAAAAATCAAGGGAAGTAAAAATGGATGACATATACATATACAACATGTACACCTTGTCTCTTTTGTTAGCCACATTTCAGATTAAGCAACGCCGAGGACGTCTTTATTTTCAAGAAGGGGAGGATGATGAGGACATGACTACCTTGGATATGACCAAAAATATTGCATATATGCATATTTTTCAGGTGATTTCTAGTGCAAACTATTCAATAATCTATTTATGTTATCCAGAACAAAAATACTTCACACACTTTTGTGTTTTGTCTAATTGCAGGTGTATGGGACATTTGTACAATCCACATATGAAGATAAGGAAGAAAGAGATGTTTATTTGCTGTCCAAAAAGTTCTCTCACGTCACTTTTGGCCCAAGAGAAGATAGAGTCCAAGTCTCTTACGTTCTGGATTCAGATTCGGACTGCACAGACATACCTGACTCAAAACGCACACAAGTTTTTCATACGGACTCCGAATTGGGTGATTCTTTTTTGGTTGGAAACTAGATTTCGTGCAATTTCCAACCCAATTGGAATCACCTTCAAATTCGTCCGGAGCGTTGAGTTGTGGATGAAACAATCTGATGCTGCAGCAGAATCCGAGTGAAACTACAAGTCCAAAGGTGTTACATCACCTCCACTTGGGCCCATTGGCCTTGTACGACCTAGATTTAGTTTTAGGCTGCCTTGGGACGTCCTCCCACCTCCTTGGCCGCCACCCCTTGCTCCTATATAAGTAGAGCCATCTAGTAGCTTTTCCTTGGGATTTGTTTAGTTAAAAGTTAGCCATTGCAACTCCGTGTACTTTGTTTGTGTCCAACGACCAGACCAAGACCGCTTACGGATCCCCACCTTTATCAATACTTCATCTATATTCGCAATATTCAGATTGCTTTATCATATTCTTGCTTGTTGTTCGATTGCTTGCAGGAATACACCTTCGTGGTCAGGTTGATTGTGCTTCGGCGTGGTCAATAACCTCTCGGAGTTGGTTTAGCGATTGCTAAGGCGCAACGTCGTGCACGTTTGTAGTCGGATCGTCAAAGTCATCTTCACCAAATTGATAGTTATCATCTCATCGAAAGATCGGGACACCCGCCTCTATCACCATTCCTGAGGAAGTCTTGTGTTGTCCGCCCCGCGAGGCATGGCCCCTCGCGAGGGTGTTGAGTCTTGCCTGATGAAGATGGGCCGTATTGGGCCACCACTCAAGCCACGCCGCAGACCGCAGGCAGGCAAGTCTGTAGACTCCCATTCCCAGAACACTGACAGGGGGGGCCTATGCATGTTACATCTCTTTCCAAAGCTTTACTTGCATTTCTCTATATCTTTATCTAAAGCTTTGATGTATGTTGTCATCAATTACCAAAAAGGGGGAGATTGAAAGCACAAGTGCTCCCTGGGTGATTTTGGTATATAATGTCAACATATCTCTTGTTGGACTAATACTTTTATCTAGTGTATTTCAGTTAAGGCCAACAGTGGAGTGGCATGGACAATAGGATGTGGAACCCCTTCAAGATGCTAAGGACAAAGGATTGGCTCAAGCTCAAAGCTCAGGACTCTACATTTTCTATTTCAGTGACCCAAGATCACATTGAGTCCATAGGAAAGCCAATACAATTAAAAGGGGATGAGGTGTTGCTTAACGGCTTGCTTGCTAAAAGTGCTTAGTGACATGCTCCAAAGCCCTCAGCTACTTTCGCATATCCACATATGTCCCAAACCAAAAGTCAAACTCGGTCCCACCGATTTGATCTATCCGGCGTCACCGAGTTCATTTGACATAACCACTGCCAGAAACCCTAATCAATTCGGTCTCAACAATGGGATCTCGGTCTCACCGAGATGGGCTTGCAAACTCCCTATTGCCTATTGCAATATTTTCGGTCCCACCGAGAAGATGTAATCGGTCACACCGAGTTTACCTGACCAACTCTCTGTTTTACTTATTACCAAATTGGTCCCACCGAGTTTGTGTAACCGGTCAAACCGTGATGAGGTTTTACCCTAACCCTTGGACATCGGTCTCTCCGAGTTGATCATATCGGTCCCACCGAAATGCCTAACGATCACATTATGAACTGAATCGATCAGACCGAGTTTTATGATTCGGTCCCACCGAGTTTGGTAAATTGTGTGTAACGGTTAGATTTTGTGTGGAGGCTATATATACCCCTCCACCCTCTCCTCATTCGTGAGGAAAGGCATCAGAACATGCCTACACTTCCAGCATTCATTTTCTGAGAGAGAACCACCTACTCATGTGTTGAGACCAAGATATTCCAATCCAACCATATGAATCTTGAACTCTAGCCTTCCCCAAGTTGATTTCCACTCAAATCATCTTTCCACCAAATCCAATCATATGATAGGGAGTTGAGTGTTGGGGAGACTCCATTTGAAGAACAAGAGCAAGGAGTTGATCAACAACACACCATCTATTACCTTTTGGAGAGTGGTGTCTCCTAGATTGGTTAGCTGTCACTTGGGAGCCTCCGTCAAGATTGTGGAATTGAACCAAGGAGTCTGTACGGGCAAGGAGATCACCTACTTCACGAAGATCTACCCTAGTGAGGCAAGTCCTTCGTGGGCGATGGCCATGGTGGGATAGACAAGGTTGCTTCTTTGTGGACCCTTTGTGGGTGGAGCCCTCCGTGGACTCGCGCAACCGTTACCCTTCCTGGGTTGAAGTCTCCATGAACGTGGATGTACGATAGCACCACCTACCGGAACCACGGCAAAAATTTTCGTGTCTCCAATTGCGTTTGCACACTCCAATCCCATCCCTTTACTTTCTTGCAAGTTGCATGCTTTACTTTCCGCTGCTCATATACTCTTTGCATGCTTGCTTGATATGTATTGTGAATGGTTAAATTTCTGCTTAAATTCCACCTAAACTTGAGAAATTTAAAAACTGTCAACTTTGTGTGTTGAGGGTCTATTCACCCCCCTCTAAACACCTCTTCTCGATCCTTTCACTTGTGGTCATGACTGATTACTATGGTATTGTTTATACCAAGTTTGATTTGATCCTAAGATGATCATGTGATGTCCGATGTTGGTAAGTGATGCATGTGCTGGTTACGAGGTAACCCCGAGCAGAGTAAGTTGGTGCATGATAGTGTCATCATGTTGCATGTTAGTATCATTATGTTTATATGTTCATGCCATGCTCATATTGTGCTAGTGGTATCATGTTGTTCATGCCTTGTTGTTCTGATGATACCATGTTAATCCTTGTTAACCTGTAATTGCCATGCTGTTGTTTGTCTTGATTGCTCTTGGTTGCTGTGAGCTTGTTAGTACATTCATTGTACTGACCTGGTGTGTCATGCCTATTTGCAGGTCATACCAGATTTGATTGCTTGTTTGCCGTGGATTCTCTGTTTGCGAGCTAGGATAAGCATTCTAGTCATAGTCCCTGCAAAGTGGAGTTCATCACCGTCGTCGCCGTTCCGCTACCAGTAGTTATTCCGCTGCTTTGAGTTCTTCTGCTGCTTGCATAGAGCAACTGTGGCAGGTATAGGGTCACCATGCCAATGTATTCCCTTGTACCCATATAGATTGTAATAAAGAGTGAATTTGTTCTATGCTAAGCATTGTCGTATTCCACAATAATTCTCCTCAATCTCTGGGCTGGAATACGGGGCTTCCAGTTTCTCTGAGCCAGGGTGCCACAAACTTGAACATGAGCCATGTTGCACAATCTTGGGAAAGGATGAAATTGATGCTAAGGAATTGCCCAACTCATGGGTTAATTCTTGGGATTATCATACAAAAAGTTTATGCGGGGTTGAATTTTGTTTCTCGTAATCTTTTAGATTCTACCGCGGGGGGTACTTTCATGGAAATTACTTTGGGTTAAGCTACTAAATTTGTGGATAATATTATGGCAAATTATTCACAATGGCATACCGAAAGAGCTCCTACTAGTAAAAAAAAGTCAATTTGGTAGACAAAGTAAATTCTTTGAGTGAAAAAGTTGATGTTCTTATGAAGTTGGTTGCTAATAAAAGTGCTCATATTGATTTTAATGATGTTCCTTTGTCTACTTTGATTGATCAAAATAATGATGCCATAGATATGAATTTTATCTCGTGAAACAATTTCAATAACAATGCTTATAGAGGTAATTTTAATCCTAGGCCTTTTCCTAGTAATTCCTCTAATAATTATGGTAATTCCTATGGTAGTCCTTCTTATAATAATAATAGGAAAACCTATGATCTTGAGAATAACATTGAAGAATTTATCAATACTCAAAAGTTTTTCAATGCTACGATAGAAGAAAAGCTGAATAAAGTTGATGATATGTCTAGAAGTAATGATAGAATTTCTCATGATGTAGAAACCCTCAAGATAAAAAAATTGTGCCTAAGGTTGAAGAATCAATTAAAGCTCTTTATGTTTCTACCGATTAAAGTAAGAAAAGAACTGCTATGCTTAGAGCTAAAAGAGAATTTTTTGAAAAACGTCTTCTAGTGATTGTTTTGATAAAAGTGATGAAGATATTAAAATGATTGGTGTTTCTTCTATTGATTTTTTGTTTACTAAAATTAAGATTGATGAAAAAGGGACTAGAGAAGATTCAACTTTAGCTAGAAGGCATCCCGATAATTCGGATGGTGAAAATCTTGTTGAGAAAATTGATAAAAGTAGGTTTGAAGAGGTCAAAACTTTAACTAGTGATGTGCCCACTCTTTTGGATTACAAAAACTATAATTACGATAGTTGCTCTTTGGTTGATTGTATTTCTTTGTTGCAATCCATGATAAATTCACCCCATGCTTATGAACAAAATAAAGCTTTTACTAAACATATTGTTGATGCTATGATGAAAGTTTTTCAAGAAAAGTTGGAATTAGAAGTTTCAATTCCTAGAAAATTAGATGATGATTGGGAACCTACCATCAAAGTCAAGATAAAAAATTATGAGTGTTTTGCTTTATGTTACTTGGGTGCTAGTGTTTCTACAATTCCGAAATCTTTATGTGATGTGCTTGGTATTACCGATATTGAAGAATGCTCTTTAAATTTGCACTTGGCAGATTCTACTATTAAAAAGCCTGGGGGAAGAATTAATGATGTTGATTTGATCGCTACTTAAAGGGCGTGTGCTCAAAGGATACAAACAGGGATTGGCAAACAAAAAGGGGACATATTGATTGCAATCTGTCTTGTCCAATTATACTTGGTAGACCGTTTTTACGTACTATTGGTGCCCTGATTGATATGGAAGAAGGCAATATTAAATTTCCATTTCCACTAAGGAAGGGTATGGAACACTTCCCTAGAACAAGAATGAGGCCACCATATGAATCAATCATGAGGGCATCGTATGGTTCTAGAAACAAAAATGACAACACTTAGATCCTTCACATTATGCCTAACTAGGGCTTGTTGGGAGGCAACCCAACTTGTACCTTTTTGCTTTTTGGTTTTCTTGCCGTTTTCAATAAAATACCCAATTATGCCTCTGATTAGATGCATTTTTGTGGTTTAAATTAGTGTTTCTGCCAAGCAAGGCCTTTGGGATGATTTGGATGAGAGTTGATTTGATCTTGCTGAAAAACAGAAACTTTTGCGCTCATGAAAATAGTTCCCATTTTTAATAGAAGAGTGCTTTTGAGTTGATTCTTTTTGCATAGGATTAATAAAAAAATTACACATGTTGTCCTAATTTTTAATCTTTGGAGTTGCAGAAGTATTTGCAATATCCAGATTGCTACAGACTGTTCTGTTTTTGACAGATTCTATTTTCTTTACGTTGTGTGCTTGTTTTGATGATTCTATGGTTTTCTTTGAAGCGTTTTGCCATATTAAAGTTGGAATATAGTATATATAAGGCAAAAATAAAATATGAATGGGTTCACAAAAGTACTTATAGTAGTGCTTTGCTTTCTTATACTAACGGATCTCACGAAGGTTTTGTTGAGTTTTGTGGGATTGAAGTTTTCACGTTTTGGGTGATATTACGATGGATGAAGGAATAAGGATAAGAAAAAGGCTAAGCATGGGGATGACCGAGGCACCCCAAGATAATATTCAAGAAGTATCAAGCAACTAAGCTTGGGGATGCCCCCGAGTGGCATCCCCTCTTTCTTCTAACGACCATCGGTATTTTACTTGGAGCTATATTTTTATTCGTCACATATTATGAGTTTTTCTTGGAGCATCTTGTATGATATGAGTCTTTGCTTGTTTTGATTTTTAGTTCAAGTCTTGAATCCTTGTTGGACACACCTTTTTGAGAGAGCCAGAAATTATGCTATGCTTGCTCCTATGCTTCACATAAATTTTTAGAGCTATGGAATTTCTCTAGTGCTTCACTTATATCTTTTTGAGGACGGTGCGCTTTGTTACTTTTGAATAAATGCTCTCGTGCTTCACTTAGATCTATTTGGGAGTAAGTAAATCTTTTAAGAAATTCTCTCTTGCCTCACTTAAATCATTTGAGAGAAAGAAATATTATGCTCATGTTAACTTATATTTGTTTGAGCTTATTAAAAGCAACTTATGAAACTAGTCCCAAAGTGATAGATATCCAAGGAGGATAAAATAAAAACTTTCATGAAGATCATTGGACACAATAAACTTGGTTCTTTGTAATGGTTTTGAGATATGATGATATGATATGTGAGTCATGTTGATGAGTAATTATGCTATAGTAAGAATATTGGTATTAAGGTTTGTGATTCCCTATGCAAGCACAAAAGTCAATAATTATGCAATGAAAATTACATCCTACTTGTGGTGCATTATTTGGTGTTATTTATGCTTAATGCTCGCTTATGAGATTTTTTGTCTCTTGGTTGGACGCTTCTCAATCTGTTTGCTAGCCTTCAGTTGCACTAAGTATGATCACTACTTGTGCATCCAAAATCCTTTAAACCAAATTTGCCATATGAGTCCACTATACCTACCTATATGTGGTATTTCCGTGCTGTTCTAAGCAAATTTGTATGTTCCATCTCTAATTTTCAAAATAAATTTCTCTTTTGTGTGCTCGTACCGCTCGTGAGGTGGTGAGGGGTGGCCGATATTTTCCATGCTAGATGTGTTATTCTCATGATGAGTGTTTATTCACTTGTCATTGCACGAGAGTACGCCAAAGGTATTAGGGATGCCCAGTCCCGAATGAAAAATGAATTTACTTTATGTTTTCAAATAATATATTCCTTGGAAAGTGTTGGTATGGAGGGCACCCGTGGATACGGTTAGCCATGGAAAGTGAAAGTATGGTGGAAAAAGGAATAAACTTTATTTTCCATTTGTGAACCACCTATGATATATCTAGCATGGAAAGTGTTGGGAACTCTAAATCGTTTCCATTGGTGAGAAAAGTATGCCTCCCAAAATGTTTTTATCTCTCAATTTTCGCTTTGAGCTCTGGCACCTCTACACATCCCTACTTCCCTTCGCGAAGGGCCTTTCTTTTACTTTATGCAATTTTTATGTTTTACGTGAGTCTCCATCTTCTCTTATAAAGAACCATCTAAGGGGCTCAATGATCGTACTTGAGCATTGGGTATAGCTAGTATTCGAGTGTGTTTCATGAATGGATCAATGAGCATAATGGGCTAGGGATGACTTGCTTTAGTGTTGATATTTTGAAAGACATGGTTGCTTGTCGATATGCTTGAGTATTAAACTCTTCATGTCAAAACTAGACTATTGCTTTGAACCATATAAAAAGTGCAAATGTCCATGCTACAAAGAAAAGAATGTGTGATGAACATGTTAGGCAGCATTCCACATCAAAAATTCTGTTTTTATCATTTACCTACTAGAGGACGAGCAGGAATTAAGCTTGGGGATGCTGATACGTCTCCAATGTATCTATAATTTTTTATTGTTCTATGCTGTTATATTATCATTCTTGGAAGTTTTACAATCATTTTATATCATTTTTTGGTACTAACCTATTGACATAGTGCATAGTGCCAGTTGGTGTTTTCTGCTTGTTTTTTTACATCACAGGAAATCAATACCAAACGGAGTCCAAACGCAGCAAAACTTTTTGTGGATTTTTTCTGGACCAGAAGACACATGTTGGGCGAAAGAAGTACCGGAGGGGTTCTCCGAGTGGAGCACAACCCACCAGGGAACGCCTGGGGGGGCAGGCGCGCCCAGGTGGGTTGTCCCTACCTCGGTGGCCTCCCGCGCCACATGTTTGATCTATAAATACCCCAATATTCTAGAAAGCCTAGGGGAGTCAACGAAAATCAATTCCAGCCGCCGCAAGTTCCAAAACCACCAGATCCAATCTAAACACCATCACGGAGGGGTTCATCATCCTCATTGGTACCTATCTGATGATGCGTGAGTAGTTCATTAATTGTAGACCTACGAGTCCGTAGTTAGTAGCCAGTTGGCTTCCTCTCTCTCTCTCTTGATTCTCGATACAATGGTCTCTTGGAGATCCATATGATGTAACTCTTTTTGCGGTGTGTCTGTTGAGATCCAATGAACTTTGAGTTTATCATCAGATCTATGGTTTTATCCATGAAAGTTATTTGAGTCTTCTTTGATCTCTTATATGCATGATTGCTTATAGCCTCGTATTTCTTCTCCGATATTTGGTTTTTTTAGCCAACTTGATCTATTTATCTTGCAATGGGAAGAGGTGCTTTGTGATGGGTTCGATCTTACGGTGCTTGATCCCTGTGACAGAAGGGGAACCGACACGTATGTATCATTGCTATTAAGGATAACAAGATGGGGTCTATTTCTACATAAATAGATCTTGTCTACATCATGTCATCGTTCTTATTGCATTACTCCGTTTTCCATGAACTTAATACACTAGATGCATACTGGATAGTGGTCGATGTGTGGAGTAATAGTAGAAGATGCAGGTAGGAGTCGGTCTACTACTCTTGGGCGTGATCCCTATATACTGATCATTGTCTGGATATCATCATGAGTATTTGAAGTTCTATCAATTGCCCAACAGTAATTTGTTTTCCCACCGTTTGCTATTTTCTCGAGAGAAGCCACTAGTGAAACTTACGGCCCCTAGGTCTCTTCTTTAATATATTTGCCTTTGCAGTCTATTTTCTTTTGCTTTTATTTTCAAATCTATTAAACCAAAAATACAAAATACCTTGCTGGATTTTTTAGTAATTTATTGTATCTCTCATTCCTGTGAGATCTATTTATCCAATCTAATTTTACCTGTCTTTTTACCCGTAAGGGATTGACAACCCCTCTCTTACGTTGGGTTGCAAGTATTTCTTCATTGTGTGCAGGAGTTGTTTACGTGGTGTTGCGTGATTATCCTACTTGTTCGACAACCTTGGTCTCATCATTGAGGGAAATACCTACTGATGAGGACATGACTACCTTGGATATGACCAAAAATATTGCATATATGCATATTTGTCAGGTGATTTCTAGTGCAAACTATTCAATAATCTATTTATGTTATCCAGAACAAAAATACTTCACACACTTTTGTGTTTTGTCTAATTGCAGGTGTATGGGACATTTGTACAATCCACATATGAAGATAAGGAAGAAAGAGATGTTTATTTGCTGTCCAAAAAGTTCTCTCACGTCACTTTTGGCCCAAGAGAAGATAGAGTCCAAGTCTCTCATGTTCTGGATTCAGATTCGGACTGCACAGACACACCTGACTCAAAACGCACACAAGTTTTTCATACGGACTCCGAATTGGGTGATTCTTTTTTTGTTGGAAACTAGATTTCGTGCACTTTCCAACCCAATTGGAATCACCTTCAAATTCGTCCGGAGCGTTGAGTTGTGGACG
>NC_041393.1:322265529-322483284 GCF_002162155.2 Triticum dicoccoides | reverse complement strand
GTCCACAACTCAACGCTCCGGACGAATTTGAAGGTGATTCCAATTGGGTTGGAAAGTGCACGAAATCTAGTTTCCAACAAAAAAAGAATCACCCAATTCGGAGTCCGTATGAAAAACTTGTGTGCATTTTGAGTCAGGTGTGTCTGTGCAGTCCGAATCTGAATCCAGAACATGAGAGACTTGGACTCTATCTTTTCTTGGGCCAAAAGTGACGTGAGAGAACTTTTTGGACAGGAAATAAACATCTCTTTCTTCCTTATCTTCATATGTGGATTGTACAAATGTCCCATACACCTGCAATTAGACAAAACACAAAAGTGTGTGAAGTATTTTTGTTCTGGATAACATAAATAGATTATTGAATAGTTTGCACTAGAAATCACCTGACAAATATGCATATATGCAATATTTTTGGTCGTATCCAAGGTAGTCATGTCCTCATCACCTACCGTCGTTGTGCTGCATCCTTCCTTCCTCTTCGGGGAAATACCGATGTAGTTCGAGCAGACATCAGCATCGATCATTGCTCCCGTGCGCAGGGCCCTGCATGCAGGCCTATACGGGGGTCGGGAAGCCCGGTGGAGCCCGTTCGTGCCAAGCCCGCATCATCATGGTCTCCGCGGCACCGCCCCGGGAGTGATCAGGCCTCTTCTTCGGCGGGTGCAACTTGGGTTCCACCTAAGGGGCCTTCCCTTTCTCCGCGGCGGAGTGATACGTCTCCAACATATCTATAATTTATGATTGTTCCATGCTATTATATTACCCCTTTTGGATGTTTACGGGCTTTGTTTTACACATTTATATCATTTGTGGGACTAACCTACTTACCGGAGGCCCAGCCCGTATTGCTTTTTTTTTGCCTATTTTAGTATTTTGAAGAAAAGGAATATCAAACATAGTCCAAACGGATGAAACCTTTGGGAGCGTGATTTTTGGAACGAACGTGATCGAGAGGACTTGGAGTGCAGGTCAAGAAGCAGTCGAGGCGGCCACGAGATAGGAGGGCGCGCCCACCCCCTCTAGGCGCGCGCCCTGTCTTGTGGGCCCCTCGGGCGGCCACCGACGTACTTCTTCCTCCTATATATGCCTATGTACCCCGAAAACATCCAGGGAGCCAACGAAACACAATTTCCACCACCGTAACCTTCTGTATCCGCGAGATCCCATCTTGGAGCCTTCGCCAGCGCTCCACCGGAGGGGGAATCGACCACGGAGGGCTTCTACATCAACACCATAGCCCCACCGATGAGTTGAGAGTAGTTTACCATAGACCTTCGGGTCCATAGTTATTAGCTAGATGTCTTCGTCTCTCTTTTTGGATCTCAATACAATGTTCTCCCCCTCTCTTGTGGAGATCTATTCAATGCAAACTCTTTTTGCGGTGTGTTTGTCGAGATCCGATGAATTGTGGGTTTATGATCAAGTTTATCTATGAGAAATATTTGAATCTCCTCTTAATTCTTTTATGTATGATTGAGTTATCTTTGCAAGTCTCTTTGAATTATCAGTTTGGTTTGGCCTACTAGATTGATCTTTCTTGCCATGGGAGAAGTGCTTAGCTTTGGGTTCAATCGTGTGGTGTCCTTTCCCAGTGACAGGAGAGGCAGCAAGGCAGGTATTGTATTGTTGCCATCGAGGATAAAAAGATGGGGTTTATATCATATTGCTTGAGTTTATCCCTCTACATCATTTCATCTTTCTTAATGGGTTACTCTATTCTTTATGAACTTAATACTCTAGATGTAGGCAGGAGTCGGTCGATGTGTGGAGTAATAGTAGTAGATGCAGGTAGGAGTCGGTCTACTTGTTGCGGACGTGATGCCTATATACATGATCATGCCTAGATAATCTTATAATTATTTGCTTTTCTATCAATTGCTCGACAGTAATTTGTTCACCCACCATAATACTTATGATATCTTGAGACAAGCCTCTAGTGAAACCTATGGCCCCCGGGTCTATCTTTTATCGTATAAGCTTTCAATCTACTTCTATTTGCATCTTTACTTTTTGCATCTATATTATAAAATACCAAAAATATATTTATCTTATCATACTATCTCTATGAGATCTCACTTTCTCAAGTGGCCGTGAAGGGATTGACAACCCCTTTATTGCGTTGGTTGTGACTTCTTTGTTTGTTTGTGTAGGTGCGTGGGACTTTTGAGGAGCCTCCTACTGGATTGATTTCTTGGTTCTCAAAAACTGAGGGAAATACTTACGCTACTATTGCTGCATCACCCTTTCCGCTTCAAGGAAAACCAACACAAGCTCAAGACGTAGCAAGAAAGATTTCTGGCGCCGTTGCCGGGGAGGTCTTCGCTCAAGTCAAGACATACCAAATACCCATCACAAACAAATCTCCCTCGCATTTACATTATTTGCCATTTGCCTCTCGTTTTCCTCTCCCCCACTTCACCCTTGCCGTTTTATTTGCCCTCTCTTTTCCAATCTCCTCCTCTCTATTCGCTTGCCTTTTTCCGTTTGCTCGTGTGTTAGATCATTTACCTTGTCATTATTGCTAGTCCTCCTATCCTTGTTATTACCCCCGAATATGAAATTCTCAATTTTAAGCAAAGGGAGGGAGAAAACTTAAAAGATGCTTGGCATAGAATTTGCAATGCTCAAAATAAATACACTAGGAAGCTTTCTACTTCCATACTTCTTCGCAATTTTTATGTGGGCATTACTCCTTGGAATAGATGTGTTCTTGATACCGTTACCGGAGGGGATTTCTTGAGTAGCCATACGTATGATGCTTATAATGCTATGTTTGGCCCACCACCTCTTTTTCCCCACCACCTCTTTTGGTTAGTGGAACTATTTTAACTTTAGAACATGTTATGCAACGGCTTGAGATTATTGAAAATAAAATTTCCACTGTTGAGTTGATTGAAAATTTTGGTAAAAAGATTCATAATCACATTACCCAATATGGATCTAGGGTTGGAGTTACTTTGAAAAATCATAAAGAGAAAGAACCTATAGTTAATGAAAAAATAGATGTAGATTCTGCAAGAATCGGTAAACTTGAGGATATCATTACCAACTTAAGTTCTGTTTTCTTCCATGAAAAACACTCCAAAACCCCCTACCAAAACAGCAAAGTTTATTTATGTTCCTAAAAATAAGGGTGAATCTTCTAATAAAGGAGACACGGATCTCAAATCCATAAGTGTTCATCCCAATTGTCTCTTTATTGTTAAAGAACCTTTTGCTACAAATGAATTTCTTGAATGTTTGCCTAAAGGTTTAATCATTGCCAAAAAGGGAGAAACCCCAGAAGATTATAAGTGCTCTATTGAGGAATTGAGTGCCAAAGATGGCACTACTTAGATCTATCTTCGCTTTTATGCCTAGCTAGGGGCGTTAAACGATAGCGCTAGTTGGGAGGCAACCCAATTTTATTTGTGTTTTTTGTTTTTGTTACTGTTTAGTAATAAATTTTGCATCTACCTTCTGTTTAGATGTGTTTTTATCTTTTAATTAGTGTTTGTGCCATGTAGAACCTATAGGATAACCTATGACGATAATTGATTTGATTCTGCTGAAAAAACAGAAACTTTGCATGCACGAATATAGTTTGTTAAATCACAGAAACGTGCTTTTGCGTTTATTCTTTGTGCTGCTGATCAATAGATAAATTTTCCAGGACTTCCTATTTTGGTAGTATTTTTAGAGTTCCAGAAGTTTGCGTTAGTTACATATTGCTACAGACTATTCTGTTTTTGACAGATTCTGTTTTTCGTGTGTTGTTTGCTTATTTTATGCATCTATGGCTAGTAAAATAGTTTATAAACCATAGAGAAGTTGGAATACAGTAGGTTTAACACCAAAATAAATAAATAATGAGTTCATTACAGTAACTTATGTGGTGGTTTTGTTTTCTTTCACTAACAGAGCTTATAAGATTTCCTGTTGAGTTTTGTGTTGTGAGTTTTCAAGTTTTGGGTAAAGCTTTGATTGATTATGGAATAAGGAGTGGCAAGAGCCTAAGCGTGGGGATGCCCATGGCACCCCAAGATATTCAAGAATAGCCAAAAGCCTAATCTTGGGGATGCCCCGGGAAGGCATCCCCTTTTCCGTCTTCCTTCATTAGTAACTTTACTTGGAGCTATATTTTTATTCGCCACATGATATGTGTTTTGCTTGGAGCGTCGTGTATTATATTAGTCTTTGCTTTTTAGTTTACCACAATAATCCTTGATGTACACACCTTTTGGGAGAAGCCCACTTGATTAGAATTTGCTAGAATACTCTATGTGCTTCACTTATATCTTTTGAGCTTGATAGTTTTTGCTCTAGTGGTTCACTTATATCTTTTAGAGCATGGCGGTGGATTAATTTTGAAGAAATTGCTAGTCTTTCATGCTTCATTTATATTATTTTGAGAGTATTTTAGAACAGCATGATATTTTCTATGGTTACAAATTTGGTCCTAGAATGATGAGCATCCAAGTTAGGTATAATAAAAACTATCATAGGAAGTGAATTGGATGCTATGATCAATTTGATGCTTGATAATTGTTTTGAGATATAAAGGTAGTAATGTTAGGGTCATGCTAGTGGGTAATTATGAAATTGAGAAATACTTGTGTTGAAGTTTGCAAGTCCTGTAGCATGCACGTATGGTAAAAGTTGTGTGACAAATTTGTTGCATGAGGTGCTCTTTTGATTGTCTTCCTTATGAGTGGCAGTCGGGGATGAGCGATGGTCTTTTCCTACCAATCTATCCCTCTAGGGGCATGCGTAGTAGTACTTTGCTTCGAGGGCTAAGTAGACTTTTGCAATAAGTATATGAGTTCTTTATGACTAATGTGAGTCCATGGATATATGCACACTCATCCTTCCACTTTGCTAGCCTCTATTATTACCGCGCAACTTTCGCCGGTATCATGCACCCAATATCTACCTTTCTCAAAACAGCCACCATACCTACCTATTATGGCATTTCCATAGCTATTTTGAGATATATTGCCATGCAACTTTCCACCGTTCCGTTTATTATGACACGTTCCATCATTATCATATTGCTCTTTGCATGATCATGTAGTTGACATCGTATTTGTGGCAAGGCCACCTTCATAATTTTCATACATGTCGCTCTTGATTTATTGCATATCCCGGTACACCGCCTGAGGCATTCATATAGAGTCATATCTTGTTCTAGCTTTGAGTTGTAATTCTTGAATTGTAAATCAATAAAAGTGTGATGATCTTCATTATTAGAGCACTGTCTCAGTGAGGAAAGGATGATGAAGACTATGATTCCCCCACAAGTCGGGATGAGACTTCGGACTTTACAAAAAAAAGAGAAAGGACAAAAAGGAGAAAGGACAAAAAAAAGAGAAAGGCCAAAAGAAAAAAAAAAGAAAAAAAGAAAAAAAAATGAGAGAAAAATAGAGAAGGGACAATGCTACTATCTCTTTTTCCACGCTTGTGCTTCAAAGTAGCACCATGATCTTCATGATAGAGAGTCTCCTATGTTGTCACTTTCATTTACTAAGTGGAAAATTTTCATTATAGAACTTGGCTTGTATATTCCAATGATGGGTTTCCTCAAAAATGCCCTAGGTCTTCGTGAACAAGCGAGTTGGATGCATACCCACTAGTTTCTTTTGTTGAGCTTTCATATATTTATAGCTCTAGTGCATCCGTTGCATGGCAATCCCTACTCACTCACATTGATATCTATTGGTGGGCATCTCCATAGCTCGTTGATACGCCTAGTTGATGTGAGACTATCTTCCTCCTTTTGTCGTCACAACCACCACCTTATACCACCATAGTGCTATGTCCATGGCTTGCGCTCATGTATTGCGTAAGAGTTGAAAAAGCTGAAGCGCGTTAAAAAGTATGAACCAATTGCTCGGCTCGTCATCGGGGTTGTTCATGATGGGAGTATTTTGTGTAATGAAAATGAAGCATGGCCTAACTATATGATTTTGTAGGGATAAGCTTTCTTTGGCTATGCTATTTTGATAGGACATGATTATTTGTTAGTATGCTTTGAAGCATTATTATTTTTATGTTTTATAAGCTTTTATCTTGAATCATTTGGATCTGAACATTCATGCCACAATAAAGAAAATTACACTGAGAATTATGCTAGGTAGCATTCCACATCAAAAATTCTGTTTTTATCATTTACCTACTCGAGGACGGGCAGGAGTTAAGCTTGGGGATGCTTGATACGTCTCCAACGTATCTATAATTTTTTTATTGTTCCATGCTATTATATTACACCTTTTGGATGTTTATGGGCTTTATTTTACACATTTATATCATTTTTGGGACAAACCTACTAACCGGAGGCCCGGCCCGTATTGCTATTTTTTGCCTATTTCAGTATTTCGAAGAAAAGGAATACCAAACAGAGTCCAAACGGAATGAAACCTTCGGGAGCGTGATTTTTGGAACGAACGTGATCCAGAGGACTTGGAGTGCTAGTCAAGAAGCAGCCGAGGCGGCCACGAGATAGGAGGGCGTGCCCCCTATCTTGTGGGCCCCCCGGGCGGCCACCGACGTACTTCTTCCTCCTATATATGCCTACGTACCCCGAAAACATCCAGGGAGTCAACGAAACACCATTTCCACCACCATAACCTTCTGTATCCGCGAGATCCCATCTTGGAGCCTTCGCCGGTGCTCCACCTGAGGGGGAATCGACCATGGAGGGCTTGTACATCAACACCATAGCCCCTCCGATGAGTTGTGAGTAGTTTACCACAGACCTTCGGGTCCATAGTTATTAGCTAGATGGCTTCTTCTCTCTTTTTGGATCTCAATACAATGTTCTCCCCCTCTCTTGCGGTAGGGTGCTTTCTGTTGTTGGTCCCACCAACAATCCGCAACCTCAAAGTTACGAAGATGTTGGTTGACGGCGGGGCCGGGTTGAATCTGATTTCTCCAAAGGTTATCAGAAAACTTCAGATAGCAGAGGAAGAGCTCGAGGTTACTAGCATGTTTCAAGGAATCAACCCCGTCAGGAGTGATCCTAAGGGGAAGATCATGTTGCCGGTGACATTCGGGGGGGGGAGTTGAATTACTGGACTAAGAAGCTTGTGTTTGATGTGGTCGACCTCCCCCTGCCGTACAATGAAATCCTTGGTCGCCCAGCTCTAGACAAATTCATGGAAGCATCCCACTATGCCTACAACACCTTGAAGATGCCAGGGCCGATAGGCGTCATTTCCATTCCATCAGACGAGAAGGACGTGATCGTTTGCGTAGAAGATGTACCGGCAAGTATTCGCGACAGAGGCCACTAAAACCACTATTCCTGCCAAGGAAAGCAAGAAAAAGAAGGGAGGTAGTAAGGATTCCTGCAAGGAATCTGGGAAACATACCTCTTCGGAGGTTGTTGCGCCCGTTGATGACTTGCCGGAAAGTTCCAATAGCAAGACACCCAAGGCTGCTGCAGCCGCTGTGAAAAAGGTCCCGACAGCGCTGGCTGGCGCTGATGGTACCTTCACTATCAGTGCCACCCTCGATGACAAATGGGAAAGTGCGCTCGTTGCCTTCCTGCGTGCGAATATCAATGTGTTTTCCTGGCAACCATCTCATATCCCCGGTGTTCCCAAGGAGGTAATCGAGCACCACCTTGCTGTCTGCCCTCATGCCCGACCCGTCAAGCAGAAGGTCCAGAACCAAGCTTTGGAGTAGTAGCAGTTCACTACTGAGGAGATCAAGAAACTTGAAGCAGCTGATCTGGTCAAAGGTGTATTGCATCCAACATGGTTAGCAAATCCAGTGGTGGTGCGCAAGGCTAATGGGAAATGGAGGCTTTGCATAGATTTCATGGATCTAAACAAGGCATGCCCGAACGACCCATTTCCCTTGCCGCGCATCGACCAAATTGTGGATTCCACCTCCCGGCATGACCTGCTTTCTTTCCTGGATGCATATTTTGGATACCATCAGACCTTTATGTCCAAGGAGTACGAAGAGAAGACGACGTTCATCACCCCATGTGGCACATACTGCTTCATACGGATGCTCTTCAGATTGAAGAGCGTCGGATCCACTTTTGCAAGGGCAGTCCATATTGGCTTTGAGTCCCAGCTGCATAGAAACTGATAGAGGCAAAGGTGTCCCGTCTTTCGATGAGATGATGGATATCGCTTTGGTGGAAGTCGACTTTGACGATCCGACTACGAACGTGCGAGGACGTCGCGCCTTAGCAATCGCTAAACCAACTCCGAGAGGTTATTGACCACGCCGGAGCACGATCAACCTGACCACGAGGGTCTGTTTCCTGCGAGCAAACGAAGACCAAGCAAGAAACTGAGATTGCAATCTGGATATTGCGAATATAAGATGAAAGCTTTATTGATCAAGGTGGGGTTCTGTGACGCCTTTGTCTGGTCGTTGAACACAAACGAAGTACGCGAAGTTGCAGCTATGGCGAACTTTTAATCTAAACAAAACCCCAAAGTCTAAACGATGCCCTTGGTGGAGGGGTCCGAAATCAACCCTATCTCTTGTTTCCCCACACATACGGACTCTAAAAATAGCCTATACTTATGTATTTCGAAATTACATGGGCCTGGCCCAATAATAAGGTGACGCAGCACTTAAAATAGCCTCGGGACGAAATTTATGAAGTGGCATCTTGTATATTTCGTCCAAGGCTTCATGCACCCATTATGGTGGCTTCAAAGTCCTGAAATCATCACTTGTAACTCCGTTCTTGTTCCCCTTGCGCATGCCATCATCTCCATGCTTGTTCTTGCTCCAATGTTCATCCTTCTCCAAGCTAGGCCCTTCATTTGTAAGCAAAACAAATGTATCCAATTTAGGCAGCATCATATTCTCATGAACATTAAAATCATTACCAAGAAACGAAAGTACCTGGTAATTTAGTTGGCGTGCACGAGCTCTAGTAATTGGTCCAGTATGTATAGCAGCAGGGGCTGTGGGTGTAACAATTGTATTGATGTCCTCATCAGAAGAGGGGGGAATTTCGTGGCCCTTGGTGGAGGGGTCCGAAATCAACCCTATCTCTTGTTTCCCCACACATACGGACTCTAAAAATAGCCTATACTTATGTATTTCGAAATTACATGGGCCTGGCCCAATAATAAGGTGACGCAGCACCTAAAATAGCCTCGGGACGAAATTTATGAAGTGGCATCTTGTATATTTCGTCCAAGGCTTCATGCACCCATTATGGTGGCTTCAAAGTCCTGAAATCATCACTTGTAACTCCGTTCTTGTTCCCCTTGCGCATGCCATCATCTCCATGCTTGTTCTTGCTCCAATGTTCATCCTTCTCCAAGCTAGGCCCTTCATTGTAAGCAAAACAAATGTATCCAATTTAGGCAGCATCATATTCTCATGAACATTAGAATCATTACCAAGAAACGAAAGTACCTGGTAATTTAGTTGGCGTGCATGAGCTCTAGTAATTGGTCCAGTATGTATAGTAGCAGGGGCTGTGGGTGTAACAATTGTATTGATGTCCTCATCATGTTGCTTCTGAAATTAAATTGAAAAGTGCATGTTTATTTGCCACCAAATCTGATATTGATGAGCTAGATTTTAGCAAATCTGTTTGCTATGCTTTTGTGTGCAAAGAGGCATTATTTTCATTCGAGGACGTGCCTTCCTCTTTGCCTCCTGCTGTCACTAACATTTTGCAGGAGTTCACTGACGTCTTTCCACAAGACGTGCCACCGGGATTACCGCCTATTCGAGGGATTGAGCATCAGATTGACTTAATTCCCGGTGCTTCACTGCCAAACCGTGCACCATACCGTACCAATCCAGAGGAGACGAAGGAGATTATGCGTCAAGTACAAGAGCTTCTCGACAAAGGTTATATATGCGAATCCCTTAGTCCTTGTGCTTTTCCTATTATTCTAGTGCCGAAAAGGATGGTACATCACGTATGTGTGTTGATTGTAGAGGCATTAATAATATTACTATTCATTATCGTCATCCTATTCCTAGGCTAGATGATATGCTTGATGAATTGAGTGGCTCTACAATATTCTCCAAAGTTGATTTGCGTAGTGGATACCATCAAATTCGTATGAAATTGGGAGATGAATGGAAAACAGCATTCAAAACTAAGTTTGGATTATATGAGTGGTTAGTCATGCCTTTTGGGTTAACTAATGCACCTAGTACTTTCATGAGATTAATGAACGAAGTTTTACGTGCTTTCATTGGACGATTTGTGGTAGTTTACTTTGATGACATATTGATTTATAGCAGATCTTTGGAAGAACATTTGGAACATTTACGTGCTGTTTTTATTGCTCTACGTGATGCACGTTTGTTTGGTAACCTTGGGAAGTGCACCTTTTGCATCGACCGAGTATCTTTTCTTGGCTATGTTGTTACTCCACAGGGAATTGAAGTTGATAAAGCCAAGATTGAAGCTATTGAGAGTTGGCCGCAACCCAAAACGGTCACACAAGTGAGGAGTTTTCTTGGCCTCGCTGGATTCTATAGGCGTTTTGTGAGAGATTTCAGCACCATTGCTGCACCTCTCAATGAGCTTACAAAGAAAGATGTGCCTTTTCTTTGGGGTACCGCACAAGAAGAAGCCTTCACGGTATTGAAAGATAAGTTGACACATGCTCCTTTACTCCAACTTCCTTATTTTAATAAGACTTTTGAGCTTGAATGTGATGCTAGTGGAATTGGATTAGGAGGTGTGTTATTACAAGATGGCAAACCTGTTGCATACTTTTCTGAAAAATTGAGTGGGCCTAGTCTGAATTATTCTACTTATGATAAAGAATTATATGCTCTTGTTCGGACTTTAGAAACATGGCAACATTATTTATGGCCCAAAGAATTTGTTATACATTCTGATCATGAATCTTTGAAACATATTAAAAGTCAAGCTAAACTGAATCGTAGACATGCTAAATGGGTTGAATTCATTGAGACTTTCCCTTATGTCATTAAACACAAGAAGGGAAAAGAAAATGTTATTGCTGATGCATTGTCTCGTCGCTATACTATGCTTTCACAACTTGACTTCAAAATATTTGGTTTGGAGACCATCAAAGATCAATATGTGCATGATGCTGATTTTAAAGATGTAATGCAGAATTGTAAAGAAGGAAGAATGTGGAACAAGTTTGTTGTTAACGATGGATTTGTGTTTCGTGCTAACAAGCTATGCATTCCAGCTAGCTCCGTTCGCCTTTTGTTGTTGCAGGAGGCGCATGGAGGAGGATTAATGGGACACTTTGGCGTGAAGAAGACGGAGGACGTACTTGCTACACATTTCTTTTGGCCAAAGATGAGACGGGATGTTGAGCGTTTTATTGCTCGCTGCACTACATGTCAAAAAGCTAAGTCACGACTCAATCCTCATGGTTTATATATGCCTTTGCCTGTACCTAGTGTTCCTTGGGAGGATATATCTATGGACTTTGTTTTAGGTTTACCTCGAACAAAGAAGGGGAGGGATAGCATATTTGTTGTCGTGGATAGATTCTCGAAAATGGCACACTTTATACCATGTCATAAAAGCGATGATGCTGTTAATGTTGCTGATTTGTTCTTTCGTGAAATTATTCGCTTGCATGGTGTGCCAAATACTATTGTTTCAGATCGTGATACTAAATTTCTTAGCCACTTTTGGAGATGTGATGAGGACATGACTACCTTGGATATGACCAAAAATATTGCATATATGCATATTTGTCAGGTGATTTCTAGTGCAAACTATTCAATAATCTATTTATGTTATCCAGAACAAAAATACTTCACACACTTTTGTGTTTTGTCTAATTGCAGGTGTATGTGACATTTGTACAATCCACATATGAAGATAAGGAAGAAAGAGATGTTTATTTGCTGTCCAAAAAGTTCTCTCACGTCACTTTTGGCCCAAGAGAAGATAGAGTCCAAGTCTCTCACGTTCTGGATTCAGATTCGGACTGCACAGACACACCTGACTCAAAACGGACACAAGTTTTTCATACGGACTCCGAATTGGGTGATTCTTTTTTTTGTTGGAAACTAGATTTCGTGCACTTTCCAACCCAATTGGAATCACCTTCAAATTCGTCCGGAGCGTTGAGTTGTGGACGAAACAATCTGATGCTGCAGCAGAATCCGAGTCAAACTACAAGTCCAAAGGTGTTACATCACCTCCACTTGGGCCCATTGGCCTTGTACGACCTAGATTTAGTTTTAGGCTGCCTTGGGACGTCCTCCCACCTCCTTGGCCGCCACCCCTTGCTCCTATATAAGTAGATCCATCTAGTAGCTTTTCCTTGGGATTTGTTTAGTTAAAAGTTAGCCATTGCAACTTCGTGTACTTCGTTTGTGTCCAACGACCAGACCAAGACCGCTTACGGATCCCCACCTTTATCAATACTTCATATATACTCGCAATATTCAGATTGTTTTTATCATATTCTTGCTTGTTCTTCGATTGCTTGCAGGAATAGACCTTCGTGGTCAGGTTGATTGTGCTCCGGCGTGGTCAATAACCTCTCGGAGTTGGTTTAGCGATTGCTAAGGCGCAACGTCGTGCACGTTTGTAGTCGGATCGTCAAAGTCGTCTCCACCAAATCGATAGTTATCATCTCATCGAAAGATCGGGACACCCCCGCCTCTACCAGTGTCCCATTAATCCTCCTCCATGCGCCTCCTGCAACAACAAAAGACGAACGGAGCTAGCTGGAATGCATAGCTTGTTAGCACGAAACACAAATCCATCGTTAACAACAAACTTGTTCCACATTCTTCCTTCTTTACAATTCTGCATTACATCTTTAAAATCAGCATCATGCACATATTGATCTTTGATGGTCTCCAAACCAAATATTTTGAAGTCAAGTTGTGAAAGCATAGTATAGCGACGAGACAATGCATCAGCAATAACATTTTCTTTTCCCTTCTTGTGTTTAATGACATAAGGGAAAGTCTCAATGAATTCAACCCATTTAGCATGTCTACGATTCAGTTTAGCTTGACTTTTAATATGTTTCAAAGATTCATGATCAGAATGTATAACAAATTCTTTGGGCCATAAATAATGTTGCCATGTTTCTAAAGTCCGAACAAGAGCATATAATTCTTTATCATAAGTAGAATAATTCAGACTAGGCCCACTCAATTTTTCAGAAAAGTATGCAACAGGTTTGCCATCTTGTAATACACACCTCCTAATCCAATTCCACTAGCATCACATTCAAGCTCAAAAGTCTTATTAAAATCAGGAAGTTGGAGTAAAGGAGCATGTGTCAACTTATCTTTCAATACCGTGAAGGCTTCTTCCTGTGCGGTACCCCAAAGAAAAGGCACATCTTTCTTTGTAAGCTCATTGAGAGGTGCAGCAATGGTGCTGAAATCTCTCACAAAACGCCTATAGAATCCAGCGAGGCCAAGAAAACTCCTCACTTGTGTGACCGTTTTGGGCTGCGGCCAACTCTCAATAGCTTCAATCTTGGCTTTATCAACTTCAATTCCCTGTGGAGTAACAACATAGCCAAGAAAAGATACTCGGTCGGTGCAAAAGGTGCACTTCCCAAGGTTACCGAACAAACGTGCATCACGTAGAGCAATAAAAACAGCACGTAAATGTTCCAAATGTTCTTCCAAAGATCTGCTATAAATCAATATGTCATCAAAGTAAACTACCACAAATCGTCCAATGAAAGCACGTAAAACTTCGTTCATTAATCTCATGAAAGTACTAGGTGCATTAGTAAACCCAAAAGGCATGACTAACCACTCATATAATCCAAACTTAGTTTTAAATGCTGTTTTCCATTCATCTCCCAATTTCATACGAATTTGATGGTAGCCACTACGCAAATGAACTTTGGAGAATATTGTAGAGCCACTCAATTCATCAAGCATATCATCTAGCCTAGGAATAGGATGACGATAACGAATAGTAATATTATTAATGCCTCTACAATCAACACACATACGTGATGTACCATCCTTTTTGGCACTAGAATAATAGGAACAGCACAAGGACTAAGGGATCCGCGTATATAACCTTTGTCGAGAAGCTCTTGTACTTGACGCATAATCTCCTTCGTCTCCTCTGGATTGGTACGGTATGGTGCACGGTTTGGCAGTGAAGCACCGGGAATTAAGTCAATCTGATGCTCAATCCCTCGAATAGGCGGTAATCCCGGTGGCACGTCTTGTGGAAAGACGTCAGCGAACTCCTGCAAAATGTTAGTGACAGCAGGAGGCAAAGAGGAAGGCACGTCCTCGAATGAAAATAATGCCTCTTTGCACACAAAAGCATAGCAAACAGATTTGCTGAAATCTAGCTCATCAATATCAGATTTGGTGGCAAATAAACATGCACTTTTCAATTTAATTTCAGAAGCAACACTAGATGGTTTATTATTAGGCTTCATTTGTTGCTCAAATTCTTTTGCCACAATCTGATTTTCACTCTTATTCTTCTCCTGTTGTGCTTTATTAGCTCTATTAATATCATCTTTCAAAATGGAATCAGGAGTCATAGGAAGCAAAGTAATATTTTTATCCTTATGAACAAGAGTATAGTGATTGTTTCTACCATGGTGTATAGAATTTTTATCAAA
The DNA here is from genome assembly GCF_002162155.2 of Triticum dicoccoides. Classification (NCBI taxonomy): domain Eukaryota; kingdom Viridiplantae; phylum Streptophyta; class Magnoliopsida; order Poales; family Poaceae; genus Triticum; species Triticum dicoccoides. The sequence continues at coordinate 322,468,738 of NC_041393.1, read as the reverse complement.
TTGTCATGGTCTACCAAGTAATAAGGAACATGCTTGCATAGGTACCACATCACAATCAACATAATCAGCATATGTAGAGATACTAAAATGCACACGAACAGTACGTGTTACCTTAACCTTGCCGCTGTTGTTGAACCATTGGATGTAGTAAGGATGTGGATGTGGTCTTGTGGTGAGAGAAAGCTTCTCCACCATCTCCATGCTAGCCAAGTTGTTGCAGCTCCCTCCGTCTATTATGACGCGCACAGAACGTTCCTTCACAACTCCCTTGGTATGGAACAAATTGTGCCTCTGATTTTGCTCAGCTTGTGTGACCTGCACACTCAAAACACGTTGAGCAACTAAACATTCATACCTGTCAGCGTCTTCAGGAGCCATGTATTGCGTCTCATTATCAGAATCATCTCCACCATGTTCTTCACGTGTAATAAGAGCCAAAGTCTCCTCATCATAGTCACTAGCGGACTCATATCCACCATCCGCGGTAGCAATCATCACACGCGGAGATTTGCATTCTCTCGCATAATGACCTCCTCCCTTACAACAACGACAAATAATATCACTTCTGTGCCCTGTTGATGCTATGGAAGAAGAAGAACGCTGTGTAGGCCCCGCAGGTGCGCTCTTGGTAGATAATGGTGGTTGTGCCTGTTTTCTTGTATCACGGCTGGAGGTGGCACCTGATGGAGGTGCTGGTGCAGTTGAAGTAGAAGATGCACGTGGTGTCCATGATGAAGGTCGGCCTGCAGAAAAGTTAGTTCGCCCCAATGCTTGTCGATCCTGCACTTCACGTTCAGCTTTACAAGCAAGATGGAATAAACGAGTGATATTAGTATACTCCTTATAGTCTAGAATGGTCTGAATCTCTCTATTTAATCCACCCAGAAAACGTGCAAGCATAGCTTCATTCTCCTCAACAATACCACATCTAATCATGCCAGTTTGTAATTCCTGATAATATTCTTCTACAGAATTTTTTCCTTGTCTTAAACGCTGTAATTTTTGAAGCAATTCACGTTGATAATATGGTGAAACCCAATGAGTACGCATAGCAGTTTTCAAAGCAGCCCAAGTAGTTGGAATAGGATATAATCTACAATGTTCAGACCACCATACACAAGCAAAACTAGTGAAAGCACAAACAGCAGCAGCAACTCGTCTCTCCTCAGGATATTGTAAACATGTAAATCGTTGTTCAGTTTCTAATTCCCAAGTAAGATATATATCAGGAACATATCTACCCTCAAATGGTGGAATATTCAATTTTAGTTTAGGAATATGGACATCATCTCGTACCCGAGGTGGTGGTGCAGGCCTACCATTACAAATATATACCTGATGTCCTCATCAGAAACATTGAAGCTTACATGGATGATATTGTGGTCAAGACCAAGGACAAATCAACCCTCATTCAGGATTTGGAAGAAACCTTTGCTAATATGTGCAAGATCAACTTGAAGCTGAACCCGGAGAAGTGCGTGTTTGGCGTTCCTTCCGGCAAGCTACTCGGCTTCTTTGTGTCCCATCGGTGAATAGAGGCCAACCCCGACAAGATCAAGGCTATCGAGCAGATTCAAGCACCCAAGACAGTTAAGGACGTGAGGCGTTTGACAGGATGTGTTGCCGCACTTAGCAGGTTCATTTCCAAGTATGCTGAGTGTGCCGTGCCGTTCTGCGAAATCTTGAAGAAGGAAGGAACCATCGAGTGGACCCCGGAGGCGGATGCTGCAGTACAAGATTTGAAAACCTATCTATCCTATGTGCCCACTTTGGTCGCTCCCAAACCATAAGAGTAGTTGCTGTTATACTTAACGGCAACTAATCAAGTGGTTAGTGTAGCACTAGTGGTGCATCGGGAAGTAGATGAAGCGGCAGCCACTGTCAGTGTTCTGGGAACGGGGGTCGCAAACTTGCCTGCCTGCGGCCTACTGCGTCGCTTGATCGGTGGCCCAGTACGGCCCGTCTTCATCAACCAACACTCAAGACCCTCGCGAGGGGCCAAGCCTCGCGGGGCGGACGACACAAGGCCTCCACAGGAGTGGCCTCACCGGACAGGCTCGCGAGGAGGCGGAGAGATCAAGGCAAGGGGTACCTCGCGAGGTCCTCATGACACAAGTCATGACGAACAAGACGAGACGGGCACCAGCCTACGCAGTGTCCTCGTTTCCTGTTTGGTGCAAAGGGGGCAAGCGCAGGCACGGAGTATCGAGGCATCAGGCAAAGTTTTCCATCTCGGTGCAACAAGACCATGGCCAGCAGGACGGCAGGACGGAGGTCACCATGGAGCCCAAGATGGCGTCATCACCAGCACCTTTGACAGACGAAGACCACCTTTAGTAAGGATAGCTTGTACTAGTTGTCCCCTTTCAAAATGGCCATTGTTGGATCCCTTCCCGCTCAATATTTGGGAAGAGGACCAGTGCCTCTATAAATAGGGCTAGCCACCACCATAGAGAGGACGGATCGATTCCTCCTCAAGCACACCACCAAGCACATGAACACCTCTCGTCGCGAGGTTGTTCTTCCTCTGTACTATTCATCATCAGCCCAAGAGGCAATCCACCACCACACAGAGGAGTAGGGTATTACACCACAAGGGTGGCCCGAACCTATATAAATCTTGTGTCTCTTGTGTTGTTCATCGAGCTATCTTAGAAATCGCAACGAGGCTGAGAGTGAGATTCGGTAGAAGGAGATCTTCATGCGCACCCCAGTGTTTGAACCTTAAGGGTTTTGCCGGAACCCGATATCCGACATTTGGCGCACTAGGTAGGGGTGCGCCGGAGCTCTTCCTTCTGTCGACCCGCTCTCCATCAACACTGGGCTTCTCCCTCATGGCGGGCATCGCGCCTCCGGCTCCGGCGGACGACGCCAGCACCTGGGCCAGGGGCTCCGAGCCTTGGCCCCTACCTTACGGCAGGTGCAGTGGCCCCACAAGTTCAAGCCAGAGATGCCGCCGCTCTACGATGGCGTGGCGGACCCGCTGACTTTCCTACTGGTATACGAGGAGGCCGTCCTCAAGGCCGGAGGTGATGATAAGGTCATGGCCAACTGGCTTCCCATGGCCCTCACGGGCGTCCCGCGTGCTTGCCTGCTCAACCTGCCGACATCTTATGTGGTCTCCTGGGAGGAACTGCGCGACCTCTTCCTCACCCACTACGCGGCGCCGGCGCCCCCGGTCGTCGCAGCTCTCCTGAGCGGCTCATAGGCGCCTCCCTCGAACCGCCACTCCAAGCCGTTCTGATAGAGGTGAGGGTCCCGATCTTTCGATGAGATGATAACTATCGATTTGGTGGAGACGACTTTGACGATCCGACTACAAACGTGCACGACGTTGCGCCTTAGCAATCGCTAAACCAATCTCCTGAGGTTACTGACGATGCCGGAAGCACGGTCAGCCTGACCACGAAGGTCTATTCCTGCAAGCAATCGAAGAACGAGCAAGAATATGATAAAAGCAATCTAAATATCGCGAATATGTATGAAGTATTGATAATGGTGGGGATCCGAAAAGTGGTCTTGGTCTGGTCGTTGGACACAAACGAAGCACACGAAGTTGCAATGGCTAACTTTTAACTAAACAAATCCCCAGTCTAAACGATGCCTTAAGGGCTATATTTATAGGGAAAAGAGAGGGGATTTTGTCCACCCTTGGCAAGGTGGGACTAAAACACCTCCTAAGTCATTTCCCCTACAATATGGACTCTAAAAATAGATTACATGGGCATGGCCCAAAGTAAGGTGGCGCAACACTAATAATAAGCTATGGACGAAATTTATGAAAGGTCGTCTTGTATATTTCGTCCATCTTCTTGTATGTCATCACGGTGGCTTCAAAATCCGGAAATCTCCACTTGAACCTCTGTTCTTGTTCTCTTGGCATGCATCTTCATCTCCGTGCTTGACGATGCTCCAATGCTCATCCTTCTTGTCCGTGCTAGGCCCTTCAATTGCAAGTAACACAAATGTATCTAAGTTAGGCAGCATCATATTCTCATGAACACTAGAAACATTACCAAGAAACGAAAGTACCGGATAATTTAATTGGCGTATCTGAGCTCTAGCAACTGTTCCAAGAGGTAAAACATTAGGGAATATGGATGTAACTGTGGTAGCCATGTCCTCATCATCCTCCCCTTCTTGAAAACAAAGCCGTCCTCGGCGTTGCTTAATCTGAAATCTGGCTAACAAAAGAGACAAGGTGTACACATTGTATATGTATATGTCATCCATTTTCACTGATCTCAGTTGGGGCACATGTGACACAGTTAGACAAGAGCACCCTTCAAAATTCGTGAAATATAAAGCCAATATATTATCACAAGAAGTCAAAGGCATGAAAAAAATTGCAACTCAGTTTGCACATATAAGTGAAGCTCTTATTCATATCAAAAGATTGACAATGCTTATCATTAAACCATCCCAACATTGATGAACCGTCACCAAGATCAGAGGTCATATCAAAATGATTAAACATTGGCACAATTATTTTCAAACGTATTTGATCCAAATCTGATTTATTCCCTGATTCACTTGATTCTTTTGCATCGATAGTTAATTCCATGTGTTCACTCACAATTGTTTGATCACATGACAAAGTCAAATCATCAACATAGTCCTCTAAAATAGTTGGTGTGATGAAAGTAGTGGGTAGCTCATCGCATGGTTCATTTAAATTGACAAGGCATTCATCATACTCATGTGGAGGTGGAAGATCGGTACCTTTGTCATTACCTCTTGTGATCAACAAAGATGATGTAGGCACTCTAGGTGGAGACACGTCACATGGTGGAGGTGATGTAGTGCTCTCAACAATGGATGTTGTTGCCATAGGAGACGCAGTGGTGGAAGGAACAACCGTCGCCACTCGTGGGATTTGCACCTTCCGCTTGTTTATCTTGTGGGCAACACGTCTGGTTATCTCCTGTTCAGCTTTGCAAGCAAGACGAAACAAATGGTCCATAGGATAACATGTTTCATGAATTAGTATCTCCTGAATGTCATGGTTTAATCCTCCCCAAAATCTATCCATAAATTCTTCTTCACTTTCTTCTAAAGAGGAATGCAACAAGGTAGTTTGTAAATCATCATAATATTTCGTTACGGTGTCACTACCTTGTTTTAAATGTTGCAACTTTTTCATCATGTCACGAGTATAATAAGCGGGGACAAATGTATGTCGCATGGCAAGTTTCAAATCATCCCAAGTAACAGGTATATAATCAGGGTGTAACCGACAATATAAACTCCACCAAACTAAAGCATAACCAGTGAAAGAACCAACTGCAACCTTAACTTTTTTATGTTCATCAAAATTATGGGAAGCAAATATATTATTTATGTCGAACTCCCATTCAATATATAAAGTAGGTCTAAAACGGCTATTAAATGATGGTATAGAAACATTAACCTGATCATGGGCATCTGGATGTTTGTGTACCTCTCGTGACGGTTGTGATATTTGCATAGGTGGTGGCATGTCTCCCACGATCGACAAAGCCCATGAACCGACTCTGGATTCTATCATGATTAGTAGAAACAAGAAACAAAATCCAAAAATAATGTTCCTATGAACTACTGGGATGTGATGGTAAAGCGCTCACAGTACAGCAAATCAAAGTCTTACAAGTTCTTACCATGCAACAGGTGGTGACCAGCAACCAGCAGTGTCAAATAACTCCAAAAGTTGGGTAAAGCGATTGCCAGGTGAACGTATGTATACACGGTGTAGAAATATGTGGAGCTGGGTTGGCTTGATATATGTGGAGAAAATGCAACAACCACATTAATTAATGCAAGCTGAAAATTCGCTCAAAGTGGTCGAGTGCTGGTCCTAGGCTAGACCGTGCTAGAGACGCGAGCCTAAGACACAAGTGAAATTCACATGTAGACTGACGATCCAACAAAACTTATGAGCGCCCCCACAGTAGCACGATTATATCTCCAAATACTTTGTATCGTGGCTGCTCTCTCTCTTTACTTTTTTATTTATTCCGCCAGCTGCTCTTTTTTTTTCAACCTAGAACAAACGGATCTGAGAATCAAACTTGCCTTCACCAAAAGAAAAAAAAAACTGCACGCAGGAGTCCTTCAAAAACTACTACCAATCGGATGAGAGGTTATTTTTTTATCAAGAATTGACGTGGAATACTACTCCCAAACTCCTTCCATGTTTTTTCTTTCAATCTTGCCAAACGGATGTGCAATCCTTTCTTTTAGTACGTGACACAAGCAAGCACAAATATATGGACTTTTCAAAAAAAAAAAAAACTGCTGGTCAACTTTCCAAACCAACTAGTTTCCTTCCGTGGCAAAATAACATGCAGAATATCTTGGAAACCGAAGCAATCAGATGGCAGTTTTTTTTTCAATTCCCAAACGTGGAATATTCCCTTCCAAACTTTTTCTTTCTTTTATTCCCGTTCTTTCTTTGGCTGATCCACACGTTCCCACACAAATCAAACCGATCAGCCTTTTCTCTTTGTGTTGGCCGATCTGTTTTTTTTATTACTTTCCAATTAGTAGGCACAACTCACGTCCTTCATTCCTTCCTTCTTTCCTTTTTTTTTTGACAAACAGAAATTGGCAACAAAATCTGAACCGTGCGGTGATTGCTCTTTCCCCACTGAAATAACTTTTCTTTTTTTTTCAAACAAACACCACGTAAGAGATAAGGCAACCTCAAACGGTGCACTTTCTTTTTTCACTCTTTCCAAAACAAATTCCAATCCGGATGTAACTCCCTTTTCTTTTTTCCTTCTTTTAAACTGAGCGATAAAAATCCCAGCCTATTATTTCGGGATTTCCATGAGAGCTAATATGCGCCTTCTCTTTCCTTTTAAATCTCTTTCTTTTAGGCCGCACCAAACTTGCCTTTTTTTTCTCCAAACGTGATGATCCAAGGCAATTGATTTTTAACTTCCAAAATCTTTCTCCAAAGGAAACGGATCTGTACGCCCAAACATAGAAAGATGCACTGATGGCTTTCCTTTTAACTTCAACCGTTCACACAGATATATTATTTCCCTTCCTTCTTGATCTCCAAAAATGCAGCAGCACCTGCCTCTTTTGTTGCGGCCAATCCCTTCTTTCCTTCTATCTCTTTCCAAACAAGTACTACAGCCAATATACGATCAATTAATGCCAAAGCAAACCGACCAGCCCTTGGCCTTTTTTTTTCTTGGCTCACAACATTTCAACTAGTACACCTCACGGTTTCCAACAAAAGCAATCCTAGCACAGATTCGGCCAAAGCCTTTTTTTTACTCTTTTTCTACCGCAATCTAAATTCCAAATATGCATGCACAACTGATCAGGAGATTTTCATTATCTCTCTCTCCATCATGAACCAAAGGACGAGGATGGCAACAAACGACGAAAGTGACTGGATGGTGATGATGGCGGTGACCAAAAGAGTGGCAGCGGATGATGACAATGAAGTGGATGATCATGTGAGCGGATGTGACGTGAACAAAACGTGACTAGACCTCGAAACTCTAAAAGTTTAGACACTAAAACCAGCAACTCGATACACGATGCAACCGAAAATTCAACAAGCAAAAATTAAGTGACAATGACAAAAAGGCTCAGACTGTCTCGGACATGGATGAACTAATCTAACTCTTTTTTTGTGGCTTATTTTTTTGTGGACTCTAGGTATGAAGAACAGATGCAATCTAGACTATGAAAAACTGGAAATCTCACCGAGCAACCTGAAAACTGATACCACTTGATAGAGGCGAGGGTCCCGATCTTTCGATGAGATGATAACTATCGATTTGGTGGAGACGACTTTGACGATCCGACTACAAACGTGCACGACGTTGCGCCTTAGCAATCGCTAAACCAATCTCCTGAGGTTACTGACGATGCCGGAAGCACGGTCAGCCTGACCACGAAGGTCTATTCCTGCAAGCAATCGAAGAACGAGCAAGAATATGATAAAAGCAATCTAAATATCGCGAATATGTATGAAGTATTGATAATGGTGGGGATCCGAAAAGTGGTCTTGGTCTGGTCGTTGGACACAAACGAAGCACACGAAGTTGCAATGGCTAACTTTTAACTAAACAAATCCCCAGTCTAAACGATGCCTTAAGGGCTATATTTATAGGGAAAAGAGAGGGGATTTTGTCCACCCTTGGCAAGGTGGGACTAAAACACCTCCTAAGTCATTTCCCCTACAATATGGACTCTAAAAATAGATTACATGGGCATGGCCCAAAGTAAGGTGGCGCAACACTAATAATAAGCTATGGACGAAATTTATGAAAGGTCGTCTTGTATATTTCGTCCATCTTCTTGTATGTCATCACGGTGGCTTCAAAATCCGGAAATCTCCACTTGAACCTCTGTTCTTGTTCTCTTGGCATGCATCTTCATCTCCGTGCTTGACGATGCTCCAATGCTCATCCTTCTTGTCCGTGCTAGGCCCTTCAATTGCAAGTAACACAAATGTATCTAAGTTAGGCAGCATCATATTCTCATGAACACTAGAAACATTACCAAGAAACGAAAGTACCGGATAATTTAATTGGCGTATCTGAGCTCTAGCAACTGTTCCAAGAGGTAAAACATTAGGGAATATGGATGTAACTGTGGTAGCCATGTCCTCATCATCCTCCCCTTCTTGAAAACAAAGCCGTCCTCGGCGTTGCTTAATCTGAAATCTGGCTAACAAAAGAGACAAGGTGTACACATTGTATATGTATATGTCATCCATTTTCACTGATCTCAGTTGGGGCACATGTGACACAGTTAGACAAGAGCACCCTTCAAAATTCGTGAAATATAAAGCCAATATATTATCACAAGAAGTCAAAGGCATGAAAAAAATTGCAACTCAGTTTGCACATATAAGTGAAGCTCTTATTCATATCAAAAGATTGACAATGCTTATCATTAAACCATCCCAACATTGATGAACCGTCACCAAGATCAGAGGTCATATCAAAATGATTAAACATTGGCACAATTATTTTCAAACGTATTTGATCCAAATCTGATTTATTCCCTGATTCACTTGATTCTTTTGCATCGATAGTTAATTCCATGTGTTCACTCACAATTGTTTGATCACATGACAAAGTCAAATCATCAACATAGTCCTCTAAAATAGTTGGTGTGATGAAAGTAGTGGGTAGCTCATCGCATGGTTCATTTAAATTGACAAGGCATTCATCATACTCATGTGGAGGTGGAAGATCGGTACCTTTGTCATTACCTCTTGTGATCAACAAAGATGATGTAGGCACTCTAGGTGGAGACACGTCACATGGTGGAGGTGATGTAGTGCTCTCAACAATGGATGTTGTTGCCATAGGAGACGCAGTGGTGGAAGGAACAACCGTCGCCACTCGTGGGATTTGCACCTTCCGCTTGTTTATCTTGTGGGCAACACGTCTGGTTATCTCCTGTTCAGCTTTGCAAGCAAGACGAAACAAATGGTCCATAGGATAACATGTTTCATGAATTAGTATCTCCTGAATGTCATGGTTTAATCCTCCCCAAAATCTATCCATAAATTCTTCTTCACTTTCTTCTAAAGAGGAATGCAACAAGGTAGTTTGTAAATCATCATAATATTTCGTTACGGTGTCACTACCTTGTTTTAAATGTTGCAACTTTTTCATCATGTCACGAGTATAATAAGCGGGGACAAATGTATGTCGCATGGCAAGTTTCAAATCATCCCAAGTAACAGGTATATAATCAGGGTGTAACCGACAATATAAACTCCACCAAACTAAAGCATAACCAGTGAAAGAACCAACTGCAACCTTAACTTTTTTATGTTCATCAAAATTATGGGAAGCAAATATATTATTTATGTCGAACTCCCATTCAATATATAAAGTAGGTCTAAAACGGCCATTAAATGATGGTATAGAAACATTAACCTGATCATGGGCATCTGGATGTTTGTGTACCTCTCGTGACGGTTGTGATATTTGCATAGGTGGTGGCATGTCTCCCACGATCGACAAAGCCCATGAACCGACTCTGGATTCTATCATGATTAGTAGAAACAAGAAACAAAATCCAAAAATAATGTTCCTATGAACTACTGGGATGTGATGGTAAAGCGCTCACAGTACAGCAAATCAAAGTCTTACAAGTTCTTACCATGCAACAGGTGGTGACCGGCAACCAGCAGTGTCAAATAACTCCAAAAGTTGGGTAAAGCGATTGCCAGGTGAACGTATGTATACACGGTGTAGAAATATGTGGAGCTGGGTTGGCTTGATATATGTGGAGAAAATGCAACAACCACGTTAATTAATGCAAGCTGAAAATTCGCTCAAAGTGGTCGAGTGCTGGTCCTAGGCTAGACCGTGCTAGAGACGCGAGCCTAAGACACAAGTGAAATTCACATGTAGACTGACGATCCAACAAAACTTATGAGCGCCCCCACAGTAGCACGATTATATCTCCAAATACTTTGTATCGTGGCTGCTCTCTCTCTTTACTTTTTTATTTATTCCGCCAGCTGCTCTTTTTTTTTCAACCTAGAACAAACGGGAGCATCGGCATCTTCACCTTAGCTGGGGATACCAAGGAGGCTCTGCTGGCGCTCAAGCTCGCCCTCAAGACCACTGCGGTGGCGTAGCCTGCCGGCGCGTACACCTCTAAAGGCCAAGGGGGCTGCACCGACTAAGAAGAAGCAGATGTTCACTCAGGCGGAGACCAAGCAGGTGCCAGTTGAGGAAGACGGGTCCTCGGGAGCCACCTTCACCATAGGTGCCAACCTCGACCCCGACCAAGAGGAGGTGCTGGTGAAGTTCTTGTGCTCTAACAAGGAAGTGTTCGCGTGGGAACCCAGGCAGCTAGCAGGGGTCCCAAGGGAGGTGATTGAGCATCACCTCAATGTGTGCCCCAATGTACGCCCCGTGAAGTAGAAGGCGAGGCGGCAGTCCACCGAGAAGCAAGCCTTCATCGTCCAAGAAACCCGCAATCTAGAGGCGGCAGGTGTTATTCGTGAGGTTCGTTACCCTGAATGGCTGGCAAACCCCGTTGTCGTGCCGAAAAAGGGAGGAAAGGAGCGCATGTGTGTCCACTTCACCAACCTCAACAAAGCCTGCCCTCAAGATCTGTTCCCGCTCCCCCGCATCGATCAGATTGTTGACTCCACAGCCGAGTGCGACCTGCTATGTTTGCTGGATGCGTTTTCGAGTTATCACCAAATCAAGATGGCGGTGGAAGACGTGGAGAAGACAGCCTTCCTGACCCCGTGATAGAGGCGAGGGTCCCGATCTTTCGATGAGATGATGGATATCGCTTTGGTGGAAGTCGACTTTGACGATCCGACTACGACCGTGCGAGGACGTCGCGCCTTAGCAATCGCTAAACCAACTCCGAGAGATCGGGAGATGGTGGATATCATCTCGTACCTGAGGTGGTGGTGCAGGCCTACCATTACGAATATATACCTGAGGTCGACCTGCTGGTGGTGGTACAGGTGGCTGCATGTAGTGTTGATTTTGATCAACCTCATCCTCATAATCTCCCACATAATCAACCTCCTCCGCATCAGCAGCAGGAGCCACAGAAGTATCAACAGCAGCACCAACAGTTTGGCCAAACGCAAGAGGAACACAGCTTGCTCGGCGGAGGTCTGCTTCGCGACGTGGAGGTAGTCGTTGTTGTTGTTGTTGGAGAGGTGCGTTAGGTGCAGCGGGTGGTGGTGGTGGAAGACGCGCGAGCAATTCATTAAACTTGTTATCGAGCTTTGTTTCGAACGTCTTCTCAAGGTCAGTGATCTTCTCCATGGCCTCTTCAAAATTGTTCAGCACATCTTGCACCTGTTCAGTCATCATTTGCTGAAACTTATCATGAAGCTCCTTGTTCGATAAATTCTCCTAGTCAATCTCGTCGGCTTGTGATCCTGGCATGGTTAGCAGCAATAGAAACACACAAGAATATGATCCTACAGACTACAAACAAGTGGTGGTGGTGGGTGTCACAAATCCGTCAAGGAAATCTCAAATTCTTACCAGTTCTTACCCAGCAGCAGGCGGTGATCGGCAACCGTTGTAGTCAAAAACTCTCAAAGCTTGGATAGAGCGATTACCAGGGAGAGTCAAACGCACGACGTAGATGTATGTGGAGCTGGGAAGGCTTATAATATGGTAGCAAAAAGGGTCAGCACGACGGTACTGTGCTGGTCCTAGGCTAGACTGTGCTAGAGACGCGAGCCTAGAACACTAACAAAATCACGGCGCGGCACGTAAACAAGGGAGAAGCACACTCTGATATATTTTTTTCGCTCTTTTTTTTTGCGCTCTTTTTTTTTGCGCTGCTTTTTTTTTTTGCGAAAAATCACTATAATGGCGAGTGTCTCAAAACTCTTCTTAGCTCAAACTGACAGGATGGGCACGAAATTTTTTTTGACCAAATTTTTTTTTTCCGAAACCTACTCCGGCAAGGAAACACGAATCGGAATCTAGATGGATCCCGAAAACAAACCTAATAAGCAAGGAACTCGGATTGGTGGTGGATATATGGTGGTGGTATATGGCAGCGGTGGTGGTAGCGGTGGTAGTATATGGATATGGATCGGTGGTGGTATATGGGCACGGATTGGTGGTGGTATATGGATACGGATTCGGAGCGGTGGTGGTAGATGGCAGGGGCGATGATGATGGTGCGGCGGCGGCGTGACAACTTATGACCAGAACTCGAAACTCTAAAAGACTAGACTCTAAGACCAGCAACTAGACACGACGATGCAACCGCAAATTCAACAAAGCAAAACCCTAAAAAGATTATGCAAAGGCTCAGATTGGTTCGGATATGATGAACTAACCCTAAATTTTTTTTGTGGCTTTTTCGTGGACTGTAGGTATGAAGAACAGACTCGATCTAAACTACGAAATACTGTAAAATCTCACCGAGCAACCTGGCTCTGATACCACTTGATAGAGGCGAGGGTCCCGATCTTTCGATGAGATGATGGATATCGCTTTGGTGGAAGTCGACTTTGACGATCCGACTACGAACGTGCGAGGACGTCGTGCCTTAGCAATCGCTAAACCAACTCCGAGAGGTTATTGACCACGCCGGAGCACGATCAACCTGACCACGAGGGTCTGTTTCCTGCGAGCAAACGAAGAACAAGCAAGAAACTAAGATTTCAATCTGGATATTGCGAATATAAGATGAAAGCATTATTGATCAAGGTGGGGTTCTGTGACGCCTTTGTCTGGTCGTTGAACACAAACGAAGTACGCGAAGTTGCAGCTATGGTGAACTTTTAATCTAAACAAAACCCAAAGTCTAAACGATGCCCTAAGGGCTGTATATATGGAGGAAGAGGGGGGAATTTCGTGGCCCTTGGTGGAGGGGTCCGAAATCAACCATATCTCTTGTTTCCCCACACATACGGACTCTAAAAATAGCCTATACTTATGTATTTCGAAATTACATGGGCCTGGCCCAATAATAAGGTGACGCAGCACCTAAAATAGCCTCGGGACGAATTTTATGAAGTGGCATCTTGTATATTTCGTCCAAGGCTTCATGCACCCATTATGGTGGCTTCAAAGTCCTGAAATCATCACTTGTAACTCCGTTCTTGTTTCCCTTGCGCATGCCATCATCTCCATGCTTGTTCTTGCTCCAATGTTCATCCTTCTCCAAGCTAGGCCCTTTATTTGTAAGCAAAACAAATGTATCCAATTTAGGCAGCATCATATTCTCATGAACATTAGAATCATTACCAAGAAACGAAAGTACCTGGTAATTTAGTTGGCGTGCACGAGCTCTAGTAATTGGTCCAGTATGTATAGCAGCAGGGGCTGTGGGTGTAACAATTGTATTGATGTCCTCATCACCCCGTGTGGAGTGTACTGCTACACCTGCATGCCATTCGGGTTGCGCAACGTGGGCGCAACCTTCCAGCGGCTGATGCACATCGCCTTAGGCCGACAGCTCGGGAAAAACGCCGAGGCTTACGTTGACGACATTGTGGTGAAGTCTCGGGAGGCGAAGACCTTGGTCCAGGATCTGGAGGAGACCTTTGCGAGCCTCCGCCAGGTGGACCTGTGACTCAACCCAGAGAAGTGTGTGTTTTGTGTCCCTTCAAGCAAGCTACAAGGCTTCCTCGTGTCCTACCGGGGGATCAAGGCCAACCCGGAGAAGGTCAAGGCAATTGAAGACATGAGTCCCCCGCAAACCCTCAGAGAAATGCAGAAGTTAGCCGGTCGCGTGACTGCGTTAGGACGCTTCATCTCCAAGCTTGGGGAGCGTGCCCTACCGTTCTTCAAGCTGATGAAGAAGAAAGGCCCGTTTGAGTGGACACAGGAGGCCGACCAAGCATTTCAAGACCTCAAGAAATACTTGACCAGCCCTCCGGTGATGGTGGCACCGTGCCCTCTCGAGTCCCTGGTGCTCTACCTCACCACCACTCCCTACTCTGCCAGTGTATCCCTGGTGGCGGTTCGGGAGGAACACCATCCTAAGGCTGCATCACGACCAGCCACGGTCTTAGCCATGGCGACACAAGACCAAGAAGGCCTCGTGAGGACCACGACCCCGGCAGCCGGAGACCAGCCCCAACAGGAAGACGCCCCCAGGGCTGAAGAGGCCGCACCAAGCGACCGGGCGCTGGGGGCTCCATCGTCTCAGGAGGCGCCTCAACCTCCGGAGGACACATGATTCGTCAGCACACCCACCCTCATCGAGCATCCGGTGTACTTCATCAGCATGGTGCTGCGGGATGCAAGGGCATGATACCCCATGCCTCAGAAGCTCTTGGTCGTGCTCTTGGTAGCCTCGCGCAAGCTACGACACTACTTCCAAGGTCACCCCATCAAGGTCGTCTCGACCTACCGATTGGAAAGGGTACTCAGGAGCCTCAACTCTGCTGGAAGAGTTGCAGAATGGAACATCAAGATGCAGGCGTTTTAGTTGGAGTTCAGCACAACCAGGGTTATCAAGGGAGCCGTGCTTGCTGATTTCATGGCAGAATGGACGGAAGCACCAGGGCTCAAGGCAGGCGAGGATCGGTCTCTCTCCCCAGGAAGTGAGGCACCAGATGGCTGGGTCATGTACTTCGATGGAGCATTCTCGCGGCAGGGCGCGGGGGCTGGAGCAGTGCTTATATCCCCCACTCAGGACAAGCTCTACTATGCGGTACAACTTTGCTTCCAGTAGGGTGAGAAGGTCTCCAACAACATAGCAGAATATGAAGGCCTCATAGCAAGCCTAAAAGTTGCAGCAGCACTGGGGGTGAAGCACCTCGCCATCAAGGGCGATTCACAACTCCTCGTCAACTTCTCAAACAAGGTGTATGAGCCAAGGGACGAGCACATGGAAGCATATCTGGCGGAAGTATGCAAGATGGAAAAGCAGTTTTGGGGGCTGCAGTTGCAGCATGTGCTCCGCGGCACCAACCAAGAGGCTGATGACATCGCCAAGAGGGCATCCAGGTGGCTGCCTCAGGAGCCTGGTGTTTTCGAGGAACGAATCTTCAAGCCATCGGCGGCGCCGTCACTTTCAAGCACAGCACAGCCTCGGGAAAAACTCCCTCAGCCACCTGTCATAGGAGCCCCGACCTGTGGACCGACTTCGGGAGCATGCCTACTCTTGGCGCTGGAGCCTCAGGAGGGATGCTGGACCACGGAATTCAAGGACTACCTGACGCGAGGGACGCTGCCAGATAAAGAGGAGGACGCGGAACGCATGGCACGGCAGTCCACGGCCTATTGCAAGACAGTGAGTTATACCGAAAGCGGGTAAATGACGTTTCCATATGTTGCATCTCCAAGGAGCAGGGAAAGGAACTGTTGGCCGACATACACGATGGAAATTGCGGACAGCACTCATCATCACGGACCCTCGTAGGCAAGGCGTTTCGTAGTGGGTTCTACTGGCCTATGACACTCAAAGATATGACCGAGCTGGTGAAGTCCTGCCAAGCCTGCCAATTCCACGCCAAGCAGATCCATTAGCCAGCTCAGGGCCTGCAGACCATTCCGCTCTCGTGGCCGTTCGCGGTCTGGGGGCTGGATATCTTGGACCCGTTCCCTCGAGCGCTTGGGGGCTACCATTAGCTCTACGTCGCCATCGACAAGTTCACCAAGTGGGCGGAGGTGGAAGTTGTTCGCACCATCCCAGCCGGTTTTGTGGTCAAGTTCATCAAGGGCCTCGTGAGCCAGTTCAGGGTACCCAACCACATCATCACCGACAACGGTTCGCAGTTCACCAGCAATCTCTTCAAAATGTATTGTGCTAACCTTGGAATGCAGATATGCTACGCTTCGGTGGCGCACCCCTGGAGTAACGGTCAAGCTGAACGCGCCAACACGGAGGTCCTGAGGGGCCTCAAGACCAGGACCTTCAAGAAGAAACTGGAGGCCTGCGGCAAGGGCTGGTACGATGAGCTCCAGTCCATGCTGTGGTCCATCCGCACTACTGCAACCAAGCCAACTGGTGAGACCCCGTTCTTCCTCGTCTATGGAGCAGAAGCGGTTCTCCCTCACGAGGCCAGGCGTCGCTCCGTGCGGGTCCTAGCGTTTGATGAGGCGCAGCAGGACGCCATGCGGGGGATGGACCTCGTGCTGGGGGAGGAACGCCGCCATGAAGCTACGCTACGGGCTGATAGAGGCAAAGGTGTCCCGTCTTTCGATGAGATGATGGATATCGCTTTGGTGGCAGTCGACTTTGACGATCCGACTACGAACGTGCGTGGACGTCGCGCCTTAGCAATTGCTAAACCAACTCCGAGAGGTTATTGACCACGCCGGAGCACGATCAACCTGACCACGAGGGTCTGTTTCCTGCGAGCAAACGAAGAACAAGCAAGAAACTGAGATTGCAATCTGGATATTGCGAATATAAGATGAAAGCTTTATTGATCAAGGTGGGGTTCTGTGACGCCTTTGTCTGGTCGTTGAACACAAACGAAGTACGCGAAGTTGCAGCTATGGTGAACTTTTAATCTAAACAAAACCCAAAGTCTAAACGATGCCCTAAGGGCTGTATATATGGAGGAAGAGGGGGGAATTTCGTGGCCCTTGGTGGAGGGGTCCGAAATCAACCCTATCTCTTGTTTCCCCACACATACGGACTCTAAAAATAGCCTATACTTATGTATTTCGAAATTACATGGGCCTGGCCCAATAATAATGTGACGCAGCACCTAAAATAGCCTCGGGACGAAATTTATGAAGTGGCATCTTGTATATTTCGTCCAAGGCTTCATGCACCCATTATGGTGGCTTCAAAGTCCTGAAATCATCACTTGTAACTCCGTTCTTGTTCCCCTTGCGCATGCCATCATCTCCATGCTTGTTCTTGCTCCAATGTTCATCCTTCTCCAAGCTAGGCCCTTCATTTGTAAGCAAAACAAATGTATCCAATTTAGGCAGCATCATATTCTCATGAACATTAGAATCATTACCAAGAAACGAAAGTACCTGGTAATTTAGTTGGCGTGCGCGAGCTCTAGTAATTGGTCCAGTATGTATAGCAGCAGGGCCTGTGGGTGTAACAATGGTATTGATGTCCTCATCAATTTACGTGCTGTTTTTATTGCTCTACGTGATGCGCGTTTGTTTGGTAACCTTGGGAAGTGCACCTTTGCACCGACCGAGTATCTTTTCTTGGCTATGTTGTTACTCCACAGGGAATTGAAGTTGACAAAGCCAAGATTGAAGCTATTGAGAGTTGGCCGCAGCCCAAAACGGTCACACAAGTGAGGAGTTTCCTTGGCCTCGCTGGATTCTATAGGCGTTTTGTGAGAGATTTCAGCACCATTGCTGCACCTGTCAACGAGCTTACAAAGAAGGATGTGCCTTTTGTTTGGGGTACCGCACAGGAAGAAGCCTTCACGGTATTGAAAGATAAGTTGACACATGCTCCTTTACTCCAACTTCCTGATTTTAATAAGACTTTTGAGCTTGAATGTGATGCTAGTGGAATTGGATTAGGAGGTGTGTTATTACAAGATGGCAAACCTGTTGCATACTTTTCTGAAAAATTGAGTGGGCCTAGTCTGAATTATTCTACTTATGATAAAGAATTATATGCTCTTGTTCGGACTTTAGAAACATGGCAACATTATTTATGGCCCAAAGAATTTGTTATACATTCTGATCATGAATCTTTGAAACATATTAAAAGTCAAGCTAAACTGAATCGTAGACATGCTAAATGGGTTGAATTCATTGAGACTTTCCCTTATGTCATTAAACACAAGAAGGGAAAAGAAAATGTTATTGCTGATGCATTGTCTCGTCGCTATACTATGCTTTCACAACTTGACTTCAAAATATTTGGTTTGGAGACCATCAAAGATCAATATGTGCATGATGCTGATTTTAAAGATGTAATGCAGAATTGTAAAGAAGGAAGAATGTGGAACAAGCTTGTTGTTAACGATGGATTTGTGTTTCGTGCTAACAAGCTATGCATTCCAGCTAGCTCCGTTCGTCTTTTGTTGTTGCAGGAGGCGCATGGAGGAGGATTAATGGGACACTTTGGCGTGAAGAAGACGGAGGACGTACTTGCTACACATTTCTTT
Organism: Triticum dicoccoides; assembly: GCF_002162155.2. Classification (NCBI taxonomy): domain Eukaryota; kingdom Viridiplantae; phylum Streptophyta; class Magnoliopsida; order Poales; family Poaceae; genus Triticum; species Triticum dicoccoides. The sequence continues at coordinate 322,450,215 of NC_041393.1, read as the reverse complement.
TGGCCAAAGATGAGACAGGATGTTGAGCGTTTTATTGCTCGCTGCACTACATGTCAAAAAGCTAAGTCACGACTCAATCCTCATGGTTTATATATGCCTTTGCCTGTACCTAGTGTTCCTTGGGAGGGTATATCTATGGACTTTGTTTTAGGTTTACCTCGAACAAAGAAGGGGAGGGATAGCATATTTGTTGTCGTGGATAGATTCTCGAAAATGGCACACTTTATACCATGTCATAAAAGCGATGATGCTGTTAATGTTGCTGATTTGTTCTTTCGTGAAATTATTCGCTTGCATGGTGTGCCAAATACTATTGTTTCAGATCGTGATACTAAATTTCTTAGCCACTTTTGGAGATGTTTATGGGCTAAGTTGGGGACTAAACTGCTTTTTAGTACTACTTGTCACCCCCAAACTGATGGACAAACTGAAGTAGTCAATAGAACATTGTCTACTATGCTTAGGGCTGTTTTGAAGAATAATAAGAAAATGTGGGAGGAATGCTTGCCTCATATTGAATTTGCTTATAATCGTTCATTGCATTCTACTACTAAGATGTGCCCTTTTGAAGTTGTGTATGGTTTTGATGAGGATATCAATACAATTGTTACACCCACAGCCCCTGCTGCTATACATACTGGACCAATTACTAGAGCTCGTGCACGCCAACTAAATTACCAGGTACTTTCGTTTCTTGGTAATGATTCTAATGTTCATGAGAATATGATGCTGCCTAAATTGGATACATTTGTTTTGCTTACAAATGAAGGGCCTAGCTTGGAGAAGGATGAACATTGGAGCAAGAACAAGCATGGAGATGATGGCATGCGCAAGGGGAACAAGAACGGAGTTACAAGTGATGATTTCAGGACTTTGAAGCCACCATAATGGGTGCATGAAGCCTTGGACGAAATATACAAGATGCCACTTCATAAATTTCGTCCCGAGGCTATTTTAGGTGCTGCGTCACCTTATTATTGGGCCAGGCCCATGTAATTTCGAAATACATCAGTATAGGCTATTTTTAGAGTCCGTATGTGTGGGGAAACAAGAGATAGGGTTGATTTCGGACCCCTCCACCAAGGGCCACGAAATTCCCCCCTCTTCCTCCATATATACAGCCCTTAGGGCATCGTTTAGACTTTGGGTTTTGTTTAGATTAAAAGTTCGCCATAGCTGCAACTTCGCGTACTTCTTTTGTGTTCAACGACCAGACAAAGGCGTCACAGAACCCCACCTTGATCAATAAAGCTTTCATCTTATATTCGCAATATCCAGATTACAATCTCAGTTTCTTGCTTGTTCTTCGTTTGCTCGCAGGAAACAGACCCTCGTGGTCAGGTTGATCGTGCTCCGGCATGGTCAATAACCTCTCGGAGTTGGTTTAGCGATTGCTAAGGCGCGACGTCCTCGCACGTTCGTAGTCGGATCGTCAAAGTCGACTGCCACCAAAGCGAAATCCACCATCTCATCGAAAGACGGGACACCTTTGCCTCTATCAATGCGCCTCCTGCAACAACAAAAGACGAACGGAGCTAGCTGGAATGCATAGCTTGTTAGCACGAAACACAAATCCATCGTTAACGACAAACTTGTTCCACATTCTTCCTTCTTTACAATTCTGCATTACATCTTTAAAATCAGCATCATGCACATATTGATCTTTGATGGTCTCCAAACCAAATATTTTGAAGTCAAGTTGTGAAAGCATAGTATAGCGACGAGACAATGCATCAGCAATAACATTTTCTTTTCCCTTCTTGTGTTTAATGACATAAGGGAAAGTCTCAATGAATTCAACCCATTTAGCATGTCTACGATTCAGTTTAGCTTGACTTTTAATATGTTTCAAAGATTCATGATCAGAATGTATAACAAATTCTTTGGGCCATAAATAATGTTGCCATGTTTCTAAAGTCCGAACAAGAGCATATAATTCTTTATCATAAGTAGAATAATTCAGTCTAGGCCCACTCAATTTTTCAGAAAAGTATGCAACAGGTTTGCCATCTTGTAATAACACACCTCCTAATCCAATTCCACTAGCATCACATTCAAGCTCAAAAGTCTTATTAAAATCAGGAAGTTGGAGTAAAGGAGCATGTGTCAACTTATCTTTCAATACCGTGAAGGCTTCTTCCTGTGCGGTACCCCAAAGAAAAGGCACATCTTTCTTTGTAAGCTCATTGAGAGGTGCAGCAATGGTGCTGAAATCTCTCACAAAACGCCTATAGAATCCAGCGAGGCCAAGAAAACTCCTCACTTGTGTGACCGTTTTGGGCTGCGGCCAACTCTCAATAGCTTCAATCTTGGCTTTATCAACTTCAATTCCCTGTGGAGTAACAACATAGCCAAGAAAAGATACTCGGTCGGTGAAAAGGTGCACTTCCCAAGGTTACCAAACAAACGTGCATCACGTAGAGCAATAAAAACAGCACGTAAATGTTCCAAATGTTCCTCCAAAGATCTGCTATAAATCAATATGTCATCAAAGTAAACTACCACAAATCGTCCAATGAAAGCACGTAAAACTTCGTTCATTAATCTCATGAAAGTACCAGGTGCATTAGTTAATCCAAAAGGCATGACTAACCACTCATATAATCCAAACTTAGTTTTAAATGTTGTTTTCAATTCATCTCCCAATTTCATACGAATTTGATGGTAGCCACTACGCAAATCAACTTTGGAGAATATTGTAGAGCCACTCAATTCATCAAGCATATCATCTAGCCTAGGAATAGGATGACGATAACGAATAGTAATATTATTAATGCCTCTACAATCAACACACATACGTGATGTACCATCCTTTTTCGGCACTAGAATAATAGGAACAACACAAGGACTAAGGGATTCGCGTATATAACCTTTGTCGAGAAGCACTTGTACTTGACGCATAATCTCCTTCGTCTCCTCTGGATTGGTACGGTATGGTGCACGGTTTGGCAGTGAAGCACCGGGAATTAAGTCAATCTGATGCTCAATCCCTCGAATAGGCGGTAATCCCGGTGGCACGTCTTGTGGAAAAACGTCAGCGAACTCCTGCAAAATGTTAGTGACAGCAGGAGGCAAAGAGGAAGGCACGTCCTCGAATGAAAATAATGCCTCTTTGCACACAAAAGCATAGCAAACAGATTTGCTGAAATCTAGCTCATCAATATCAGATTTGGTGGCAAATAAACATGCACTTTTCAATTTAATTTCAGAAGCAACACTAGATGGTTTATTATTATGCTTCATTTGTTGCTCAAATTCTTTGCCACAATCTGATTTTCACTCTTATTCTTCTCCTGTTGTGCTTTATTAGCTCTATTAATATCATCTTTCAAAATGGAATCAGGAGTCATAGGAAGCAAAGTAATATTTTTATCCTTATGAACAAGAGTATAGTGATTGTTTCTACCATGGTGTACAGAATTTTTATCAAATTGCCATGGTCTACCAATCAATAAGGAACATGCTTGCATAGGTACCACATCACAATCAACATAATCAGCATATGTAGAGATACTAAAATGCACACGAACAGTACGTGTTACCTTAACCTTGTCGCTGTTGTTGAACCATTGGATGTAGTAAGGATGTGGATGTGGTCTTGTGGTGAGAGAAAGCTTCTCCACCATCTCCATGCTAGCCAAGTTGTTGCAGCTCCCTCCGTCTATTATGACGCGCACAGAACGTTCCTTCACAACTCCCTTGGTATGGAACAAATTGTGCCTCTGATTTTGCTCAGCTTGTGTGACCTGCACACTCAAAACACGTTGAGCAACTAAACATTCATACCTGTCAGCGTCTTCAGGAGCCATGTATTGCGTCTCATGATCAGAATCATCTCCACCATGTTCTTCACGTGTAATAAGAGCTAATGTCTCCTCATCATAGTCACTAGCGGACTCATATCCACCATCCGCGGTAGCAATCATCACACGCGGAGATTTGCATTCTCTCGCATAATGACCTCCTCCCTTACAACGATGACAAATAATATCACTTGTGTGCCCTGTTGATGCTATGGAAGAAGAAGAACGCTGTGTAGGCCCCGCAGGTGCGCTCTTGGCAGATAATGGTGGTTGTGCCTGTTTTCTTGTATCACGGCTGGAGGTGGCACCTGATGGAGGTGCTGGTGCAGTTGAAGTAGAAGATGCACGTGGTGTCCATGATGAAGGTCGGCCTGCAGAAAAGTTAGTTCGCCCCAATGCTTGTCGATCCTGCACTTCACGTTCAGCTTTACAAGCAAGATGGAATAAACGAGTGATATTAGTATACTCCTTATAGTCTAGAATGGTCTGAATCTCTCTATTTAATCCACCCAGAAAACGTGCAAGCATAGCTTCATTCTCCTCAACAATACCACATCTAATCATGCCAGTTTGTAATTCCTGATAATATTCTTCTACAGGATTTTTTCCTTGTCTTAAACGCTGCAATTTTTGAAGCAATTCACGTTGATAATATGGTGGAACCCAACGCGTACGCATAGCAGTTTTCAAAGCAGCCCAAGTAGTTGGAATAGGATATAATCTACAATGTTCAGACCACCATACACATGCAAAACTAGTGAAAGCACAAACAGCAGCAGCAACTCGTCTCTCCTCAGGATATTGTAAACATGTAAATCGTTGTTCAGTTTCTAACTCCCAAGTAAGATATATATCAGGAACATATCTACCCTCAAATGGTGGAATATTCAATTTCAGTTTAGGAATATGGACATCATCTCGTACCTGAGGTGGTGGTGCAGGCCTACCATTACGAATATATACCTGAGGTCGACCTGCTGGTGGTGGTGCTGGTGGCTGCTCGTAGATCTGATTTTGATCAACCTCATCCTCATAATCGCCCGCATACTCATCATCCTCCTGGGTACCAGCAACAGCAGTAGCAGGAGCCACAGAAGTATCAACAGCAGCACCAACAGTTTGGCCAAACGCAAGAGGAACATGGCTCGCTCGGCGAAGGTCTATTTCGCGACGTGGAGGTAGTCGTTGTTGTTGTTGTTGGAGAGGTGCGTTAGGTGCAGCGGGTGGTGGTGGTGGAAGACGCGCGAGCAATTCATTAAATCTGTTATCGAGCTTTGTTTCGAACGTCTTCTCAAGGCCAGTGATCTTCTCCATGGCCTCTTCAAAATTGTTCAGCACATCTTGCACCTGTTCAGTCATCATTTGCTGAAACTTATCATGAAGCTCCTTGTTCGATAAATTCTCCCAGTCAATCTCGTCGGCTTGTGATCCTGGCATGGTTAGCAGCAATAGAAACACACAAGAATATGATCCTACAGACTACGAACAAGTGGTGGTGGTGGGTGTCACAAATCCGTCAAGCAAATCTCAAATTCTTACCAGTTCTTACCCAGCAACAGGCGGTGATCGGCAACCGTTGTAGTCAAAACTCTCAAAGCTAGGATAGAGCGATTACAGGGAGAGTCAAACGCACGACGTAGATGTATGTGGAGCTGGGAAGGCTTATACTATGGTAGCAAAAAGGGTCAGCAATAATCAATTCAGAGATGCAAAGTTGAATAAACGCTCAACGACGGTACTGTGCTGGTCCTAGGCTAGACTGTGCTAGAGACGCGAGCCTAGAACACCAACAAAATCACGGCGCGGCACGTAAACAAGGGAAAAGCACACTCTGATTTTTTTTTTCGCTCTTTTTTTTTCCGAAACCTACTCCGGCAAGGAAACACGAATCGGAATCTGGATGGATCCCGAAAACAAACCTAATAAGCAAGGAACTCGGATTGGTGGTGGATATATGGTGGTGGTATATGGCAGCGGTGGTGGTAGCGGTGGTGGTATATGGATATGGATCGGTGGTGGTATATGGGCACGGATTGGTGGTGGTATATGGATACGGATTCGGAGCGGTGGCGGATAAGCGGTGCTGGTAGATGGCAGGGGCGATGATGATGGTGCGGCGGCGGCGTGACAACTTATGACCAGAACTCGAAACTCTAAAAGACTAGACGCTAAGACCAGCAACTAGACCGACGATGCAACCGCAAATTCAACAAAGCAAAACCCTAAAAAGATTATGCAAAGGCTCAGATTGGTTCGGATATGATGAACTAACCCTAATTTTTTTGTGTGGCTTTTTCGTGGACTGTAGGTATGAAGAACAGACTCGATCTAAACTATGAAAAACTGTAAAATCTCACCGAGCAACCTGGAAATCTGATACCACTTGATAGAGGCAAAGGTGTCCCGTCTTTCGATGAGATGATGGATATCGCTTTGATGGCAGTCGACTTTGACGATCCGACTACGAACGTGCGTGGACGTCGCGCCTTAGCAATCGCTAAACCAACTCCGAGAGGTTATTGACCATGCCGGAGCACGATCAACCTGACCACGAGGGTCTGTTTCCTGCGAGCAAACGAAGAACAAGCAAGAAACTGAGATTGCAATCTGGATATTGCGAATATAAGATGAAAGCTTTATTGATCAAGGTGGGGTTCTGTGACGTCTTTGTCTGGTCGTTGAACACAAACGAAGTACGCGAAGTTGCAGCTATGGCGAACTTTTAATCTAAACAAAACCCAAAGTCTAAACGATGCCCTAAGGGCTGTATATATGGAGGAAGAGGGGGGGAATTTCGTGGCCCTTGGTGGAGGGGTCCGAAATCAACCCTATCTCTTGTTTCCCCACACATACGGACTCTAAAAATAGCCTATACTTATGTATTTCGAAATTACATGGGCCTGGCCCAATAATAAGGTGACGCAGCACCTAAAATAGCCTCGGGACGAAATTTATGAAGTGGCATCTTGTATATTTCGTCCAAGGCTTCATGCACCCATTATGGTGGCTTCAAAGTCCTGAAATCATCACTTGTAACTCCGTTCTTGTTTCCCTTGCGCATGCCATCATCTCCATGCTTGTTCTTGCTCCACTGTTCAACCTTCTCCAAGCTAGGCCCTTCATTTGTAAGCAAAACAAATGTATCCAATTTAGGCAGCATCATATTCTCATGAACATTAGAATCATTACCAAGAAACGAAAGTACCTGGTAATTTAGTTGGCGTGCACGAGCTCTAGTAATTGGTCCAGTATGTATAGCAGTAGGGGCTGTGGGTGTAACAATTGTATTGATGTCCTCATCACGGGTAGCAAGATACCAGCAGGCGCTGCGGCCGTATCACTGTCACAACATCCACCCCAGGACTCTCCAGGTAGGTGACCTCGTACTCAGGCGGGTGCTCTCCAGGGAAGGGCTGCATAAGCTCTCGCCCATGTGGGAGGTCCCGTTCAAGGTTGTCCATGTTTCCAGGCCTGGCGCTGTGCGCTTGGAGACCCAGGAAGGGGTGCCCATCCCGAACGCTTGGAACATCTAGCACCTCCGAAACTTCCACCCCTGAAGAAAGGCCTAGTGCATGTGAAGAAGGCACGATGCTTGTGAAGCTCGCCGCTCGAAGAAAGGCCCGGTGCCTATGAAGAAGGTCCATTGCCTGTGAAGCTCGCCGCCCGTGACACTCCACGTAATAATGAGTTGGGGCTGTACATGCCCCGGAGTGTCCAGAGTGCCGCCCTTGCGCCTTGGGGGCTCCCGCCCATGCCCAGTGGCAGCACTTAGCTCCTCGATGGTGAGAAGACGTCAAAGACTAGACTAGGTGCCGGACGCGGCTTTTCATTTGCTTTCTGCAGTTGGCTCGCTTTTCTTTGTTGAACCTTGATTAAAGTTGCTTCTAGCGTTCTTTCATGGTTCTGCCCGTCGTCTTCTGCCCTCGTTTTCTGTTTTCAACTTTTGTCTGGCTCGTTTTCTCTCTCGCGAACCTCGCGAGGGGGCTCCGCGGGTGCCCTCGTGAGCCTTTCCTCTCCTGATTTTCGCGAGGCTCTCTCGTTCGAATTCACAGCGGGAGCACCCCTCCCAGTTTGTGCCCCTCGGGCATCGCGATGCAAAGCACCAGGCCATGGCTGGCAACCCACGCGACCAAGGTTTGGAAATGATTCTCCCAACAGATTTTTTGTAGCTCTTAAGGCGCCCGGCGAGGCCTGAAGCAGGCACCTCGCGAGGCGGAAACTACTTCAAATGTCCAAAACTAAGTTGTTCCTACGCGCAGACGCATAACGACGACACCATAACACAGCACAAGAACAATAAATGCAATACGATAACTAGGGAATCATAGTCTGTTGCACGCCCCCATGGGGCCCCATGCTTCTCTCTCTCGATGCAGGAAAAGAAGGAAAACAAAATAAAAGCGGCACACGCCCTGCGACAGCTCGCGAGGAGGGATCTGCGTCGTCCTCCTGAGCTCAGTCAGACTCCGCCTCGCTCTTCACTAGAGCACGGCGATGGGACGACCCGCTGCCGCCCTCGAAGCGGGCGCGGCGGCATGGTGGCTGATCGCGACTACCGCTGGAGGAGCTATCGTCAGAGGAGGAGCCGCTGAAGCTCGACGAGCTACGGTCGCCGTCGGGAGCAGGTTCGCCTTCGCCCTCGTCATGGCCGTCGCCAAGGCCAAGCACTGTGTCGCCATCGTCGTCTTGAGGGCAGCACCCAACACGGCGGCCATCTTCTCCGAACACCCTCACGTAGAGGGGCGCGTCGCCGTCACACTTAAAGTGGAGGGTGCACCGCCTGCCCAGACCACACGCACGGGCAAACGTCTGCCAACCCCGTGTCAGGGCTACATTGCCGGCAATGGAGATCTCCACAGCGAACCAGGAGGCCCTACTGTAGCAGCCGTCCGCCTGCAACTAAAGCCTGCCAGGGCCAGCGGCCGGTAGTTCGCCAGCGAAGAAGCAAGGGAGCTGGAACCAGTTGCCTGCCGGGGCGTCCGACCACACAACGAACTCCGGCAGCACCTCTGCCGAGTGGAAGCGCGACCGGAGAGGCCGCGCAGCCACGACACGCCTTCCCCCACCAACCGGGATGCCTTGACATGGGCGGCCACCGCCGCGTGAAGGGCCACCCCGCGACCACGGGAAGCCACGACAGGGGTCGCGAGATGCTTGCGAGGACGAACGCGGCCATGTTTGGGCGGGGGAGAGCCAGGCCCTTCCTGGCGAGCCTTCCCCTTCTCCGCGGCCGAGAACCTCTTCACGGGCGCCATGGGGGCGCTGCAAGCAACAAGAGCGAGGAGGAAGAAGAAGCAGGCGGAGCAAGAAGAGATGGGCAATGGGGGCTATCGACCGTCCTCGTTTATAGCCCAGGGGAGGCCAATCGTCGACCTCCATGAACGTAGGTAATGATGACTCTTTTTGCATGCAGCAGTGACTCGTCAAATTGGGCAGTAGCCGAGGCAGCGTGGGGAAGCGGAGACACCCACGTCCAATCAGTCGCCACGCGGCAACCACGGCCGCAGGTTGTTGGCGCCCGTGGCGTTCCGCACTTGCCCCTTGGCTTCGCTGCTAAGCCAAGTCCGAGCACGCCTTGGGCCCGAGGGCTACTGTCGGTGTTCTAGGAACGGGGGTGATGTGGAGCATCCTACGGTCATCACCATGTCAAGAGTCCATTTGGCAAGTGACACGTGCGACCTCTACTTCACATACACAAAGGTGAATCTTCTCCTTTACACGTGCTCACTTGACCCCTTTGAGGATGGTGTACTACTTGACACTTCTCCCGTGTGCATGCATAGGTATTGTCGGAGCTTCACGGATGTCAAGGAGGAGTGCAAGCGCCAAGGAACGACTACATCATCCGCGAGGGAAGCGTGGAAGAGAAGACGGAAGAAAGGAGGAGAAGACTGAGCGGCTGCAGGAGCCAGGCCGGACATTCGGACCGCCGTCCGGATCATCCGGGCTCAGCCGGATCATCCGGATCCCCCTCCGGATCATCCGGATCCCCCTCCGGATCATCCGGATAAATGCGTCCGAAGGCACCCGAAGGCCTCATGTGAAGCCGGATCATCCGAGCCCCCTCCCGGATCATCCGGACGATGGCCGGATCATCCGGACCCCCATCCGGATCATCCGGGCCTTGCCTGCCTGCAACGTTTCGGGCCGAGGCCCATGTACCCATTCGCCCCCTCACTTACCCCTTCGCCCACTAGACTATAAATAGACATCCTCCTCCCCATTTTTAGGGTTAGCAAATATGATAGCTCATTCTTAGGTGAGCTTTGCTCCTACCTCTACTCTTGAGAGAGAGAGAGAGACTACCACTCCCATGGAGTTCAAGATCTCCATGTGAGAAGATCCTTCTAGGATTCAAGCCCTGATCTCCTTCATAGGATTTGGGATGAACTCTACCTTGTATCTTTCTCTTTGTTGTTCATGTACCTTGTGATCTTATGTGTTTGATTGTCTAGTGGATGTGTGATTGGACTTGTTCTTGAGTGTTTCCCCTTGTGATTTCTCCCCGTTCTTCCCCGTGTTCGTCGTGTTCTTCGAGGGATCCCACTCCAAACGTGAAAGATCGTCGCTATAGGGTTCCACCCTACATCATTATGGTATCATGAGCTAGGTTGATCACGTTTTTGGAGCCCCTACCCTTTGTTTTCTAGCTTGATTTTGTTGTTTTCGTCCTAAATCCGAAAATCCCCACCAAAAAATAGCCCCCAAATTTTTTTGTGATTTGTTGGTTTGATGATGTTTTGTTGATTTCGATCCGTGGATTTGCTAGGTTTCAAGAGGATCTAGCATTTCCCCAAGTTTCCCCACCTTCCATCCACGAAATCCCTCAAATTTTGCCCCGAAAATCATCCATTTCCGCCCAAAAATTCGTCCCGAGAGGAAATCCCGAGCAGTTTGACCTGCCCGGATCATCCGGACCTTCTCCCGGATCATCCGGACACCTCCCGGATCAACTGGACCCTCTCCCGGACGTCCGGATACCCCACGCACCCAGGAAACAGAACCGGAGCTGACAAACCCGGATCATCCGAATGTACACCCGGATCATCCGGACCTAGCCCGGATCATCCGGACCTCCTCCCGGATGTCCGGTTAACCCTGACACTGACTCGGCTAAAATTTTGTTTTGGTCATAACTAATTCATCCGGAGTCCTATTTTGACGTTCTTTAGCTCGTTTTGAAGCTATTGACATCCCCCATCCCACAAAAATACCACCAACACCATTTGACACCATCATTTTCTGAAATTTGGCAAGTTCGCCTAGGCCCTCCACCATATCATCCGCATTACCACCACCGACTTCCGCAACCTAACCCATTTTGTTCCCCATTGCATATGTGGTTGCTTGAGTAGTGATTCACATCTCCTAAGGTGTTTCGGCTACTTAGGGACGGTTGCTTCTTCTTCAACCACCACCACCACTTCCACATAACCTTGCCCACCATACACTTCCGACAACCAAACTTAACCCAATTTTGTTTGAGCTTGTTTGAGTTGTAGCTTGTGTCTCCTAAGGTGTTTCGGCTACTTAGGGACGGCAACTTCAACTCCGACACGTGTATATCCATCATTCCACTTCCGCATTTGCCAAGTGCAAACCACCACCGCTTTCCGCTACCACCATTTGACATTTGTCATTTGAGATTTTGAGTTTGCGGTTTTTCTGTTTCCTAAGGTGTTTCGGCTACTTAGGGACGAGTCTCCATCATCTTGGTATCTACACCAAGAACACCGCCACTCATCATCGCAAAGGACGGTAACCTTGACGACACCTTTGTATATTCCCTTGCAATTGCATTGTTAACCCCTAGCCCATTTTGCGTTACTTGCCTATCGAGACTAGCCATTTGAGTATTGCCGGCAACGTGACTTATGCACATTAGTGGTCTACACCATCCATTGCATACATACCATATCATCTCGGTATCATATCATCCATTGTGCCTCAAGTTTGTTCCCGCATATACACAATTGCTTTCTTGGTTTGTGCATTGTGCAAAAGTGGCCATAGAAAAAAAAAGAGAATAAAGATTTTAAGCAAAAGAAAGAGAGCAAAGAGCTTGTAAGCAATAGCCATAGCATCACAGTATATCATACGGTATCATATTTGATCATTTTGGATCATTGTGTGAGAAACACCGGGAACCATACATATATAGCATACTTGGGATAGAAAGTTTATCCATTTTGCATCTTATAGGTTGTGCACAAGTGTCGTATCCGCCTATTGAGCAATCGTGCTAGCGTCTCTCTTGAGTTGTGCAACACGAGCGTTTTCCGTGGATTCCACATTTTGTGCTCATTCCTTGGTTGCACGATCCCATTTATCTATCCGTGTGTGTGTTTCCGTGAGCCACATATTGCTATTGGTCTACTTGTTTCGCTTGGGAATTTGTGAATCTCTTTCAACATTATTGACTCTTGCTAACATTTTGCATCAAATTTTTGTGCCACTATCCTCACCGAGCTCTACCATAAGCTTTACTTGATAGGTGTGAGTGAACAAGTCCGGTACCAATTCCACTATTCTTTCATCTCACATTGAGTGACACGGGATACATCCTCAACTTTGGAAAAAGGTAACTTGGTATTGTTTATCTCATTTCCTACTCACCTTGATGAGGACATGACTACCTTGGATATGACCAAAAATATTGCATATATGCATATTTGTCAGGTGATTTCTAGTGCAAACTATTCAATAATCTATTTATGTTATCCAGAACAAAAATACTTCACACACTTTTGTGTTTTGTCTAATTGCAGGTGTATGGGACATTTGTACAATCCACATATGAAGATAAGGAAGAAAGAGATGTTTATTTGCTGTCCAAAAAGTTCTCTCACGTCACTTTTGGCCCAAGAGAAGATAGAGTCCAAGTCTCTCACGTTCTGGATTCAGATTCGGACTGCACAGACATACCTGACTCAAAACGCACACAAGTTTTTCATACGGACTCCGAATTGGGTGATTCTTTTTTTGTTGGAAACTAGATTTCGTGCACTTTCCAACCCAATTGGAATCACCTTCAAATTTGTCCGGAGTGTTGAGTTGTGGACGAAACAATCTGATGCTGCAGCAGAATCCGAGTCAAACTACAAGTCCAAAGGTGTTACATCACCTCCACTTGGGCCCATTGGCCTTGTACGACCTAGATTTAGTTTTAGGCTGCCTTGGGACGTCCTCCCACCTCCTTGGCCGCCACCCCTTGCTCCTATATAAGTAGATCCATCTAGTAGCTTTTCCTTGGGATTTGTTTAGTTAAAAGTTAGCCATTGCAACTTCGTGTACTTCGTTTGTGTCCAACGACCAGACCAAGACCACTTCTGGATCCCCACCATTATCAATACTTCATATTTATTTGCAATATTCAGATTGCTTTATCATATTCTTGCTCGTTCTTCGATTGCTTGCAGGAATAGACCTTCGTGGTCAGGTTGATTGTGCTCCGGCGTGGTTAATAACCTCTCGGAGTTGGTTTAGCGATTGCAAAGGCACAACGTCGTGCACGTTTGTAGTCGGGTCGTCAAAGTCGTCTCCACCAAATCGATAGTTATCATCTCATCGAAAGATCGGGACACCTCGCCTCTATCAAGTGGTATCAGTTTTCAGGTTGCTCGGTGAGAATTTCCAGTTTTCCTAGATTAGATTTATTTTCTTACCTATTGTCCAAGAAAAAGCCACAAAAAAAGAGTTAGATCTATTCATCCTTGGTCCAAGCCAGTCTGAGCCTTTGCAATTTTCTTTTCATTGCTTGCATAGTTGAATTATCGGTTGCATCGTCGTGTCGAGTTGTTGGTCTTAGTGTCTAGGTTGTTTAGAGTTTCGAGTTCTGTTCACATTAGTCACGTCGTTGCTGCATCATTATCCCTTCCGCTGTCCACCACCCATCCATCAATTTCCTCCACGTGCTACCCACCGTTCATTGTCATAATCATAGTTGAGATCGTTCCCATCTTCGCTTGATCCAATCTACATCTTATCTAGTTTGTTTTGGAAAGAGGGAGAGAGAAAAAAAAGATAGAGAAAAAAACGAGAGAAAAAAAGTAAAAAAGAAAGTCAGAGAAAAAAAAGAAAGGAAAAGAAAAAAAAAAGTGTGAGAAAAAAAAGAGAGGAGAAAAAAATACAAAATTCGGATCTATCTAGACTCAATCTCGTAGTTGAATTCGGATTGGAATCTGTTTTGCGCACTGTTCAGTAAAACAGGTGTATCTTCCTCATACGAAGTCAGTTTTGGCTCCGTGAGTACTCAAATTGAAGATAGCGACGAGCCACATCTAAATAGTTGCAGAAGCTAGTTCAATATTTGACACCTCAAAATCGGCTTCTAAATAGGTCTTTTTGCCCTCCGAAGTTCGTGAACACAACTTGTTCCAATTTTTCAAGCCAGTTTTAGAATTCTTTGACTCCTCATATCAACTCGGAATTGAGTGATTCTTTTTGCATTGGAAAGCTTGAGTTAGTAGCATTCTTTGAAAGAATTTATCAAAAAATTGTCTCCAACTTTTCAAGAGGAAAGTTGGAGAGAGAGTTGTTGTATATCCTGCTTGGCAGTTGTTTTTCATCATTATCTTCACTGCCGTTGTGATCTTCACTTATATCTTGCTGTCAAGAGCTACTTAGTATCCTTCATTGATGCTAGTTGTGCTACGCCATGACCTCATTAGTGTTCTAGGCTCGCGTCTCTAGTCCGGTCTAGCCTAGGACCAGCACAGTACCGTCGTTGAGCGTTTATTCAACATTGCATCTTTGAATTGATTATTGCTAATCTTTTGCTACCATATATAGCCAACCCAGCTCCACATATTTCTACACCGTGTATACGTACGCTCCCCTGGCAATCGCTTTACTCAATATTCGGAGTTACTTGACACCGCTGGTTGCCGATCACCGCCTGCTGCATGGTAAGAACTTGTAAGACATTGATTTTTGCTTTACTGTGAGCGTTTTACCACCATATCCTAGTAGTTATAGGAACATTATTTTTGGGTTTTGTTTCTTGTTCTACTAATCATGACAGGATCCAGAGTCAATTCATGGGCTTTGTCGATCGCGGGAGACGTGCCACCACCTTTGCAAATACCACAACCGTCACGAGAGGTGCACAAACATCCAAATGCACATGATCAGGTTAATGTATCTATACCACCATTTAATGGCCGTTTTAAACCTGCTTTATATATTGAATGGGAGTTCGACATAAAAAATATATTTGCTTCCCATAATTTCGATGAACATAAAAAGGTTAAGGTTGCGGTTGGTTCTTTCACTGGTTATGCTTTGGTTTGGTGGAGTGAATATTGTCGGTTACACCCTGATTATATACCTACTACTTGGGATGATTTGAAACTTGCCATGCGACATACTTTCGTCCCTACTTATTATACTCGTGACATGATTAAGAAGTTGCAACACTTAAAACAAGGTAGTGAAACTTTAACAAAATATTATGATGATTTACAAACTACCTTGTTGCATTCCTCTTTAGAAGAAAGTGAAGATGATTTTATGGATAGATTTTGGGGAGGATTAAACCGTGATATTCAAGAGATACTAATTCATGAAGAGTGTTATCCTATGGACCATTTGTTTCATCTTGCTTGCAAAGCTGAACAGGAAATAAAACGACGTGTTGGCCACGAGGAGAACAAGCGCACGGTGCACATTCCAAGAGTTGATATGATTGTTCCTTCAACTACTAGGCATACTATGACAACCACATCCGTTGTTGTTAGGACTACATCACCTCCACCATGTGACACATCGCCCCCGAGAGTGGCTACATCATCTGAGTTGATCATAAGAGGTAATGACAAAGGTACTGATCTTCCATCTCTACATGAGAATGATGAATGCCTTGTCAATTTGAATGCACCATCTGATGAGCTACACACTACTTTGATCACACCACCTATTTTAGAGGACTACGTTGATAATTTGACTTTGCCATGTGATCAAACAACTGAAATACCAACAATTTTGAGTGCACCCATTGAATTAACTATTGATGCAAAAGAACCAATGTTTAATCATTTTGATATGACCTCTAATCTTGGTGATGATTCTGTGTTGAATGACTTATTGCATGTTTGCTTATTTAAGCATGTTGTAGCATGTAAATTTGATGCACGTAAGGTTTATTCACCAATGTTGGGATGGTTTAATGATGAACATTGTCAATCTTTTGAAATGAATAAGAGCCTCACTTATATGTGCAAACTGAGTTGCAATATTTTCATGCCTTCTACTTCTTGTGCTAATTTTTTGGCTTTAGATTTTATGAACTATGCAAGTTACTCATCTATTCATGTGTCATATATGCAAAAATCAAGGGAAGTAAAAATGGATGACATATACATATACAACATGTACACCTTGTCTCTTTTGTTAGCCACATTTCAGATTAAGCAACACCGAGGACGGCTTTATTTTCAAGAAGGGGAGGATGATGAGGACATGACTACCTTGGATATGACCAAAAATATTGCATATATGCATATTTGTCAGGTGATTTCTAGTGCAAACTATTCAATAATCTATTTATGTTATCCAGAACAAAAATACTTCACACACTTTTGTGTTTTCTCTAATTGCAGGTGTATGGGACATTTGTACAATCCACATATGAAGATAAGGAAGAAAGAGATGTTTATTTGCTGTCCAAAAAGTTCTCTCACGTCACTTTTGGCCCAAGAGAAGATAGAGTCCAAGTCTCTCACTTTCTGGATTCAGATTCGGACTGCACAGACATACCTGACTCAAAACGCACACAAGTTTTTCATACGGACTCCGAATTGGGTGATTCTTTTTTTGTTGGAAACTAGATTGCGTGCACTTTCCAACCCAATTGGAATCACCTTCAAATTCGTCCGGAGTGTTGAGTTGTGGACGAAACAATCTGATGCTGCAGCAGAATCCGAGTCAAACTACAAGTCCAAAGGTGTTACATCACCTCCACTTGGGCCCATTGGCCTTGTACGACCTAGATTTTGTTTTAGGCTGCCTTGGGACGTCCTCCCACCTCCTTGGCCGCCACCCCTTGCTCCTATATAAGTAGATCCATCTAGTAGCTTTTCCTTGGGATTTGTTTAGTTAAAAGTTAGCCATTGCAACTTCGTGTACTTCGTTTGTGTCCAACACCAGACCAAGACCGCTTCTGGATCCCCACCATTATCAATACTTCATATTTATTTGCAATATTCAGATTGCTTTATCATATTCTTGCTTGTTCTTCGATTGCTTGCAGGAATAGACCTTCGTGGTCAGGTTGATTGTGCTCCGGCGTGGTCAATAACCTCTCGGAGTTGGTTTAGCGATTGCTAAGGCACAACGTCGTGCACGTTTGTAGTCGGATCGTCAAAGTCGTCTCCACCAAATCGATAGTTATCATCTCATCGAAAGATCGGGACACCTCGCCTCTATCACACCTCTACTCGAGTCTTGTGATGGATAGGCAAGGCATTTCATCTTCGGTCTACAACAACAATGACGAGTTCGATGCCATGAACAACAACTCCGACGCCAAGATGCAAGCTAAAATGGAGGAGATCAAAGCCCTCATCAAGTCCTACAAGCGATCTTCCTCATCTTCGAGAAGACGCTCAAGAGCACATGCTTCCGAGCTACCATCTCCGGCAAGATCACATCGGCATCGACACCATCACCAACAAGAACGTGAAGGTCAAGAGCCCTACATCAACAACCGCTCAATGACTTCACCATCTCCCTTGGCATCTTCGCCAAGCGACTTCAAGGCATCTTCGCCAACAAAAACCCCAAGACTACACTCAAGAGAAGCTCCCCAAGCTCAAGTCCGCGACTTCCACGAGCTACTACGACCTCGACACCGACAATGAGATTCCTTTCTATGGGACTCAAGAACCCTAGGAGTATCTCGAGTGGGAGCATTTGATGGACGACTACCTCAAGCTACATCAAGTTCGTCCCGAAGATCAAGTGAAGTGCGCCACAAGAAACTTCCACGACTACGCCTCGATATGGTGGCTTCACACACCTTCGAGAGCTACGAGATGAGTTGGCCCAAGACGAAGAGAGCTTTACGGCGAGAGTTTGTGCCTCCAACCTACACGGAACAACTTCGACGCCAATTGGAGAACACCACCCAAGGATCCAAGTCCATCGACAAGTACTTCAAGGAGATGATGATTGCCTTGCGACGAGCCGGCGTGGACGACCCCATTTCGATGAAGTTCCACTTCATGATGGGATTGCACAATGACATCTCCAAGACCATCTTCCTTGAGAACTACAAGTCCATCGACGACTACTACATTGGTGCTCTCAAGGCGGAACAAGAACTCATGAAGGCCAAGGCTTCTCCACCCCAAGCAAACTTCGCGGCGACCAAGCTCTACGACAAGCATGAGGCTAGTACCACCAAGATGTCCAAGCCCGACGAGATCCAAGACGATGCTCCCAAGTTTGACTTCACCGACATCCCTCTTTGTGGCATTGATGGTGCCGAGTCTACTTCTACTCTTTTTCAAGACGGTGCGGCGATGAGTACGAGTACGGAGACCCTCAAGGACCAAGCTTTGGAGGCGAGCGACAAGGTGGCGAGCAAGGATGATGCTTCCATATTTGGAGGCGAGAGTGATGATGTGCCATCTTCGGCCTTCATCTACGGCGACGGTGACGAGATGATTGAGCATGGGATTTTCCCTTCGGTCATGGAGGAGAGTGATGATGTGCCATCTTCGGCCTTCATCCACGGCGATGACGACGAGATGGTTGAGAATGGGATCTTCCCTTCGACCACGGCGATGTATGATGACTTGAGTGACTTGTGCCACCATATTGAGAATGAAAGTGACTTCACCACTAGCCCCATATATGATGAGTTGCCACAATTCCCATGTGAGGAGAGCCACAACCCCCACCACTTGAGTGAG
Organism: Triticum dicoccoides; assembly: GCF_002162155.2. NCBI lineage: Eukaryota > Viridiplantae > Streptophyta > Magnoliopsida > Poales > Poaceae > Triticum > Triticum dicoccoides. Next base: position 322,431,497 of record NC_041393.1, on the reverse strand, counting down.
ATGAGTGACTCCACCACACGTGAGTTTGAGTGCACCTATTTTGAGGGAGTGAGTGAACCACCACATAGAGAGAGTGAGATAGTTGATAGGTCTCGTGAGGCCATTTGCATTTCTAACAACTTGACCTCTACCTCTATTGTGTCTTCTCGTTTGGTGCTAGGTACCATTTATGATGACGCGCCGATCCTCGACGACTTCGTCCTCCCTTTGGACAAGACGATGGCCATGGTGGATTATGATGCACCGCCCACATGGTTCCATCAAGATGATGATGATGACCACCATTTGGTCTTTCCCACCTCACCTACACCACTTGAGTGGAATGACAAAGGTAACATAGGTGAAGGTGATGCTCTAGTCCCACTAGTGGACATTCTTGACATTGATTGCTTGCATGATGTTGATCCACCTATTGCCATGCTTCATGCTAGTATGATTTACCCATGCGATGATTTGCCCATTTATGATGAGTATGATGATTCTATTGTGGAGTCTATTAGTTGTGATGCCATGTTACATAGGATTTCTTGTGACAATTCTTTAGGTCACATCATGTTTGATAATCCGCTTGACTTGTCATATGCTATGCATGAGATCAACCATATGTCTTTTTTGCAACCTTTTCATAGTGACTATGCATATGCCATTAAAATAAACCCAATTTGCAGATATGGCATAGATGACAAGCCCATGGTTATTGGCATTTGTTTTTCTTGTGATGATATTGATATGCTCCCTTTGCATCATATATCTCATATGCCATGCCATGACCACCTAGCATCGGATATGCATTGTTTTGGATGTTGTCCATTTTCTCCATGTGATGTTTCCGATAGTGCTCATGAGGAGACCCCCATAGTTTCCTCATACATTTTAGGAGATTTTGATCCATCCCACCCATTGCATGATCCCAATACGTGTGTGCACCATATGCTCCCCATGAATAAACATGCTTTTGATGTGCCTTATACTTGTTTGCTCAATTTGTGTCCCCATCGTGTCATACATAACAACTATTCTTTCATGATGGATGACATGTTCCTATACCATGCATCAAATTTCTTTGAGCGATGCCTATCTTGTGCTAACTCACACGTGCACATACACATCATGATGGATGATGTGTACATTTACAACGCACACAATTTCTTTGGTTTTTGTCTCTTTTGTGTAGGTACCCATGAATACTTGTCAACCTCGCAATCCCCTGAGTTGACAAAACGAGCTCTACAGAGCAATGATGCCTTGGGATCCCATGGATTGTCTTTCCCACCGCTCTCTTCGCGCAAAGACGTCGTGCATTCATTCTACATGGCCCTCACTTGGCTATGGGTTATTGTTCATTACATATCATATGCCCATCTTGCCATGTTCACTTTGCATGATATGCTCATTCATATGCCTTTGACATGCATTTGTGACCCATGCTTTGCATTACACATGATGATTGATTCTAGTACTTGTATGTGTATTTGCAAGCTTGGTGGAGATATTGCTTGTTCTTGCCATGTTCCTTTTGTGCACCATTCCTATGGTGACACTTCCATCTTGCTTTGTGTTCGTGCTTGCGATATGTCATGTGCATTGTCTATGCCTACTATTTGCTCACATGACATGATTGCCATGATTTCCTCTAGTGTGTTGCATCTTCGCTCCACTAGTTTGCACGACATGCTTGATATGCTTGCTTGTGTTTCATCACCCATGATTCATACTTGCTTATTTCATGCGGTTGATGACAACCATCTATATGCTTTGCACATGATTCATATTGTTTCTTGTCATATATCTCCATGTGTTGCCTCTCTCAAGCTAGATGATTTGCCATGTATTGAGTGCAACAATGATTCTCTTCTTGCTCATGAGATTGCCCCCATAGCATTCTCGCATATATTTGGAGATTTTGACATAATTCTTGTGAAACATGCTTATCTTACTTCTTTGCATCATATACCTAGTGCCATGAATATTGCCATTGTTGCATCATATTATTCATGCACTTGTGCTTTTAATGGTTATGTGCAAAAGATGAAAACCATCATGATGGATGATGTGTTCAACTACCATGCGCATACGTTCTTTGTTTTGTTTTGTGCATGTGTAGGATACTTGGACTTTGTGTCGACTTCCACTTCACGTGAGTTGACCATTCGAGCTCTTGAGAGCGAGCCTCATACATTCTACCACGAATCTCTTCTACACCGCATTTGCTTCCACTTCGGCATTGTGAAGAATGCACAAGGACACGCCTTCAAGGTGACATCCTTCTTGAGCTTGGATATTGTGGATCATACTTCATGTGTTGCTTGCACCATTTGCATGCATGTTCGAGATATTGCTTTCACCCATGATTGCCACATTTCCATGCTTCATGATATATATACCTTGTGTGTTGCATCCAATTCTTGGTCTACTTGCTACTATCATATGATTGGTTGCACCAATCTCATTTCTTCACATATGCCATGTCCCTTTACTTGTCACATGATTCCCTTGATTGCCTCACACATGATGAACAATTGCTCTTTCTATTGTGTTGAGTGCCACACTATACTCACTACACCCTATGCACATTATGCTTGGATTGTCTTGCACTTGTCCCATGTGTTTAGACACTTCATTTTATTCGGTGTTGTGAATGATTCTTATGCCTACCATAGACCTTTCATTGAGCAATTTGTGAATGCTTGCTATGACCTTGAGGTAGATGCTTATGCTCTTATCATACATATTTGCATCTCTATCTCACATTTACATGCTTGTTTCCATGATGACCTTGATTTTGCTCAATTCATATTACATGCCATGTCACAATCCTTTGCCACACCCTATGCTATGCTTGATGACAACACTTGTTCGGTGAATCACCTCTTGAATGCTTGGTTTTGCACTAACGCCAACCACATTTGTTTTTCCAAGTGTTTGTTCTATTTACTCCTTTTGAAGGGATCACAAGACGGTGCGACATTGGAGAGTGCCTATTTCGAGCTTCAAGATGATGAGTGCTTAGCGATCGACCGCTTCGACACGGCAACGCCATCTCTTTCCCATGGTGATTTGGTTTTCGATCCGAGGTCAGATCTTTTCCAAGGGGGAGGGGATGATGCGGAGCATCCTACGGTCATCACCATGTCAAGAGTCCGTTTGGCAAGTGACACGTGCGACCTCTACTTCACATACACAAAGGTGAATCTTCTCCTTTACACGTGCTCACTTGACCCCTTTGAGGATGGTGTACTACTTGACACTTCTCCCGTGTGCATGCATAGGTATTGTCGGAGCTTCACGGATGTCAAGGAGGAGTGCAAGCGCCAAGGAACGACTACACCATCCGCGAGGGAAGCGTGGAAGAGAAGACGGAAGAAAGGAGGAGAAGACGGAGCGGCTGCAGGAGCCAGGCCGGACATTCGGACCGCCGTCCGGATCATCCGGGCTCAGCCGGATCATCCAGATCCCCCTCCGGATCATCCGGATAAATGCGTCCGAAGGCACCCGAAGGCCTCATGTGAAGCCGGATCGTCCGGGCCCCCTCCCGGATCATCCGGATGATGGCCGGATCATCCGGACCCCCATCCGGATCATCCGGGCCTTGCCTGCCTGCAACGTTTCGGGCCGAGGCCCATGTACCCATTCGCCCCCTCACTTACCCCTTCGCCCACTAGACTATAAATAGACATCCTCCTCCCCATTTTTAGGGTTAGCAAATATGATAGCTCATTCTTAGGTGAGCTTTGCTCCTACCTCTACTCTTGAGAGAGAGAGAGACTACCACTCCCATGGAGTTCAAGACCTCCATGTGAGAAGATCCTTCTAGGATTCAAGCCCTGATCTCCTTCATAGGATTTGGGATGAACTCTACCTTGTATCTTTCTCTTTGTTGTTCATGTACCTTGTGATCTTATGTGTTTGATTGTCTAGTGGATGTGTGATTGGACTTGTTCTTGAGTGTTTCCCCTTGTGATTTCTCCCCGATCTTCCCTGTGTTCGTCGTGTTCTTCGAGGGATCCCACTCCAAACGTGAAAGATCGTCGCTATAGGGTTCCACCCTACATCAGGGGGTCCCAAGACTTGCCTACCTGCGGCCTGCTACGTGGCTTGATCGGTGGCCCAGTACGGCCCGTCTTCATCAACCAAAACTCAAGACCCTCGCGAGGGGCCAAGCCTCATGGGGCGGACGACACAAGGCCTCCTCGGGAGTGGCCTCACCAGGCAGGCTCGCGAAGAGGCGGAGAGATCAAGGCAACGGGTACCTCGCGAGGTCCTCATGACGCAAGCCATGACGACCAAAACCAGGCGGGTGCCACGCGGGTGCTGATGAGGACATGACTACCTTGGATACGACCAAAAATATTGCATACATACATATTTGTCAGGTGATTTCTAATGCAAACTATTCAATAATCTATTTATGTTATCCAGAACAAAAATACTTCACACACTTTTGTGTTTTGTCTAATTACAGGTGTATGGGACATTTGTACAATCCACATATGAAGATAAGGGAAAAGGAGAAGTTTAGGTTGTGTTCAGAAAGTCCTCTCACGTCACTTTTGGGTCAAGAGGAGATAGAGTCCAAGTCTCTCACGTTCTGGATTCAGATTCGGACTGCACACACATACCTGACTCAAAACGCCAACAACTTTTTCATACGGACTCCGAATTGGATGATTCTTTTTTTGTTGGAAACTAGATTTCGTTCTCTTTCCAACCCAATTGGATTCACCTTCAAATTCTTCCGGAGCGTTGAGTTACGGACGAAACAATCTGACGTTGTAGCAGAATCCGAGTCAAACTACAAGCCCAAAGGTGTTGCATCACCTCCACTTGGGCCCATGAGCCTTGTACGACCTAGGGTTAGTTTTAGGCTGCCTTGGGACGTCCTCCCACCTCCTTGGCCACCACCCCTTGCTCCTATATAAGTAGATCCATCTAGTAGCTTTTTGCTTGGGATTTGTTTAGTTAAAAGTTAGCCATTGCAACTTCGTGTACTTCGTTTGTGTCCAACGACCAGACCAAGACCGCTTACGGATCCCCACCATTATCAATACCTCATATATATTTGCAATATTCAGATTGCTTTATCATATTCTTGCTCGTTCTTCGATTGCTTGCAGGAATAGACCTTCGTGGTCAGGCTGACCGTGCTTCCGGCATCGTCAGTAACCTCACGAGACTAGTTTTGCTTCTGTTTGGTGGAGTGTACATTGTAAGAAAAACATTGATAACCAACCCACAACTTGGAAAGTTTTGAAAGCTGTAATGAGACAACAATTTTTTTCTCCTTATTATCGTCGTGAATTGCTTCGCAAATTTGAACAATTTAAACAAGGCAACAACACTGTTCATGCTTACTACTAAGAGTTCAAATCTTATATGCATCATTGTGACATAGAAGAATCTGAGAATGATACAATGAATAGATTTTTTGGTGGTTTGAACCATGATATTCAGGCAAGATTTTAGTATATTCCTCGTTGCATTACTGGTATGTATGTCCGTGCTTGTACCTTTGAGAGACAGATACAGGAGGATGCATTAGGTGACTACAACAACTACTATTCCAGTTCATGCTCACCACCGCCGGTGGGTTCCTCCATCATTGCACCTCGGATTATGAGCGCGGCATCATCTCAAGGGTATGGTACATTGTCAACGTTCGTACCTACATCAGCTACATCTTTGCCACAAGGTAACAGTAAAGGTATTGATGATATAACTTCACATGAGAATGATGCATGCCTAGTTAACTTGAATGCGTCATGTATTGAGTTACCTGTTGGTTTGAGCACACCACCTATTTTAGAGAATCTTGTTACTGTCATGAATGCGTCATGTGATCAAACAACTGAAATATCAACAATTTTGAGTGCACCCATTGAATTAACTGTTGATGCAAAAGAACTAATGTTTAATCATTTTGATATGGCCTCCAATCTTGGTGATGATTCTGTGTCCAATGCCTTATTGCATGTTTGCTTATTTAAGCATGTTGTAGCATGTAAATTTGATGCAAGTAAGGTTTATTCACCAAAGTTGGGATGGTTTAATGATGAACATTGCGAATCTTTTGAAATGAATAAAAGCTTCACTTATATGTGCAAACTGAGTTCTAATATTTTCATGCCTTCTACTTCTTGTGATAATTTTTTGGCTTTAGTTTTTATGAACTATGAAAGTTACTCATGTATACATGTGTCATACGTGCAAAACTCAAGGGAAGTTAAACTAGATGACATATACATATACAACATGTACACCTTGTCTCTTTTGCTAGCCACATTTCAGATTAAGCAACGCCGAGGACGGCTTTGTTTTCAAAAAGGGAAGGATGATGAGGACATGACTACCTTGGATACGACCAAAAATATTGCATACATACATATTTGTCAGGTGATTTCTAATGCAAACTATTCAATAATCTATTTATGTTATCCAGAACAAAAATACTTCACACACTTTTATGTTTTGTCTAATTACAGGTGTATGGGACATTTGTACAATCCACATATGAAGATAAGGGAAAAGGAGAAGTTTAGGTTGTGTTCAAAAAGTCCTCTCACGTCACTTTTGGGTCAAGAGAAGATAGCGTCCAAGTCTCTCACGTTCTGGATTCAGATTCGGACTGCACAGACATACCTGACTCAAAACGCCAACAACTTTTTCATACAGACTCCGAATTGGATCATTCTTTTTTTGTTGGAAACTAGATTTCGTGCTATTTCCAACCCAATTGGATTCACCTTCAAATTCGTCCGGAGCGTTGAGCTACGGACGAAACAATCTGACGTTGCAGCAGAATCCGAGTCAAACTACAAGCCTAAAGGTGTTGCATCACCTCCACTTGGGCCCATGAGCCTTGTACGACCTAGGGTTAGTTTTAGGCTGCCTTGGGACGTCCTCCCACCTCCTTGGCCACCACCCCTTGCTCCTATATAAGTAGATCCATCTAGTACCTTTTTGCTTGGGATTTGTTTAGTTAAAAGTTAGCCATTGCAACTTCGTGTGCTTCGTTTGTGTCCAACGACCAGACCAAGACCGCTTACGGATCCCCACCATTATCAATACCTCATATATATTTGCAATATTCAGATTGCTTTATCATATTCTTGCTCATTCTTCGATTGCTTGCAGGAATAGACCTTCGTGGTCAGGCTGACCGTGCTTCCGGCATCGTCAGTAACCTCAGGAGATTGGTTTAGCGATTGCTAAGGCGCAACGTCGTGCACGTTTGTAGTCAGATCGTCAAAGTCGTCTCCACCAAATCGATAGTTATCATCTTATCGAAAGATCGGGACACCCTCGCCTCTATCAGGTGCCACGCGGGTGCCACGCGGGCGCCAACCTATGCAGTGTCCTCGTTTCCTCTTTGGTGCAAAGGGGGCAAGCGCAGGCACGGAGTACTGAGGCATCAGGCAAAGGTTTTCATATCAGTGCAACAAGACCAGGACCAGCAGGACGGCAGGACGGAGGTCACCATGGAGCACAAGACACAGTCATCACCAACACCTTTGGCAGACGAAGACCACCTTTAGTCAGGATAGCTTGTACTAGTTGTCCCCTTTCAAAATGGCCGTTGTTGAATCACTTCCCGCTCAATATTTGGGAAGAGGACTAGGACCTCTATAAATAGGGCTAGCCACCACCATCGAGAGGATGGATCGATTCCTCCTCAAGCACACCACCAAGCACAAGAACACCTCTCCTCGCGAGACTGTTCTTCCTCTGTACTATTCATCATCAGCCCAAGAGGCAGTCCACCACCACACACAGGAGTAGGGTATTACACCACAACGGTGGCCCAAACCTGTATAAATCTTGTGTTTCTTGTGTTGTTCATCGAGCTAGCTTAGAAATCGCAGCAAGGGTGAGAGCGAGATTCGGTACGAGGAGATCTTCATGCGCACCCTAGCTTCCGAACCTTAAGGGTTTTGCCGGAACCCGATATCCGGCAGCCACAACCATTGTCCTCTCCGGGAAGGAAAGTGAACACACCCCGGTAAGGTCACACGCAGTTCAAGACAAGGGAGAGCGTGGCAGCGGAGATAGTCCCAAGGTTATGGCAAGGAAGAAAGTGGTGCAGCGCCTAGATCAAGGTACTCTGGCATGCAAAAGTTGATTTTTGGCCTCTTCATGGCCTCAAGGAAACTGCGCCAATACTTCCAAGCCCATGAGATCATAGTTGTCAGCCGCTTTCCTCTACAAAGAATACTCAGAAACCCCGAGGCCACCTGCAGGATAGTGGAGTGGGCCTTGGAATTATCCGGCTTTGGTTTGAAGTTTGAGAGCACATCAACTATTCAGAACAGAGCACTGGCATAGTTCATTGCAGAATGGATGCCAACCCCTGATGAAGAAGTGTTGGAGACAGTTTTTCCCGGCAAGGAAGCACCCCAGGAATGGATTATGTATTTTGATGGTTCCTTCTCCCTGCAAGGTGCATGGGCTGGCGTGCTTCTTGTTGCTCCCACTAGGGAACACCTTAAGTACGTCGTCAAGATGCATTTTCCCCAGGAGGAGGCTACCAACAATACTTCATAGTACGAAGGGCTCCTTGCCGGGCTCAGGATTGCGATAGAACTGGGGAGAAGTTGTTCATCCGCGGAGATTCGCAACTTGTGGTGAGACAAGTGAACAAGGATTACCGAAGTCCATTGATGGAGGCATGCATTGAGGAAGTGAGAAAGTTGGAGGACCGCTTTGACGGATTGCAAACAGAGAACATACCCCGTGCAGAAAATAGCGTTTTTGATCATCTGTCAAAGTGCGCTGCACAAAAACTCCATGTAGAACGTGGGACTTTTGTTCTCCATCTGACTCAGCCCTTCATATCCCCGACAACAATGGCCAGGAAGAGGAGGAAACTGGACTTCGGCAAGCTTCTCCCGATAGAACCTCTCGAGGCTCCCAGCAGAGAGCTTGACGGGAATGACTCCCCTTTGGTGGTTGACCTGCCGCCTCCCACCAGACCACCGGTCCCCATGGTCGTGGAGTGCGCTCCCACGAAGGAGGAGGTGCTGCTAGTCCTTGTTGTCGAGCCTCAAGCTACAACTTGGGTGCGACACATAGTCCATTTCCTCCGAAGAGCAAGAAGAAGCTAAAAGAGTAGCCCAGAGGGCCAGTATGTATTAGTTCGTTGATGACACAATGTATAGAAGAAGGCCCAATGGTGTGAAATTGAAGTGCATTTGCCGGGAAGAAGGAAAGGAACTGCTGGAGGAGGTACACAAGGGTATGTGCGGCTCACACATCGGGTCGAGGGCTCTGGTTGGAAAGGCTTTCCGGCAAGGATTTTACTGGCCCACAACCCTCCAATATGCGAGTAGGTCAGCAAGTGTGAAGACTGCCACCAGCAAGCCTCTCCCGATAAAACCTCTTGAGGCTCTAGGCAGAGAGCTTGGCGGGAACAACTCCCTTTCGGTGGCTGACCTGCCCCCTCCCGCCAGACCACCGGTTCCCATAGTCAAGGAGTGCGCTCCCATGAACGAGGAGGTGACGCTAGTCCTCGTTGTCGAGCCTCAGGCTCCAACTTGGGCGCGACACATAGTCCATTTCCTTCAAACTGGAGAATTTCCCGAAGAGCAAGAAGAAGTTGAAAGAGTAGCCTAGAGGGCCAGTATGTATCAGTTTGTTGATGACACGATGTATAGAAGAAGTCCCAAAGGTGTAAAATTGAAGTGAATTCGCCGGGAAGAAGGAAAGGAACTGCTGGCGAAGATACACAAGGGTATGTGCGGCTCACACATTGGGTCGAGGGCTCTGGTTGGAAAAGCTTTTCGGCAAGGATTTTACTGGCCCATAACCCTCCAATATGCAATTCAGTTTGTCACCAAGTGTGAAGCCTACTAATTCCATTCCAAGAATATCCACCTGCCTGCCAAGATCTTCAGACACGGCTTTGAATTCTTGTTCGTTGCAATCGACAAGTTTACAAAGTGGCCGGAAGTAGAGCCTGTGAGAAAGGTGACTGCTCAGTCAGTTATCAAGTTCTTGAAAGGATTGGTGTGCCGCTTCAGAGTCCCTGCCCGAATCATCACCAACAATGGCACCCAATTCACGGGCCACGCCTTCATGCAATATGTTCCTGCCCTCAGAAGGATGATCTCATTCTCCTCTTTTGCTCATACAAGGAGCAACGGGCAAGCTGAGAGGGCGAACGCTGAAGTGTTGCGAGGACTCAAGACAAGGACATTTGATAAGCTACAGAAGTGTGGTAGGCAATGGATCGACGAGTTGCCGATGGTTCTTTGGTCCCTCAGAACGACACCAAATCAAGCTACCGGGCAGACTCCCTTCTCCCTGGTCTATTGTGCAGAAGCAGTTATCCCCACGGAACTCATTTACGGGTCACCTCGAGTGCTTGCCTACGATGAACTAGCGCGAGAACAGCACCGGCGTGACGATGCTGTGCTACTCGAGGAGAACCTCTCTGGGATGCTACGCGTGCTGCATGCTACCAACAAGCCTTGCGTCGATATCACAGCCACATGGTTCATTCCCAGAGTTTTGAGGAAGGCGACCTTATCCTTAGGCATGTTTAGTCTCCCAAGGGTACGAACAAGTTAACGACAAAGTGAGAGGGCCCTTACCGGGTAGTACGAGTCACCAGACCTGGCGCAGTCCGTCTGGATACCAGAGATGACATTCAGTTGCAAAACTCATGGAACATTGAGCATCTCTGTAAGTTCTACCCGTAAGGTGCGGCTGTCGGGCCCTACCCGGCAGCCACTCTTTTGGGCAGGCCTTGCCGATATTGCATGTAACCCCTTGTACAAAGCCATGAGTAGAACCTGAGAAACAGAGAAATAAATGAAGTGCTGGGGGCGGCAAATTGCATGCATGCAGAAGCATATCATATGCATATCATGTTCATGTTGATAAGATCGCATGTGGCATCATTTTCATCTGCACTAAACTGTAGGCTCCTACCGTGGGCTTAGTCCCAAAGAGGAGAAGACAAGACAAGCCTACATTGTGATTCCCAGCAAGCCAAACAAATAAGTTCTCTCTCTTATCCATATGTGTTCTGTAAGTAGAGGCTTATGCATAGGAAAACCCCACCACCTTCGAAACTTAGGTACTCCCATCCCTTGACTCGAACATTGCTTCGGCCAGGATGGTTGCAGTGGCCTTTGGCACGAAAGTTTGGCGGGGGGCTGGACCCTCTTTACGATTTGGGCCCGGCAAGCCTAGCTCTGCGGCAGCAAACTGAGGCTACCGTAGGATGGCCTGCGGGGGAAAACTTGTTTACTTGAATGTAGAGGCATCTCACCTTTGCATGGACATGTTACATGCACAAGTACCCAACGAGGTTTATCTTTTTCGTTAAATATGCTGATCAAAAAGTACACATCTTACAAAACACAAACATGGATAAAAGAGTTACATAATTTGAACTAAAGTTTGGCTAGTGCCTATGTATTTTAGGTTGACCCCATGATGCCCTTTCTTGTCCCTCTCCTCCTAACCACTACGATGAGAGGCGAATAGGGCAAAAGAAGTGCCTGGGCAGAAGCCCAGTCTGACCCCGTCAGGCCCTTTGGCGAGGAGCCTCGTAGGGGCGGGAGGGCAAATATGAAGATGATGGTGAAGAGATCGGCGAGGATGACCCCCCCGGTCGCCACCACCAGGGCCAGCGGGACGCGGCAGGGCGAACGAAGCTGGAGCCCACGAGGAAGCCTGCCGAGTCCAGCTGGAAGGCTGCTGGATGATCCAGGGGCACTACACCCACCCCTGCATCCAACTACTCGGCAAATCGCCTTGACGGGAAAGGAGTGTCGGTGTCAAAACTGGCGGATCTCGGGTAGGTGGTCTCGATCTGTGCGTCTTAAGCTGATGGTAACAGGAAGCAAGGGACACAATGTTTACCCAGGTTCGGGCCCTCTCGATGGAGGTAAAACCCTACTTCCTGCTTGATTAATATTGAAGATATGTGTAGTACAAGAGTAGATCTACCACGAGATCGTAGAGGCTAAACCCTAAGAGCTAGCCTATGATGGTATGATTGTAATTGTGATCGACCTTCTAAGGACCATCCTCTCCGGTTTATATAGGCACCGGAGAGCTAGGGTTTACATGGAGTCGGTTACACGGAAGGAAACATAATATCCGGATCTCCAAGCTTGTCTTCCACGCAAAGGAGAGTCCCATCCAGACACGAGTCGAAGTCTTGAGTCTTGTATCTTGACGCTTCTATAGTCCGGACGATGAATATAGTCCGGCTGTCCGGATACCCCCTTATCCAGGACTCCCTCAGTAGCCCCTGAACCAGGCTTCAATGACGATGAGTTCGGCGCACAGTATTGTTTCGGCATTGCAAGGTGGGTTCCTCCTTCCGAATACTCCAATGTTCCCATCATGACAAACAGTGTCCGGCATCTTCATCAATGTTATACTCCTCGGCTTCAGTGTTTCAATAATGACCATTTCCACGTGTCGAGCGAATGCGAGGAGTCGAGGCATTTTTGCATTTGCCACCCTCGGTCCTTCGGGCTAGCCGTCTATTTGATGAGACGGGGATTCCTAGATCCAAACCTCACTCTCCCTCCTTGAGCAAGCATCCAACAGAGCGCCCAGAAAAAACCATTCCAACATGGCCGGTCGTCGCAGCTCTTCTGCTCGCCCCCCTTGCCCCAAGCCGGGGGACTGGGGAGAGTGTTCAGTTCCCCATAGCCGTTTGGTAAAGTTACAAACCCAAGGGCTCCTCCCGCCAGCGTTCATGGTCCCTGTCCGAGCCGGAGTTCCCACCTATAACGGCGGAGAAAAAGTGGAGAGATCCCCCAATCCATCTCTAGAGGAGCGAATATGCTTAATTCCGCATCTGTTAAGGGGCGTCGGGTTTCCTATTCATCAATTCCTTCGTGGGCTTCTGGAGTTCTACGACCTCCAGCTGCATAATTTTACCCCAGCCTCCATTCTGCATATAGCAGGGTATGTCGCCCTTTGTGAACTATTTCTAGGCTGTGAGGCTCATTTCAGATTGTGGAAGAAGCTGTTCTGCCTTGTCCCCCGCAACCAGGGAGAATCCCTATGTCAAGTGGGCGGGGCCAAAGTATGGCGTATAGCTGAGACCAGATACCTATCCGGTACTCCCAAGAAGGCACCAGATACCTGGGCTTCAGAGTGGTTTTATATTGACGACGCTCCCCTTCCGGATCCAGTCCGTACAGGACTCCCCAAGTTCAGTAACACCCCGCCGAGGGCACGTCTAAGCTGGCGCCCCCGAGGCCCCCAAGAAGAGGATTCCCGGGAAGTACATTTCCTGATGAGCAGGATAAAGTTACTGGCCAAATCCGGACTAACGATAGTCGAGGTTATGGCTATTTGTATAATGCGGGGAGTGCAACCGCTTCAATATCGGAGCAATCCCATGTGGCACTACAACGGGACAGACGATGCCACCCGCTGTGGCCGTAAGGGTCCGGACTCACTCACCGCTCTGGCAAGGATACCGTCCGACCTGTACAAAGGAGAAGAGGAAGACTTCCTCCATATCAAACCACGGGACGGGTTCTCTATGTACAATCCCCCAAACTGGGTAAGTCGTCATTTATTTTCTCGCTTCACTTACTGCGATGTTCTTTGCTAAAGTTACCCGCATCGATATTTCTAAGCAGGAACTGAGGAGGGACGTGGAAGGAATCTCAGCCCTTCCCCGCAGCCAGAGGACCCCGAAAGGCCCCTGGATCCAGGACTCGAAGAAGACCCAGATGCGGCCATGGAGCTTGTCGACGGGATATTTTATCGGGCGAGCCGTGACGGTGCACCAGTGGCTATCACCGCTGATTATCCCGGACTGTTACCTTCGTCGCATGTAAGCCAAGCCAAAGACTCGATCCTCCGAAGAGGATTCTTTCCTGATGTCACACCTTATCCCTGATATGTCGTGCTCTTACAGAAGCGACGTTCGGAGCGCACGGCCGATCCCCTAGGGACCCGTCAGCCACAGGCGTCCAGATTGGGTAGGCTCAACAGGAAGGCGATTAGGACCGACACGCCTCTACAGAGGTAAGAAAACAACCTGTCATGTAATTTGTTGTCATTTGAAGTATAACAGTGCCCTTTTTACATCTTGGCAGGAAGAGGAGTATCCGGACTATATCCGGAGACCCTGCCAACCACGCCTCCACCAGTCGGGCTCCAGGGCCAACTTCGAGAGAGGAGGCGAATGTAGGGCCGACGCTGCATAGTCCTCCGACAGAGGACGCAGATATGCTCTCTACCACAAATTCGGAAGTAGAGAGTGCCATGAATCACCGGCGTTGATGGGTCGTGCTTCGCCACAACATCTTTTTCGAAGAGGCATTTAATGCCTTCAATTCGGGAGACGCATACATCCGAGCTGCTCAAAGCGGACTCGCCCGGGCGACAGTCCAGTATACCAAAGATATATGGGTAAGAAAGTTTGATGAGCATATATATAGTAGTAGCCCCTGAGATGTGAAACGGTTGAAACAACTGTTTTAAGTATCAATTCATGTGCAGGTTCTTGTAGATAAGAATGAGCAATTGTCTCGGGAGCTAGAGGAGTGCAAGACTCAACTCAGGGCCACGGTTGCCAAGCTAGAGGAATCCCAGAAGGCCTCCTCCGGTAACATTTATCCTGAGTGTACGAAAGTGAACCGGTTAGCAACTGACTGGCATGATGAATTTAACAGAAAATTCTGCAGATAACCCTGGAGTAAATCCGGATGGCGGCGGGGATGACGAGTCGCATCTCCAAAGGCAACTAAAGGCCGGTGAGCGCATTCTTATGCAAGTGAAGCATGACAAGAATATGCTCCAAGATGCCAATGTTCGTGAAAGAGGCAAAGGTGTCCCGTCTTTCGATGAGATGGTGGATTTCGCTTTGGTGGAAGTCGACTTTGACGATCCGACTACGAACGTGCGAGGACGTCGCGCCTTAGCAATCGCTAAACCAACTCCGAGAGGTTATTGACCACGCCGGAGCATGATCAACCTGACCACGAGGGTCTGTTTCCTGCGAGCAACCGAAGAACAAGCAAGAAACTAAGATTGCAATATGGATATTGCGAATATAAGATGAAAGCTTTATTGATCAAGGTGGGGTTCTGTGACGCCTTTGTCTGGTCGTTGAACACAAACGAAGTACGCGAAGTTGCAGCTATGGCGAACTTTTAATCTAAACAAAACCCAAAGTCTAAACGATGCCCTAAGGGCTGTATATATGGAGGAAGAGGGGGGAATTTTGTGGCCCTTGGTGGAGGGGTCTGAAATCAACCCTATCTCTTGTTTCCCCACACATACAGACTCTAAAAATAGCCTATACTTATGTATTTCGAAATTACATGGGCCTGGCCCAATAATAAGGTGACGCAGCACCTAAAATAGCCTCGGGACGAAATTTAGGAAGTGGCATCTTGTATATTTCGTCCAAGGCTTCATGCACCCATTATGGTGGCTTCAAAGTCCTGAAATCATCACTTGTAACTCCGTTCTTGTTCCCCTTGCGCATGCCATCATCTCCATGCTTGTTCTTGCTCCAATGTTCATCCTTCTCCAAGCTAGGCCCTTCATTTGTAAGCAAAACAAATGTATCCAATTTAGGCAGCATCATATGCTCATGAACATTAGAATCATTACCAAGAAACGAAAGTACCTGGTAATTTAGTTGGCGTGCACGAGCTCTAGTAATTGGTCCAGTATGTATAGCAGCAGGGGCTGTGGGTGTAACAATTGTATTGATGTCCTCATCATCCTCCCCTTCTTGAAATGAAGTCGTCCTCGACGGAAATTCATCTTCCTCACCCAAATAAGGCTTCAAATCTGCAATGTTAAAAGTGGGACTAACCCCAAAATCTGCAGGCAGCTCAAGTTTATATGCATTATCATTTATTTTCTCTAACACCTTAAAGGGACCATCAGCACGTGGCATTAGCTTTGATTTGCGCAAATCAGGAAATCTATCCTTACGCAAATGTAACCAAACAAGATCTCCAGGTGCAAACACAACATGTTTTCTACCCTTATCTCCAGCAAGTTTATATTTAGCATTCATACGCTCAATGTTTTCCTTAGTTAACTCATGCATTTTTAAAATCAATTCAGCACGTTGTTTAGCATCAAAATTAACCTTCTCCGAAGATGGAAGAGGCAAGAAATCAATAGGTGCACGAGGTAGGAAACCATACACAACTTCAAAAGGGCACATCTTAGTAGTAGAATGCAATGAACGATTATAAGCAAATTCAATATGAGGCAAGCATTCCTCCCACATTTTCTTATTATTCTTCAAAACTGCCCTAAGCATAGTAGACAACATTCTATTGACTACTTCAGTTTGTCCATCAGTTTGGGGGTGACAAGTAGTACTAAAAAGCAGTTTAGTCCCCAACTTAGCCCATAAACATCTCCAGAAGTGGCTAAGAAATTTAGTATCACGATCTGAAACAATAGTATTTGGCACACCATGCAAGCGAATAATTTCACGAAAGAACAAATCAGCAACATTAACAGGATCATCGCTTTTATGACATGGTATAAAGTGTGCCATTTTCGAGAATCTATCCACGACAACAAATATGCTATCCCTCCCCTTCTTTGTTCGAGGTAAACCTAAAGCAAAGTCCATAGATATATCCTCCCAAGGAACACTAGGTACAGGCAAAGGCATATATAAACCATGAGGATTGAGTCGTGACTTAGCTTTTTGACATGTAGTGCATCGAGCAATAAAACGCTCAACATCCCGTCTCATCTTTGGCCAAAAGAAATGTGTAGCAAGTACGTCCTCCGTCTTCTTCACGCCAAAGTGTCCCATTAATCCTCCTCCATGCGCCTCCTGCAATAACAAAAGACGAACGGAGCTAGCTGGAATGCATAGCTTGTTAGCACGAAACACAAATCCATCGTTAACGACAAACTTGTTCCACATTCTTCCTTCTTTACAATTCTGCATTACATCTTTAAAATCAGCATCATGCACATATTGATCTTTGATGGTCTCCAAACCAAATATTTTGAAGTCAAGTTGTGAAAGCATAGTATAGCGACGAGACAATGCATCAGCAATAACATTTTCTTTTCCCTTCTTGTGTTTAATGACATAAGGGAAAGTCTCAATGAATTCAACCAATTTAGCATGTCTACGATTCAGTTTAGCTTGACTTTTAATATGTTTCAAAGATTCATGATCAGAATGTATAACAAATTCTTTGGGCCATAAATAACGTTGCCATGTTTCTAAAGTCCGAACAAGAGCATATAATTCTTTATCATAAGTAGAATAATTCAGACTAGGCCCACTCAATTTTTCAGAAAAGTATGCAACAGGTTTGCCATCTTGTAATAACACACCTCCTAATCCAATTCCACTAGCATCACATTCAAGCTCAAAAGTCTTATTAAAATCAGGAAGTTGGAGTAAAGGAGCATGTGTCAACTTATCTTTCAATACCGTGAAGGCTTCTTCCTGTGCGGTACCCCAAACAAAAGGCACATCCTTCTTTGTAAGCTCGTTGAGAGGTGCAGCAATGGTGCTGAAATCTCTCACAAAACGCCTATAGAATCCAGCGAGGCCAAGAAAACTCCTCACTTGTGTGACCGTTTGGGCTGCGGCCAACTCTCAATAGCTTCAATCTTGGCTTTGTCAACTTCAATTCCCTGTGGAGTAACAACATAGCCAAGAAAAGATACTCGGTCGGTGCAAAAGGTGCACTTCCCAAGGTTACCAAACAAACGTGCATCACGTAGAGCAATAAAAACAGCACGTAAATGTTCCAAATGTTCTTCCAAAGATCTGCTATAAATCAGTATATCATCAAAATAGACTACCACAAATCGTCCAATGAAAGCACGTAAAACTTCGTTCATTAGTCTCATGAAAGTACTAGGCGCATTAGTTAACCCAAAAGGCATGACTAACCACTCATATAATCCAAACTTAGTTTTAAATGCTGTTTTCCATTCATCTCCCAATTTCATACGAATTTGATGGTATCCACTACGCAAATCACCTTTGGAGAATATTGTAGAGCCACTCAATTCATCAAGCATATCATCTAGCCTAGGAATAGGATGACGATAACGAATAGTAATATTATTAATGCCTCTACAATCAACACACATACGTGATGTACCATCCTTTTTCGGCACTAGAATAATAGGAACAGCACAAGGACTAAGGGATTCGCGTATATAACCTTTGTCGAGAAGCTCTTGTACTTGACGCATAATCTCCTTCGTCTCCTCTGGATTGGTACGGTATGGTGCACGGATTGGCAGTGAAGCACCGGGAATTAAGTCAATCTGATGCTCAATCCCTCGAATAGGCGGTAATCCCGGTGGCACGTCTTGTGGAAAGACGTCAGCGAACTCCTGCAAAATGTTAGTGACAGCAGGAGGCAAAGAGGAAGGCACGTCCTCGAATGAAAATAATGCCTCTTTGCACACAAAAGCATAGCAAACAGATTTGCTGAAATCTAGCTCATCAATATCAGATTTGGTGGCAAATAAACATGCACTTTTCAACTTAATTTCAGAAGCAACACTAGATGGTTTATTATTAGGCTTCATTTGTTGCTCAAATTCTTTTGCCACAATCTGATTTTCACTCTTATTCGTCTCCTGTTTTGCTTTATTAGCTCTATTAATATCATCTTTCAAAATGGAATCAGGAGTCATAGGAAGCAAAGTAATATTTTCATCCTTATGAACAAGAGTATAGTGATTGTTTCTACCATGGTGTACAGAATTTTTATCAAATTGCCATGGTCTACCAAGTAATAAGGAACATGCTTGCATAGGTACCACATCACAATCAACATAATCAGCATATGTAGAGATACTAAAATGCACACGAACAGTACGTGTTACCTTAACCTTGCCGCTGTTGTTGAACCATTGGATGTAGTAAGGATGTGGATGTGGTCTTGTGGTGAGAGAAAGCTTCTCCACCATCTCCATGCTAGCCAAGTTGTTGCAGCTCCCTCCGTCTATGATGACGCGCACAGAACGTTCCTTCACAACTCCCTTGGTATGGAACAAATTGTGCCTCTGATTTTGCTCAGCTTGTGTGACCTGCACACTCAAAACACGTTGAGCAACTAAACATTCATACCTGTCAGCGTCTTTAGGAGCCATGTATTGCATCTCATGATCAGAA
This sequence comes from Triticum dicoccoides, assembly GCF_002162155.2. Taxonomy (NCBI): domain Eukaryota; kingdom Viridiplantae; phylum Streptophyta; class Magnoliopsida; order Poales; family Poaceae; genus Triticum; species Triticum dicoccoides. The sequence goes on along the minus strand of NC_041393.1, from coordinate 322,412,377 downwards.
TCATCTCCACCATGTTCTTCACGTGTAATAAGAGCCAAAATCTCCTCATCATAGTCACTAGCGGACTCATATCCACCATCCGCGGTAGCAATCATCACACGCGGAGATTTGCATTCTCTCGCATAATGACCTCCTCCCTTACAACGACGACAAATAATATCACTTGTGTGCCCTGTTGATGCCATGGAAGAAGAAGAACGCTGTGCAGGCCCCGCAGGTGCGCTCTTGGCAGATAATGGTGGTTGTGCCTGTTTTCTTGTATCACGGCTGGAGGTGGCACCGGATGGAGGTGCTGGCGCAGTTGAAGTAGAAGATGCACGTGGTGTCCATGATGAAGGTCGGCCTGCAGAAAAGTTAGTTCGCCCCAATGCTTGTCGATCCATCACTTCATGTTCAGCTTTACAAGCAAGATGGAATAAACGAGTGATATTAGTATACTCCTTATAGTCTAGAATGGTCTGAATCTCTCTATTTAATCCACCCAGAAAACGTGCAAGCATAGCTTCATTCTCCTCAACAATACCACATCTAATCATGCCAGTTTGTAATTCCTGATAATATTCTTCTACAGAATTTTTCCCTTGTCTTAAACGCTGCAATTTTTGAAGCAATTCACGTTGATAATATGGTGGAACCCAGCGCGTACGCATAGCAGTTTTCAAAGAAACCCAAGTAGTTGGAATAGGATATAATCTACAATGTTCAGACCACCATACACATGCAAAACTAGTGAAAGCACAAACAGCAGCAGCAACTCGTCTCTCCTCAGGATATTGTAAACATGTAAATCGTTGTTCAGTTTCTAACTCCCAAGTAAGATATATATATCAGGAACATATCTACCCTCAAATGGTGGAATATTCAATTTCAGTTTAGGAATATGGACATCATCTCGTACCTGAGGTGGTGGTGCAGGCCTACCATTACGAATATATACCTGAGGTCGACCTGCTGGTGGTGGTACAGGTGGCTGCACGTAGTGTTGATTTTGATCAACCTCATCCTCATAATCTCCCACATAATCATCCTCCTCCGCATCAGCAGCAGGAGCCACAGAAGTATCAACAGCAGCACCAACAGTTTGGCCAAACGCAAGAGGAACACGGCTTGCTCGGCGGAGGTCTGCTTCGCGACGTGGAGGTAGTCGTTGTTTTTGTTGTTGGAGAGGTGCGTTAGGTGCAGCGGGTGGTGGTGGTGGAAGACGCGCGAGCAATTCATTAAACTTGTTATCGAGCTTTGTTTCGAACGTCTTCTCAAGGCCAGTGATCTTCTCCATGGCCTCTTCAAAATTGTTCAGCACATCTTGCAACTGTTCAGTCATCATTTGCTGAAACTTATCATGAAGCTCCTTGTTCGATAAATTCTCCCAGTCAATCTCGTCGGCTTGTGATCCTGGCATGGTTAGCAGCAACAGAAACACACAAGAATATGATCCTACAGACTACGAACAAGTGGTGGTGGTGGGTGTCACAAATCCGTCAAGCAAATCTCAAATTCTTACCAGTTCTTACCCAGCAGCAGGCGGTGATCGGCAACCGTTGATAGAGGCAAAGGTGTCCCGTCTTTCGATGAGATGGTGGATTTCGCTTTGGTGGAAGTCGACTTTGACGATCCGACTACGAACGTGCGAGGACGTCGCGCCTTAGCAATCGCTAAACCAACTCCGAGAGGTTATTGACCACGCCGGAGCACGATCAACCTGACCACGAGGGTCTGTTTCCTGCGAGCAAACGAAGAACAAGCAAGAAACTAAGATTGCAATCTGGATATTGCGAATATAAGATGAAAGCTTTATTGATCAAGGTGGGGTTCTGTGACGCCTTTGTCTGGTCGTTGAACACAAACGAAGTACGCAAAGTTGCAGCTATGGCGAACTTTTAATCTAAACAAAACCCAAAGTCTAAACGATGCCCTAAGGGCTGTATATATGGAGGAAGAGGGGGGAATTTCGTGGCCCTTGGTGGAGGAGTCCGAAATCAACCCTATCTCTTGTTTCCCCACACATACGGACTCTAAAAATAGCCTATACTTATGTATTTCGAAATTACATGGGCCTGGCCCAATAATAAGGTGACGCAGCACCTAAAATAGCCTCGGGACGAAATTTATGAAGTGGCATCTTGTATATTTCGTCCAAGGCTTCATGCACCCATTATGGTGGCTTCAAAGTCCTGAAATCATCACTTGTAACTCCGTTCTTGTTCCCCTTGCGCATGCCATCATCTCCATGCTTGTTCTTGCTCCAATGTTCATCCTTCTCCAAGCTAGGCCCTTCATTTGTAAGCAAAACAAACGTATCCAATTTAGGCAGCATCATATTCTCATGAACATTAGAATCATTACCAAGAAACGAAAGTACCTGGTAATTTAGTTGGCGTGCATGAGCTCTAGTAATTGGTCCAGTATGTATAGCAGCAGGGGCTGTGGGTGTAACAATTGTATTGATGTCCTCATCATCCTCCCCTTCTTGAAATGAAGTCGTCCTCGACGGAAGTCCATCTTCCTCACCCAAATAAGGCTTCAAATCTGCAATGTTAAAAGTGGGACTAACCCCAAAATCTGCAGGCAGCTCAAGTTTATATGCATTATCATTTATTTTCTCTAACACCTTAAAGGGACCATCAGCACGTGGCATTAGCTTTGATTTGCGCAAATCAGGAAATCTATCCTTACGCAAATGTAACCAAACAAGATCTCCAGGTGCAAACACAACATGTTTTCTACCCTTATCTCCAGCAAGTTTATATTTAGCATTCATACGCTCAATGTTTTCCTTAGTTAACTCATGCATTTTTAAAATCAATTCAACACGTTGTTTAGCATCAAAATTAACCTTCTCCGAAGATGGAAGAGGCAACAAATCAATAGGTGCACGAGGTAGGAAACCATACACAACTTCAAAAGGGCACATCTTAGTAGTAGAATGCAATGAACGATTATAAGCAAATTCAATATGAGGCAAGCATTCCTCCCACATTTTCTTATTATTCTTCGAAACAGCCCTAAGCATAGTAGACAACGTTCTATTGACTACTTCAGTTTGTCCATCAGTTTGGGGGTGACAAGTAGTACTAAAAAGCAGTTTAGTCCCCAACTTAGCCCATAAACATCTCCAAAAGTGGCTAAGAAGTTTAGTATCACGATCTGAAACAATAGTATTTGGCACACCATGCAAGCGAATAATTTCACGAAAGAACAAATCAGCAACATTAACAGCATCATCGCTTTTATGACATGGTATAAAGTGTGCCATTTTCGAGAATCTATCCACGACAACAAATATGCTATCCCTCCCCTTCTTTGTTCGAGGTAAACCTAAAACAAAGTCCATAGATATATCCTCCCAAGGAACACTAGGTACAGGCAAAGGCATATATAAACCATGAGGATTGAGTCGTGACTTAGCTTTTTGACATGTAGTGCATCGAGCAATAAAACGGTCAACATCCCGTCTCATCTTTGGCCAAAAGAAATGTGTAGCAAGTACGTCCTCCGTCTTCTTCACGCCAAAATGTCCCATTAATCCTCCTCCATGCGCCTCCTGCAACAACAAAAGACGAACGGAGCTAGCTGGAATGCATAGCTTGTTAGCACGAAACACAAATCCATCGTTAACGACAAACTTGTTCCACATTCTTCCTTCTTTACAATTCTGCATTACATCTTTAAAATCAGCATCATGCACATATTGATCTTTGATGGTCTCCAAACCAAATATTTTGAAGTCAAGTTGTGAAAGCATAGTATAGCGACGAGACAATGCATCAGCAATAACATTTTCTTTTCCCTTCTTGTGTTTAATGACATAAGGGAAAGTCTCAATGAATTCAACCCATTAAGCATGTCTACGATTCAGTTTAGCTTGACTTTTAATATGTTTCAAAGATTCATGATCAGAATGTATAACAAATTCTTTGGGCCATAAATAATGTTGCCATGTTTCTAAAGTCCGAACAAGAGCATATAATTCTTTATCATAAGTAGAATAATTCAGACTAGGCCCACTCAATTTTTCAGAAAAGTATGCAACAGGTTTGCCATCTTGTAATAACACACCTCCTAATCCAATTCCACTAGCATCACATTCAAGCTCAAAAGTCTTATTAAAATCAGGAAGTTGGAGTAAAGGAGCATGTGTCAACTTATCTTTCAATACCATGAAGGCTTCTTCCTGTGCGGTACCCCAAACAAAAGGCACATCCTTCTTTGTAAGCTCGTTGAGAGGTGCAGCAATGGTGCTGAAATCTCTCACAAAACGCCTATAGAATCCAGCGAGGCCAAGAAAACTCCTCACTTGTGTGACCGTTTTGGGCTGCGGCCAACTCTCAATAGCTTCAATCTTGGCTTTGTCAACTTCAATTCCCTGTGGAGTAACAACATAGCCAAGAAAAGATACTCGGTCGGTGCAAAAGGTGCACTTCCCAAGGTTACCAAACAAACGTGCATCACGTAGAGCAATAAAAACAACACGTAAATGTTCCAAATGTTCTTCCAAAGATCTGCTATAAATCAATATATCATCAAAATAGACTACCACAAATCGTCCAATGAAAGCACGTAAAACTTTGTTCATTAGTCTCATGAAAGTACTAGGCGCATTAGTTAACCCAAAAGGCATGACTAACCACTCATATAATCCAAACTTAGTTTTAAATGCTGTTTTCCATTCATCTCCCAATTTCATACGAATTTGATGGTATCCACTACGCAAATCAACTTTGGAGAATATTGTAGAGCCACTCAATTCATCAAGCATATCATCTAGCCTAGGAATAGGATGACGATAATGAATAGTAATATTATTAATGCCTCTACAATCAACACACATACGTGATGTACCATCCTTTTTCGGCACTAGAATAATAGGAACAGCACAAGGACTAAGGGATTCGCGTATATAACCTTTGTCGAGAAGCTCTTGTACTTGACGCATAATCTCCTTCGTCTCCTCTGGATTGGTACGGTATGGGGCACGGTTTGGCAGTGAAGCACCGGGAATTAAGTCAATTTGATGCTCAATCCCTCGAATAGGCGGTAATCCCGGTGGCACGTCTTGTGGAAAGACGTCAGCGAACTCCTGCAAAATGTTAGTGACAGCAGGAGGCAAAGAGGAAGGCACGTCCTCGAATGAAAATAATGCCTCTTTGCACACAAAAGCATAGCAAACAGATTTGCTGAAATCTAGCTCATCAATATCAGATTTGGTGGCAAATAAACATGCACTTTTCAATTTATTTTCAGAAGCAACACTAGATGGTTTATTATTAGGCTTCATTTGTTGCTCAAATTCTTTTGCCACAATCTGATTTTCACTCTTATTCTTCTCCTGTTGTGCTTTATTAGCTCTATTAATATCATCTTTCAAAATGGAATCAGGAGTCATAGGAAGCAAAGTAATATTTTTATCCTTATGAACAAGAGTATAGTGATTGTTTCTACCATGGTGTACAGAATTTTTATCAAATTGCCATGGTCTACCAAGTAATAAGGAACATGCTTGCATAGGTACCACATCACAATCAACATAATCAGCATATGTAGAGATACTAAAATGCACACGAACAGTACGTGTTACCTTAACCTTGCCGCTGTTGTTGAACCATTGGATGTAGTAAGGATGTGGATGTGGTCTTGTGGTGAGAGAATGCTTCTCCACCATCTCCATGCTAGCCAAGTTGTTGCAGCTCCCTCCGTCGATGATGACGCGCACAGAACATTCCTTCACAACTCCCTTGGTATGGAACAAATTGTGCCTCTGATTTTGCTCAGCTTGTGTGACCTGCACACTCAAAACACGTTGAGCAACTAAACATTCATACCTGTCAGCGTCTTCAGGAGCCATGTATTGCGTCTCATGATCAGAATCATCTCCACCATGTTCTTCACGTGTAATAAGAGCCAAAGTCTCCTCATCATAGTCACTAGCGGACTCATATCCACCATCCGCGGTAGCAATCATCACACGCGGAGATTTGCATTCTCTCGCATAATGACCTCCTCCCTTACAACGACGACAAATAATATCACTTGTGTGCCCTGTTGATGCCATGGAAGAAGAAGAACGCTGTGCAGGCCCCGCAGGTGCGCTCTTGGCAGATAATGGTGGTTGTGCCTGTTTTCTTGTATCACGGCTGGAGGTCGCACCGGATGGAGGTGCTGGTGCAGTTGAAGTAGAAGATGCACGTGGTGTCCATGATGAAGGTCGGCCTGCAGAAAAGTTAGTTCGCCCCAATGCTTGTCGATCCTGCACTTCACGTTCAGCTTTACAAGCAAGATGGAATAAACGAGTGATATTAGTATACTCCTTATAGTCTAGAATGGTCTGAATCTCTCTATTTAATCCACCCAGAAAACGTGCAAGCATAGCTTCATTCTCCTCAACAATACCACATCTAATCATGCCAGTTTGTAATTCCTGATAATATTCTTCTACAGAATTTTTCCCTTGTCTTAAACGCTGCAATTTTTGAAGCAATTCACGTTGATAATATGGTGGAACCCAACGCGTACGCATAGCAGTTTTCAAAGCAGCCCAAGTAGTTGGAATAGGATATAATCTACAATGTTCAGACCACCATACACATTTAAAACTAGTGAAAGCACAAACAGCAGCAGCAACTCGTCTCTCCTCAGGATATTGTAAACATGTAAATCGTTGTTCAGTTTCTAACTCCCAAGTAAGATATATATCAGGAACATATCTACCCTCAAATGGTGGAATATTCAATTTCAGTTTAGGAATATGGACATCATCTCGTACCTGAGGTGGTGGTGCAGGCCTACCATTACGAATATATACCTGAGGTCGACCTGCTGGTGGTGGTACAGGTGGCTGCACGTAGTGTTGATTTTGACCAACCTCATCCTCATAATCTCCCACATAATCATCCTCCTCCGCATCAGCAGCAGGAGCCACAGAAGTATCAACAGAAGCACCAACAGTTTGGCCAAACGCAAGAGGAACACGGCTTGCTCGGCGGAGGTCTGCTTCGCGACGTGGAGGTAGTCGTTGTTGTTGTTGTTGGAGAGGTGCGTTAGGTGCAGCGGGTGGTGGTGGTGGAAGACGCGCGAGCAATTCATTAAACCTGTTATCGAGCTTTGTTTCGAACGTCTTCTCAAGGCCAGTGATCTTCTCCATGGCCTCTTCAAAATTGTTCAGCACATCTTGCACCTGTTCAGTCATCATTTGCTGAAACTTATCATGAAGCTCCTTGTTCGATAAATTCTCCCAGTCAATCTCGTCGGCTTGTGATCCTGGCATGGTTAGCAGCAATAGAAACACACAAGAATATGATCCTACAGACTACGAACAAGTGGTGGTGGTGGGTGTCACAAATCCGTCAAGAAAATCTCAAATTCTTACCAGTTCTTACCCAGCAGCAGGCGGTGATCGGCAACCGTTGTAGTCAAAAACTCTCAAAGCTTGGATAGAGCGATTACCAGGGAGAGTCAAACGCACGACGTAGATGTATGTGGAGCTGGGAAGGCTTATAATATGGTAGCAAAAAGGGTCAGCAATAATCAATTCACAGATGCAAAGTTGAATAAACGCTCAACGACGGTACTGTGCTGGTCCTAGGCTAGACTGTGCTAGAGACGCGAGCCTAGAACACTAACAAAATCACGGCGCGGCACGTAAACAAGGGAAAAGCACACTCTGAATTTATTTATTTTGCTCTTTCTTTTTTTTTCTTTTTTTTTGCGCTCTTTTTTTTTTGCGCTGTTTTTTTTTTTGCGAAAAATCACTATAATGGCGAGTGTCTCAAAACTCTTCCTAGGTCAAACTGACAGGATGGGCACGAAATTTTTTCGACCAATTTTTTTTTTTTTTCGACTGCCCGGACCCAAAAACTGGAAACGGGTCAAAAAAAACTTCCTATAATGGCACCTGTCTCAAAACACTCAGAAACACCTAAAAATAGGATAGCCAGAAATTTTTTCGAAAAATGCGTTTTCGAAAAATTTTGGGCCTAAACGGAGCGTGGCTACCCGACTCTTTTTTTTTCCGAAACCTACTCCGGCAAGGAAACACGAATCGGAATCTAGATGGATCCCGAAAACAAACCTAATAAGCAAAGAACTCGGATTGGTGGTGGATATATGGTGGTGGTATATGGCAGCGGTGGTGGTAGCGGTGGTAATATATGGATATGGATCGGTGGTGGTATATGGACACGGATTGGTGGTGGTATATGGATACGGATTCGGTGCGGTGGTGGTAGATGGCAGGGCGATGACGATGGTGCGGCGGCGGCGTGACAACTTATGACCAGAACTCGAAACTCTAAAAGACTAGACTCTAAGACCAGCAACTAGACACGACGATGCAACCGCAAATTCAACAAAGCAAAACCCTAAAAAGATTATGCAAGGCTCAGATTGGTTCGGATATGATGAACTAACCCTAATTTTTTTTGTGGCTTTTTCGTGGACTATAGGTATGAAGAACAGACTCGATCTAAACTACGAAAAACTGTAAAATCTCATCGAGCAACCTGGAAATCTGATACCACTTGATAGAGGCAAAGGTGTCCCGTCTTTCGATGAGATGGTGGATTTCTCTTTGGTGGAAGTCGACTTTGACGATCCGACTACGAACGTGCGAGGACGTCGCGCCTTAGCAATCGCTAAACCAACTCCGAGAGGTTATTGACCACGCCGGAGCACGATCAACCTGACCACGAGGGTCTGTTTCCTGCGAGCAAACGAAGAACAAGCAAGAAACTAAGATTGCAATCTGGATATTGCGAATATAAGATGAAAGCTTTATTGATCAAGGTGGGGTTCTGTGACGCCTTTGTCTGGTCGTTGAACACAAACGAAGTACGCGAAGTTGCAGCTATGGCGAACTTTTAATCTAAACAAAACCCAAAGTCTAAACGATGCCCTAAGGGCTGTATATATGGAGGAAGAGGGGGGAATTTCGTGGCCCTTGGTGGAGGAGTCCGAAATCAACCCTATCTCTTGTTTCCCCACACATACGGACTCTAAAAATAGCCTATACTTATGTATTTCGAAATTACATGGGCCTGGCCCAATAATAAGGTGACGCAGCACCTAAAATAGCCTCGGGACGAAATTTATGAAGTGGCATCTTGTATATTTTGTCCAAGGCTTCATGCACCCATTATGGTGGCTTCAAAGTCCTGAAATCATCACTTGTAACTCCGTTCTTGTTCCCCTTGCGCATGCCAACATCTCCATGCTTGTTCTTGCTCCAATGTTCATCCTTCTCCAAGCTAGGCCCTTCATTTGTAAGCAAAACAAATGTATCCAATTTAGGCAGCATCATATTCTCATGAACATTAGAATCATTACCAAGAAACGAAAGTACCTGGTAATTTAGTTGGCGTGCACGAGCTCTAGTAATTGGTCCAGTATGTATAGCAGCAGGGGCTGTGGGTGTAACAATTGTATTGATGTCCTCATCAACCGTTGTAGTCAAAAACTCTCAAAGCTTGGATAGAGCGATTACCAGGGAGAGTCAAACGCACGACGTAGATGTATGTGGAGCTGGGAAGGCTTATAATATGGTAGCAAAAAGGGTCAGCAATAATCAATTCAGAGATGCAAAGTTGAATAAACGCTCAACGACGGTACTGTGCTGGTCCTAGGCTAGACTGTGCTAGAGACGCGAGCCTAGAACACTAACAAAATCACGGCGCGGCACGTAAACAAGGGAAAAGCACACTCTGGAATTTTTTTTTTCGCTCTTTTTTTTTGCGCTCTTTTTTTTTGCGCCGCTTTTTTTCTTTTTTTTGCGAAAAATCACTATAATGGCGAGTGTCTCAAAACTCTTCTTAGCTCAAACTGACAGGATGGGCACGAAATTTTTTCGACCAATTTTTTTTTTTGACTGCCCGGACCCAAAAACTGGAAACGGGTCAAAAAAAAACTTCCTATAATGGCACCTGTCTCAAAACACTCAGAAACACCTAAAAATAGGATAGCCAGAAATTTTTTCGAAAAATTTTGGGCCTAAACGGAGCGTGGCTACCCGACTCTTTTTTTTTTCCAAAACCTACTCCGACAAGGAAACACGAATCGGAATCTAGATGGATCCCGAAAACAAACCTAATAAGCAAAGAACTCGGATTGGTGGTGGATATATGGTGGTGGTATATGGCAGCGGTGGTGGTAGCGGTGGTAGTATATGGATATGGATCGGTGGTGGTATATGGACACGGATTGGTGGTGGTATATGGATACGGATTCGGTGCGGTGGTGGTAGATGGCAGGGGCAATGATGATGGTGCGGCGGCGGCGTGACAACTTATGACCAGAACTCGAAACTCTAAAAGACTAGACTCTAAGACCAGCAACTAGACACGACGATGCAACCGCAAATTCAACAAAGCAAAACCCTAAAAAGATTATGCAAGGCTCAGATTGGTTCGGATATGATGAACTAACCCTAATTTTTTTTTGTGGCTTTTTCGTGGACTATAGGTATGAAGAACAGACTCGATCTAAACTACTAAAAAACTGTAAAATCTCACCGAGCAACCTGGAAATCTGATACCACTTGATAGAGGCAAAGGTGTCCCGTCTTTCGATGAGATGATGGATATCGCTTTGGTGGAAGTCGACTTTGACGATCCGACTACGAACGTGCGAGGACGTCGCGCCTTAGCAATCGCTAAACCAACTCCGAGAGGTTATTGACCACGCCGGAGCACGATCAACCTGACCACGAGGGTATGTTTCCTGCGAGCAAACGAAGAACAAGCAAGAAACTAAGATTGCAATCTGGATATTGCGAATATAAGATGAAAGCTTTATTGATCAAGGTGGGGTTCTGTGACGCCTTTGTCTGGTCGTTGAACACAAACGAAGTACGCGAAGTTGCAGCTATGGCGAACTTTTAATCTAAACAAAACCCAAAGTCTAAACGATGCCCTAAGGGCTGTATATATGGAGGAAGAGGGGGGAATTTCGTGGCCCTTGGTGGAGGGTTCCGAAATCAACCCTATCTCTTATTTCCCCACACATACGGACTCTAAAAATAGCCTATACTTATGTATTTCGAAATTACATGGGCCTGGCCCAATAATAAGGTGACGCAGCACCTAAAATAGCCTCGGGACGAAATTTATGAAGTGGCATCTTGTATATTTCGTCCAAGGCTTCATGCACCCATTATGGTGGCTTCAAAGTCCTGAAATCATCACTTGTCACTCCGTTCTTGTTTCCCTTGCGCATGCCATCATCTCCATGCTTGTTCTTGCTCCAATGTTCATCCTTCTCCAAGCTAGGCCCTTCATTTGTAAGCAAAACAAATGTATCCAATTTAGGCAGCATCATATTCTCATGAACATTAGAATCATTACCAAGAAACGAAAGTACCTGGTAATTTAATTGGCGTGCACGAGCTCTAGTAATTGGTCCAGTATGTATAGCAGCAGGGGCTGTGGGTGTAACAATTGTATTGATGTCCTCATCAGAACTCCTGCAAAATGTTAGTGACAGCAGGAGGCAAAGAGGAAGGCACGTCCTCGAATGAAAATAATGCCTCTTTGCACACAAAAGCATAGCAAACAGATTTGCTGAAATCTAGCTCATCAATATCAGATTTGGTGGCAAATAAACATGCACTTTTCAATTTAATTTCAGAAGCAACACTAGATGGTTTATTATTAGGCTTCATTTGTTGCTCAAATTCTTTTGCCACAATCTGATTTTCACTCTTATTCTTCTCCTGTTGTGCTTTATTAGCTCTATTAATATCATCTTTCAAAATGGAATCAGGAGTCATAGGAAGCAAAGTAATATTTTTATCCTTATGAACAAGAGTATAGTGATTGTTTCTACCATGGTGTACAGAATTTTTATCAAATTGCCATGGTCTACCAAGTAATAAGGAACATGCTTGCATAGGTACCACATCACAATCAACATAATCAGCATATGTAGAGATACTAAAATGCACACGAACAGTACGTGTTACCTTAACCTTGCCGCTGTTGTTGAACCATTGGATGTAGTAAGGATGTGGATGTGGTCTTGTGGTGAGAGAATGCTTCTCCACCATCTCCATGCTAGCCAAGTTGTTGCAGCTCCCTCCGTCGATGATGACGCGCACAGAACATTCCTTCACAACTCCCTTGGTATGGAACAAATTGTGCCTCTGATTTTGCTCAGCTTGTGTGACCTGCACACTCAAAACACGTTGAGCAACTAAACATTCATACCTGTCAGCGTCTTCAGGAGCCATGTATTGCGTCTCATGATCAGAATCATCTCCACCATGTTCTTCACGTGTAATAAGAGCCAAAGTCTCCTCATCATAGTCACTAGCGGACTCATATCCACCATCCGCGGTAGCAATCATCACACGCGGAGATTTGCATTCTCTCGCATAATGACCTCCTCCCTTACAACGACGACAAATAATATCACTTGTGTGCCCTGTTGATGCCATGGAAGAAGAAGAACGCTGTGCAGGCCCCGCAGGTGCGCTCTTGGCAGATAATGGTGGTTGTGCCTGTTTTCTTGTATCACGGCTGGAGGTGGCACCGGATGGAGGTGCTGGTGCAGTTGAAGTAGAAGATGCACGTGGTGTCCATGATGAAGGTCGGCCTACAGAAAAGTTAGTTCGCCCCAATGCTTGTCGATCCTGCACTTCACGTTCAGCTTTACAAGCAAGATGGAATAAAAGAGTGATATTAGTATACTCCTTATAGTCTAGAATGGTCTGAATCTCTCTATTTAATCCACCCAGAAAACGTGCAAGCATAGCTTCATTCTCCTCAACAATACCACATCTAATCATGCCAGTTTGTAATTCCTGATAATATTCTTCTACAGAAAAAATTTGGGCCTAAACGGAGCGTGGCTACCCGACTCTTTTTTTTTCCGAAACCTACTCCGGCAAGGAAACACGAATCGGAATCTAGATGGATCCCGAAAACAAACCTAATAAGCAAAGAACTCGGATTGGTGGTGGATATATGGTGGTGGTATATGGCAGCGGTGGTGGTAGCGGTGGTAGTATATGGATATGGATCGGTGGTGGTATATGGACACGGATTGGTGGTGGTATATGGATACGGATTCGGTGCGGTGGTGGTAGATGGCAGGGGCGATGATGATGGTGCGGCGGCGGCGTGACAACTTATGACCAGAACTCGAAACTCTAAAAGACTAGACTCTAAGACCAGCAACTAGACACGACGATGCAACCGCAAATTCAACAAAGCAAAACCCTAAAAAGATTATGCAAGGCTCAGATTGGTTCGGATATGATGAACTAACGCTAAATTTTTTTTTGTGGCTTTTTCGTGGACTATAGGTATGAAGAGCAGACTCGATCTAAACTACTAAAAAACTGTAAAATCTCACCGAGCAACCTGGAAATCTGATACCACTTGATAGAGGCAAAGGTGTCCCGTCTTTCGATGAGATGGTGGATTTCGCTTTGGTGGAAGTCGACTTTGACGATCCGACTACGAACGTGCGAGGACGTCGCGCCTTAGCAATCGCTAAACCAACTCCGAGAGGTTATTGACCACGCCGGAGCACGATCAACCTGACCACGAGGGTCTGTTTCCTGCGAGCAACCGAAGAACAAGCAAGAAACTAAGATTGCAATCTGGATATTGCGAATATAAGATGAAAGCTTTATTGATCAAGGTGGGGTTCTGTGACGCCTTTGTCTGGTCGTTGAACACAAACGAAGTACGCGAAGTTGCAGCTATGGCGAACTTTTAATCTAAACAAAACCCAAAGTCTAAACGATGCCCTAAGGGCTGTATATATGGAGGAAGAGGGGGGAATTTCGTGGCCCTTGGTGGAGGGGTCCGAAATCAACCCTATCTCCTTTAAGGGGTCTACCATGACCAATAAATATTTTTTCTTATGGCTTCCCCCTTTAAGGGGTCCAACCATATCAAGCCCCCAGACCGCGAAGGGCCAAGTTATGGGGATTGTTTGGAGAGCGGTAGGGGGCATATGACTCTGATTGGTAAAGAGCTAGCAACCGACGCAGTGTTGGACGAGGTCCTGTGCGTCTGCTCGGGCTGTCGGCCAATAGAAACCTGTACGGAAGGCTTTGCTGACTAGTGCTCGAGCCGCAGCGTGGTGCCCTCCTAGTCCGGCATGGATTTCAGCCAAGAGCTGCCTCCCTTCCTCTTCAGGGATGCACCTTTGGAGCACTCCGGTGGCGCTTTTCTTATATAGTTCCCCTTCATGGACATTGTAAGCTTTAGAACGCCGGACAATGCAGCGTGCTTAATTTTGGTCTTCAGGGAGCTCCTGCCTATTTAGGTAGGCCAAGAAAGGCTCAGTCCATGGGGCGATGATAGCCATTATTTCGTGGGCTGACGATGTTATTTCGGTGGTAGAACCTCCGATTATGTCTGATAGTTTGGAATCTGGGGATGTATTCGGATCCGTGCTGGTATTGCCGGACTCCCCTTCCCATACCACAGATGCTTTGAACAGCCTTTCGAGGAATATGTTAGGTGGGACAGGGTCGCGTTTAGCGCCGATGCGGGCAAGGACATCTGCCGCTTGATTGTTTTCTCGAGCCACATGGTGGAATTCGAGCCCCTCAAACCGAGCTGACATTTTAAGGACGGCGTTGCGATAGGCCGCCATTTTCGGATCTTTAGCGTCAAAGTCTCCGTTTATTTGTGATATTGCGAGGTTTGAATCCCCGCGCACTTCTAGGCGTTGAATGCCCATGGAGACTGCCATCCGAGGATCGTGCAACAGAGCGTCATATTCGGCTGCATTGTTGGAGTCTGTATATAATATTTGGAGGACGTATTGGACCGTGTCTCCGGTGGGAGAAGTCAGGACTACGCCTGCTCCCAATCCGGCCAGAGAGCCGTCAAAGTGCATGATCCAGTTAGAGTACGTGCCGTACTCTTTAGGGAGTTCGGCTTCCGTCCATTCGGCGATGAAGTCGGCGAATACTTGCGACTTGATAGCCCGCCGAGGCTTGTATGTTATGTCAAACGGAAGGAGCTCGATGGCCCATTTAGCAATCTGGCCCATGGCATCGCGGTTATTTATTATATAGTTTAATGGTACTTCGGAGGCCACCGTAATCGAACACTCTTGAAAGTAGTGTCGTAGCTTTTGGGATGACATGAAGACCGCGTATGCTATTTTTTGATAGTGTGGGTATCGGGATTTCCATGGGGTGAGGACCGTGGATACATAATAAACCGGCTTCTGTAGCGGGAATTTGTATCCATCAACCTCTCGTTCGACGGCGAGTACTGCGCTTACAACTTGATGTGTTGCAGCTATGTATAGCAGCATAGGTTCGCCGATATTTGGTGCTGTTAGGACTGGATTATTGGCCAATAAGGTCTTTATTTCATCGAGTCCGGCGGCCGCGGCTGCATCCGTCCATACGAAGTGTTTGGTACGCCAAAGAAGGCGGTAAGGGGCAATGCCTTTTCTCCTAACCTGGAGATAAAGCGGCTTAAAGCAGCCACACATCCAGCTAGTTTCTGGATATATTTGAGTTCTGTTGGTATAGCCAACTGTGACAAAGCTCGGATTTTTGCCGGATTAGCTTCAATTCCTCTATTGGAAACGATGAAGCCCAGCAGTTTTCTGGAGGGGACGCCGAAAACGCATTTCTCCGGATTCAGCTTGATGTCGTACGTTCGTAGGTTGTCGAACGTAAGCCTCAAGTCATCTATTAGGGTTTCGACGTGTCTTGTTTTTATGACTACGTCGTCCACGTATGCCTCCACTGTTTTGCCGATTTGCTTTTCTAGGCATGTTTGAATCATGCGCTGATAGGTTGCTCCGGCATTCATAAGCCCGAAAGGCATAGTGTCGAAGCAGAAAGGGCCATATGGCGTTATGAAAGTTGTTGCAGCTTGGTCGGACTCTACCATCTTTATTTGATGGTATCCAGAGTATGCATCGAGGAAACACATCGAGTCGTGTCCAGCTATGGCATCGATGATTTGATCGATGCGAGGGAGGGGAAAGGGATCCTTGGGGCAAGCCTTGTTAAGGTCTTTGAAGTCGATGCACAGGCGCCAGGATTTGTCCTTCTTTGGTATCATTACCGAGTTTGCCAGCCAATCCAGATGTTTGATATCTCTAATGAATCCGGCTTCAAGTAGCTTGGCTAGCTCCTCCCACATGGCTTGCCGTTTGGGCTTCGAAAATCTCCTTAGGGTCTGTTTAACAGGTTTGTATCCCTTCAGTATGTTAAGGGTGTGTTCGGCCAATTCGCGTGGGATGCCCGGCATGTCTGATGGGTGCCAGGCAAAGATATCCCAATTCTCGCGTAAGAAGTCGCGCAGTGCGGCGTCCATAGCGGGGTTCAATTGTGTCCCGATGGAAGCTGTCTTCGTGGGGTCCGTTGGGTGGACTTGGAATTTTACTATCTCATCTGCGGGTTTAAATGAGGTGGACTTGGGTCGCTTGTCGAGTATCACGTCGTCCCTGTCCACGGTGGCGTGCAGCATTGATAATTCTTCTGCCGCTAGTGCTTCGGATAGTGCTTCCAAGGCTAGTGTTGTGGTTTTGTTTTCGACGTGGAGTGCGACGTCCGGATCACTAGCTAGAGTGATAATTCCGTTGGGTCCGGGCATTTTAAGATTCATGTACCCATAATGGGGTATGGCCTGAAAGCTTGCAAACGCGTCCCGCCCAAGAAGGGCGTGGTATCCGCTGTTGAAAGGAGCCTGATGTAGGGCAGAACCCTATGGTGACGATCTTTCACGTTTGGAGTGGATCCTACGGGGAATCACGAAGAACATGCGGAAGAACTAGAGGGAAAACACGGGGAGAACGAGAGAAACACTCAACCGACACGGAATCAATCACACGAGTGCTAGATCACCGAAAGCAAAAGGTATCACATGATCCATAATCAACAAAGTTAAGGATACAAAGGAACCGTTCTTCTCCGTACGGAGGTCTTGATGGTCTTCCCTAGAAAGGGGTCTTGAATCCGCTCGGGGGATCTTCTCCGAAGAGGCCGTGAGCTCCGAGGAGAAGTAACCGAGTGGATGAGCAAGGCTCTCACACAAATATGAGCTAAACCAATGCTACCTTAACTAGGAGGAGGTGGAGGAGTATATATAGTCTAGGGCCACAAAGGGGTAAGTGAGGGCGAAGGGGTACATGGGCTCGGCCCGTTACACTGTGCACAGACAGGCCGGTTGTACCGGACATGGGGGCGGTTGTACTGCTGGTAACTCATGCAGGGCGGAAGTACCAGACGAGGAAGGCGGTACTACCGCTGGGGTCAGGTGCTAGCTTCTGTAGATGGACGTCGGGGCTCCAGCGGTTGTACCAGTTGCTGGGCCGGTAGTACCGGTCTTTTGGGAATTACCGGTACATCCGGTGCTGTACCGGTCTTGCACCGCTTGATCACAGAAAGGAGGCCGGTTGTTGGGCGGTAGTCGGCCGGTTGTTCCGCCCGGGCGGTTGTTGGGCGATTGTACCGGTCCTTCCAGGCTGGGCAGAATGCCTCCTTGATCTTGATGTCCATCTTGCACCGTTCCTTCTCCTTGGTTGCTTACATGGTACCTGAGCACGCAAAGCGTCTCCGTTTGAGGTAGTAGCCATGTCTCAAATGGGTCAAAGGGAAGTTCAACAAGGAGAGAGTTAACCTCAGATTGGATGGCACGTGCTCGAGCTCTTGTCATGGGTCCTCTTGGAGCTTGTGTGGTCGAAGTAGTGTCCATGGGGATGATGGAAGGATACTCCGCATCATCTCCCTCCCTTGGGAGAGATCCGACCTCGGATCAAAATCCTCATCTCCATGGTATGGCGCGAGGTCCTTGACATTGAAGATATCACTCACATTGTACTTGCCTCATGGTAGGTCGATCTTGTAGGCGTTGTCGTTGTAGCATGCTAGCACCTTGAAAGGTTCATCGGCTCGAGGGAGAAGCTTGGACTTGCGTTCGTTGGGGAAGCGGTCCTTGCGAAGGTGTAGCCACACTAGATCACCAATGTTGAAGACCATGGGTTGCTTGTTGATGTTGAGCTTCGTCGCTAGTCGTTGTACTTGGCGCTCGATGGTGTGCCTTGTATCTTCATGCATCTTCTTGATGTAACTTGCACGAGCACTTGCGTCGAGGTTGGTTCGCTCTTGTAGAGGAAGAGGTAGAATGTCCAATGGGGACAATGGGTTGAAGTTGTAGACGATCTTGAAGGGGGACTTGCCGGTTGTCGAATGTCTTGCACGGTTGTAGGCATACTCGGCGATGGTAGACATGCCTCCCACTCCTTGATGTTCTTCTTGATCAACACGCGAAGTAGAGTGGAGAGAGTCCGGTTCGTAACCTCCGTTTGGCCGTCGGTTTGAGGATGGTATGCGGATGAGAACAAGAGCTAGATTCAGAGCTTGGCGCATAGGGTCTTCCAAAAGTAACTCAAGAACTTGACGTCGCGGTCGGAGCCGATTGGTTTTGGTACTCCATGGAGACGCAAGATTTCCCTACAAAAGAGATTTGCAACGTGTGAAGCATCGTCTATCTTGTTGCAAGGAATGAAATGTGCTGATGAGGACATCAATACAATTGTTACACCCACAGCCCCTGCTGCTATACATACTGGACCAATTACTAGAGCTCGTGCACGCCAACTAAATTACCAGGTACTTTCGTTTCTTGGTAATGATTCTAATGTTCATGAGAATATGATGCTGCCTAAATTGGATACATTTGTTTTGCTTACAAATGAAGGGCCTAGCTTGGAGAAGGATGAACATTGGAGCAAGAACAAGCATGGAGATGATGGCATGCGCAAGGGAAACAAGAACGGAGTTACAAGTGATGATTTCAGGACTTTGAAGCCACCATAATGGGTGCATGAAGCCTTGGACGAAATATACAAGATGCCACTTCATAAATTTCGTCCCGAGGCTATTTTAGGTGCTGCTTCACCTTATTATTGGGCCAGGCCCATGTAATTTCGAAATACATAAGTATAGGCTATTTTTAGAGTCCGTATGTGTGGGGAAACAAGAGATAGGGTTGATTTTGGACCCCTCCACCAAGGGCCACGAAATTCCCCCCCTCTTCCTCCATATATACAGCCCTTAGGGCATCGTTTAGACTTTGGGTTTTAGTTAGATTAAAAGTTCGCCATAGCTGCAACTTCGCGTACTTCGTTTGTGTTCAACGACCAGACAAAGGCGTCACAGAACCCCACCTTGATCAATAAAGCTTTCATCTTATATTCGCAATATCCAGATTGCAATCTTAGTTTCTTGCTTGTTCTTCGTTTGCTCGCAGGAAACAGACCCTCGTGGTCAGGTTGATCATGCTCCGGCGTGGTCAATAACCTCTCGGAGTTGGTTTAGCGATTGCTAAGGCGCGACGTCCTCGCACGTTCGTAGTCGGATCGTCAAAGTCGACTTCCACCAAAGCGATATCCATCATCTCATCGAAAGACGGGACACCTTTGCCTCTATCAAGTGGTATCAGATTTCCAGGTTGCTCGGTGAGATTTTACAGTTTTTCGTAGTTTAGATCGAGTCTGTTCTTCATACCTACAGTCCACGAAAAAGCCACAAAAAAAATTAGGGTTAGTTCATCATATCCGAACCAATCTGAGCCTTTGCATAATCTTTTTAGGGTTTTGCTTTGTTGAATTTGCGGTTGCATCGTCGTGTCTAGTTGTTGGTCTTAGAGTCTAGTCTTTTAGAGTTTCGAGTTCTGGTCATAAGTTGTCACGCCGCCACCGCACCATCATCATCACCCCTGCCATCTACCACCACCGCTTATCCGCCACCGCTTCGAATCCGTATCCATATACCACCATAGCTGTCATATACCACCACCGCTGCCATCTACCACCATATATCCACCACCAATCCGAGTTCTTGTCATATTAGGTTTGTTTTCGAGATCCATCTAGATTCCGATTCGTGTTTCCTTGCCGGAGTAGGTTTCGGAAAAAAAAAAGAGCGAAAAAGAAAAATTCCAGAGTGTGCTTTTCCCTTGTTTACGTGCCACGCCGTGATTTTGTTAGTGTTCTAGGCTCGCGTCTCTAGCACAGTCTAGCCTAGGACCAGCACAGTACCGTCGTTGAGCGTTTATTCAACTTTGCATCTCTGAATTGATTATTGCTGACCCTTTTTGCTACCATATTATAAGCCTTCCCAGCTCCACATACATCTACGTCGTGCGTTTGACTCTCCCTGGTAATCGCTCTATCCCAGCTTTGAGAGTTTTTGACTGCAACGGTTGCCGATCACCGCCTACTGCTGGGTAAGAACTGGTAAGAATTTGAGATTTGCTTGACCGATTTGTGACACCCACCACCACCACTTGTTCGTAGTCTGTAGGATCATATTCTTGTGCGTTTCTATTGCTGCTAACCATGCCAGGATTACAAGCCGACGAGATTGACTGGGAGAATTTATCGAACAAGGAGCTTCATGATAAGTTTCAGCAAATGATGACTGAACAGGTGCAAGATGTGCTGAACAATTTTGAAGAGGCCATGGAGAAGATCACTGGCTTTGAGAAGACGTTCGAAACAAAGCTCGATAACAAGTTTAATGAATTGCTCGCGCGTCTTCCACCACCACCACCCGCTACAGCTAACGCACCTCTCCAACAACAACAACAACGACTACCTCCATGTCGCGAAGCAGACCTCCGCCGAGCAAGCCGTGTTCCTCTTGCGTTTGGCCAAACTGTTGGTGCTGCTGTTGATACTTCTGTGGCTCCTGCTGCTGATGCGGAGGAGGATGATTATGTGGGAGATTATGAGGATGAGGTTGATCAAAATCAACACTACGTGCAGCCACCTGTACCACCACCAGCAGGTCGACCTCAGGTATATATTCGTAATGGTAGGCCTGCACCACCACCTCAGGTACGAGATGATGTCCATATTCCTAAACTGAAATTGAATATTCCACCATTTGAGGGTAGATATGTTCCTGATATATATCTTACTTGGGAGTTAGAAACTGAACAACGATTTACATGTTTACAATATCCTGAGGAGAGACGAGTTGCTGCTGCTGTTTGTGCTTTCATTAGTTTTGCATGTGTATGGTGGTCTGAACATTGTAGATTATATCCTATTCCAACTACTTGGGCTGCTTTGAAAACTGCTATGCGTACGCGTTGGGTTCCACCATATTATCAACGTGAATTGCTTCAAAAATTGCAGCGTTTAAGACAAGGAAAAAATTCTGTAGAAGAATATTATCAGGAATTACAAACTGGCATGATTAGATGTGGTATTGTTGAGGAGAATGAAGCTATGCTTGCACGTTTTCTGGGTGGATTAAATAGAGAGATTCAGACCATTCTAGACTATAAGGAGTATACTAATATCACTCGTTTATTCCATCTTGCTTGTAAAGCTGAACGTGAAGTGCGGGATCGACAAGCATTGGGGCGAACTAACTTTTCTGCAGGCCGACCTTCATCATGGACACCACGTGCATCTTCTACTTCAACTGCACTAGCACCTGCGGGGCCTGCACAGCGTTCTTCTTCTTCCATGGCATCAACAGGGCACACAAGTGATATTATTTGTCGTCGTTGTAAGGGAGGAGGTCATTATGCGAGAGAATGCAAATCTCCGCGTGTGATGATTGCTACCGCAGATGGTGGATATGAGTCTGCTAGTGACTATGATGAGGAGACTTTGGCTCTTATTACACGTGAAGAACATGGTGGAGATGATTCTGATCATGAGACGCAATACATGGCTCCTGAAGACGCTGACAGGTATGAATGTTTAGTTGCTCAACGTGTTTTGAGTGTGCAGGTCACACAAGCTGAGCAAAATCAGAGGCACAATTTGTTCCATACCAAGGGAGTTGTGAAGGAACGTTCTGTGCGCGTCATCATAGACGGAGGGAGCTGCAACAACTTGGCTAGCATGGAGATGGTGGAGAAGCTTTCTCTCACCACAAGACCACATCCACATCCTTACTACATCCAATGGTTCAACAACAGCGGCAAGGTTAAGGTAACATGTACTGTTCGTGTGCATTTTAGTATCTCTACATATGCTGATTATGTTGATTGTGATGTGGTACCTATGCAAGCATGTTCCTTATTACTTGGTAGACCATGGCAATTTGATAAAAATTTTGTACACCATGGTAGAAAAAATCACTATACTCTTGTTCATAAGGATAAAAATATTACTTTGCTTCCTATGACTCCTGATTCCATTTTGAAAGATGATATTAATAGAGCTAATAAAGCACAACAGGAGAAGAATAAGAGTGAAAATCAGATTGTGGCAAAAGAATTTGAGCAACAAATGAAGCCTAATAATAAACCATCTAGTGTTGCTTCTGAAATTAAATTGAAAAGTGCATGTTTATTTGCCACCAAATCTGATATTGATGAGCTAGATTTCAGCAAATCTGTTTGCTATGCTTTTGTGTGCAAAGAGGCATTATTTTCATTCGAGGACGTGCCTTCCTCTTTGCCTCCTGCTGTCACTAACATTTTGCAGGAGTTCGCTGACGTTTTTCCACAAGACGTGCCACCGGGATTACCGCCTATTCGAGGGATTGAGCATCAGATTGAATTAATTCCCGGTGCTTCACTGCCAAACCGTGCACCATACCGTACCAATCCAGAGGAGACGAAGGAGATTATGCGTCAAGTACAAGAGCTTCTCGACAAAGGTTATATACGCGAATCCCTTAGTCCTTGTGCTGTTCCTATTATTCTAGTGCCGAAAAAGGATGGTACATCACGTATGTGTGTTGATTGTAGAGGCATTAATAATATTACTATTCGTTATCGTCATCCTATTCCTAGGCTAGATGATATGCTTGATGAATTGAGTGGCTCTACAATATTCTCCAAAGTTGATTTGCGTAGTGGCTACCATCAAATTCGTATGAAATTGGGAGATGAATGGAAAACAGCATTTAAAACTAAGTTTGGATTATATGTGTGGTTAGTCATGCCTTTTGGGTTAACTAATGCACCTAGTACTTTCATGAGATTAATGAACGAAGTTTTACGTGCTTTCATTGGACGATTTGTGGTAGTTTACTTTGATGACATATTGATTTATAGCAGATCTTTGGAGGAACATTTGGAACATTTACGTGCGGTTTTTATTCCTCTATGTGATGCACGTTTGTTTGGTAACCTTGGGAAGTGCACCTTTTGCACCGACCGAGTATCTTTTCTTGGCTATGTTGTTACTCCACAGGGAATTGAAGTTGGTAAAGCCAAGATTGAAGCTATTGAGAGTTGGCCGCAGCCCAAAACAGTCACACAAGTGAGGAGTTTTCTTGGCCTCGCTGGATTCTATAGGCGTTTTGTGAGAGATTTCAGCACCATTGCTGCACCTCTCAATGAGCTTACAAAGCAAGATGTGCCTTTTCTTTGGGGTACCGCACAGGAAGAAGCCTTCACGGTATTGAAAGATAAGTTGACACATGCTCCTTTACTCCAACTTCCTGATTTTAATAAGACTTTTGAGCTTGAATGTGATGCTAGTGGAATTGGATTAGGAGGTGTGTTATTACAAGATGGCAAACCTGTTGCATACTTTTCTGAAAAATTGAGTGGGCCTAGTCTGAATTATTCTACTTATGATAAAGAATTATATGCTCTTGTTCGGACTTTAGAAACATGGCAACATTATTTATGGCCCAAAGAATTTGTTATACATTCTGATCATGAATCATTGAAACATATTAAAAGTCAAGCTAAACTGAATCGTAGACATGCTAAATGGGTTGAATTCATTGAGACTTTCCCTTATGTCATTAAACACAAGAAGGGAAAAGAAAATGTTATTGCTGATGCTTTGTCTCGTCGCTATACTATGCTTTCACAACTTGACTTCAAAATATTTGGTTTGGAGACCATCAAAGATCAATATGTGCATGATGCTGATTTTAAAGATGTAATGCATAATTGTAAAGAAGGGAAAAAGAGATAGGGTTGATTTCGGACCCCTCCACCAAGGGCCACGAAATTCCCCCCCTCTTCCTACATATATACAGCCCTTAGGGCATCGTTTAGACTTTGGGTTTTGTTTAGATTAAAAGTTCGCCATAGCTGCAACTTCGCGTACTTCGTTTGTGTTCAATGACCAGACAAAGGCGTCACAGAACCCCACCTTGATCAATAAAGCTTTCATCTTATATTCGCAATATCCAGATTGCAATCTTAGTTTCTTGCTTGTTCTTCGTTTGCTCGCAGGAAACAGACCCTCGTGGTCAGGTTGATCGTGCTCCGGCGTGGTCAATAACCTCTCGGAGTTGGTTTAGCGATTGCTAAGGCGCGACGTCCTCGCACGTTCGTAGTCGGATCATCAAAGTCGACTTCCACCAAAGCGATATCCATCATCTCATCGAAAGACGGGACACCTTTGCCTCTATCATGTGCCATCTTAGATAATCTATCCACTACAACAAACACGGAATCCTTTCCATTTTGAGTTCTAGGCAAACCAAGTATAAAATCCATGCTAATGTCTTCCCAAGGTTGATAAGGAATAGGAAGAGGCATGTAAAGACCATGGGATTGAACTTTAGACTTAGCTTTGCGACAGTAGAGCAACGGTTGGTGAAGCGTGAGACATCACGGAACATCTTGGGCCAAAAGTAGTTCTTGGAGAGCGTGGCGAATGTCTTGTCGCGTCCAAAGTGTCCCATGAATCCGCCTCCATGAGCCTCCTGCAAAAGGAGCAAACGAAGAGAAGACTTGGGAATGCAAAGTTTTTAGCTCTCATAAGGTAATCATCCTTTATGTAGTATCATTCCCAAGACGTGTGTGTCAAACACATAGCATAAGGAGTAGCAAAAGATGGATCATGCTCATACAAGTCTTTTATATGCTCAAAACCAATAACATTCAACTCAAGTTTAGTTACAAGCGTGCATATGCATGAAAGTGCATCCGCAACTACATTTTCTTTACCCTTAATGTACTTGATCACATATGGGAAAGATTCAATAAATTCACTCCATTTGGCATGACGCTTGTTCAATTTAGTTTGACCTTTTAAGTACTTAAGCATTTCATGATCGGTATGGATGACAAACTCATGAGGTCTAAGGTAATGTTCCCAAACATGTAGCACACGCACTAAAGCATATAATTCTTTGTCATAGATGGGATAGTTAAGTTGAGCACCGGAGAGTTTTTCACTAAAATATGCAATGGCTCGTTTTTCTTGCATCAAAACACCGCCAATTCCGGTACCACTTGCATCACAATGAACCTCAAAAGTTTTGTCAAAGTTGGGCAAAGCAAGAATCGGAGCATGAGTAAGCAAATACTAGCTCATCAAAAGCGGTGGATTGCAAAGATCCCCAAACAAAAAGGAGCATTCTTCTTACTCAAGGCATGCAAAGGAGTGGCAATTGTGCTAAAGTTTTTCACAAAGCGGCGATAAAAACCTGCAAGACCAAGAAAACTGCGCACTTGCTGCAAATTGGTGGGTTGGGGCCAAGTTTTAATTGCCTCAATCTTAGTTTCATCAACATGGACACCCTTGGAAGATACAACAAAACCCAAGAAAACCACTTTGTCAACACCAAACATGCATTCAAGTTTGCATAAAGGCGT
This sequence comes from Triticum dicoccoides, assembly GCF_002162155.2. NCBI lineage: Eukaryota > Viridiplantae > Streptophyta > Magnoliopsida > Poales > Poaceae > Triticum > Triticum dicoccoides. The sequence continues at coordinate 322,386,863 of NC_041393.1, read as the reverse complement.
TCCTTGCGAAGGGTTTGCAAAACGGATTTAACATGATTAATATGCTCTTTCATGGTTTGCTAAACACAAGAATATCATCAAAGTAAACCACAACAAAGACTCCAATGTAAGGTCGAAGCACATGATGCATAAGACGCACGAAAGTACCGGGAGCTTCCGATAAACCCATAGGCATGACTAACCACTCATATAAGCCAAATTTTGTTTTGAAAGCATTTTTCCATTCATCACCCTCTCGTATGCGGATTTGATAATAGCCACTTTTAAGATCAATTTTTGAGAAAAAGTTGGCTCCACTAAGCTCATCAAGCATATCATCTAAGCGAGGAATGGGATGCCTATAGCGAACGGTGATAGCATTTATAGGTCTACAATCGGAACACAAGCGGAAACTTCCATCGGGCTTAGGCACAAGTATAACGGGAATGGCACAAGGGCTTAAGCTTTCACGTACATGACCGTTGTCGATGAGTTGTTGTACTTGCCATTGAATCTCCTTGGTTTCTTCGGGATTGACTCGGTATGGAGCTTTGTTTGGGAGAGGCGCTCCGGGGATGAGGTCGATTCGATGCTCAATGCCTCGAAGAGGAGGTAGACCCGGAGGTAGCTCATCGGGGAAAACATCTTGGAATTCCTGCAAAAGAGATTGAATCACTAAAGGTAGCTCGTGAGAGGTGTTAGATATTGGCTCTCCAACCTTGCGCACAAGGACAAAGTGCATCACACTCGATGGGTTCTCACACACTTCTCTCATCTCACTTTTGGTGGCAAATAGGATAAGGTTTTTCTCTCTAGGCGAAGAGGCTCTCAAGTTTGGCTTGTGGTTCTCACTCACTTTTGGGTGGGTCACTTTTTCACTCTTCTCTTCATGATGGGTGGCTTGCTTGTCGGCTATCACTTGACTAGGAGACATAGGTTGTAGCACATATTCCTTCCCTTTTATTTTGAAGCTATAGTGATTGGTACGCCCGTTGAGGATGACACCATGGTCAAATTGCCATGGCCTACCAAGAAGGAGGTGGCAAACTGTTATTGGGACCACATCACACTCCAAAGTGTCTTCATATGCACCAATTTTGAAGGAGACTTGGACCGTATGCTCAACTCGTATAGTGCCGGAGTCACTTAGCCATTGAACCTTGTAGGGGTGCGGGTGCTTCCTCTTGACCAATTGAAGCTTGGAGCATAGTTCTTCACTTTCCAAGTTGTGACAACTACCTCCATCGATGATGACCTTGACGGATCTTCCATTGATGCTGGCCTTTGTGTGGAAGATGTGGCATCGTTGGTCTTCTTCTTGTTGATGTTGAAGAGTCAAGACTTTGGAACTCAAGTGATGCCATTGCGATCGTCTTCTCTTCACAACGAGAGCGGGGCTCGAATCCTCATCACAAAATACTTGATCATCTTCATCCTCGTTCACGTACTGATGCATGGCCACTTGCTCAAGAGCTTCCATCTCTTCTTCACTCATGGAGTCATATGTACCATCGGCGTTGAGGATCATGGTGCGCTTGTTCATTCGTTGATAGGACTTGTGGCCTCGGCCGCTGCAAGTGAAACACTTGAAGGAGCTTGTTTTGACGGTCTCATCGGTCGGAGTAGATGATGCAGCACGCGGTTTGAAGTTGTTTGTAGTAGGAGGAATACGACTTGAACTTGCCGAAGTTTTCTTGTAACTTGACTTGTCGTCATTGCTTGGAGAAGGTTTGGTTGATGTAGATGTTGGAGTAGTTGTTGAAGCTTGGATGTTGGAGAAGCCGTAGGTCTTGGATGAGTACTTGGTGTACTTGAAGTCATCTTGCACTTGATGTTCCGCCTTTGTAGCTTGATGCACGAGCTCAATGAGGTTGGAGTAGGGTTGGAAATCGGCAATCTTCTTGATGGGATGATTGAGTCCATTCAAGAAACGTGCCATAGTTTGCTCATCATCTTCCGTGACATTGGCTCGAATCATGGCTATCTCCATTTCCTTGTAGTATTCTTCAACACTCTTTGTTCCTTGCTTGAGGAGTTGTAACTTCTTGAAGAGATCGCGGTTGTAGTAGCTTGGTACAAAGCATGCTCGCATGACATCCTTCATTTGGGCCCAAGTGGTGATTGGAGGTTCACCTCTTGCTTGTCGGCGTTCAATGACTTGTTCCCACCATATGAGTACATAGTATTGGAACTCAAGTGATGCCATTGCGATCTTCTTCTCTTCATCATAGTTGTGCAAATGAAATATTTTGTCGACCTTCAATGCCCATGAGAGGTACTCTTCGGGATCATTGCTTCCATTGAACTTGGGCATTGTGAACTTGAGCTTGCCATAGCGTTGCTCTTCATTGTGTTGCTGGCGATGGTGATGATGACATCCTTGACGTGGAGGATAATCATCCTCATTTTGTTCTTGGCGTGGAGGAAGTCCATGATCAACGTGCTCTTGTTGAACTTGAGGTTGAGGTGGAGCTTGACGAGCTTGTGGAGGATCTTGAGGAACTTGACGTTGCACACGTGGTTGGTAGTTCCTCTCTTGTATTTCTTCTCGAAGAGCTTCCTCTTGATTGCACCGTTCACGATTGCGGTTGGCGATGGCTCGACTTTATTCTTGAAGGGCACATTGCGCCTCAAGAGCTTGTGCTTCTCGTTGTTGTTGTTGAAGACGTTGAGCCTCGGCGTCTTGTTCCTCTTGGTGTAGACGCGCTCGTTCTTCCTCTTGGCGTCGTAGTCGTTGCCGTTCTTGAGCTTGAGCAAAAGCGACTTGGTTTGATTGAGGACGAGGGACTTGCTCATCGACTTGCTCTTGTGAATGCTTGTCATGTAGCGGGTTGCGAGATGCATGACGGTCTTGACGCGCGGCTCGTCTAAGAGAGTTCGATGACGGTGTACTTGAGTCGGAGAAGGTGTCGTCGGAGTGTCGACTCGAGCGGCTCCGTCTTGAGGATGAAGAAGTGGAAGGATGCTGGTTCCTCATCAAGGCGCGGATCTCGTCCATTCTTGCATCATTCTCTTGTTTGTGAGAGTCGAACTTGTTGTCGAAGTAGTTTCTTGTACGTTGCTCGGAGAGTCGCAAGTCGGTGGCGAGGTTGTCGATGTGGTCGCTCATTGCTTGTTGTTCTTGGTGTAACACCCTTTGAGCACCAAAGAGGTGGCTCTTTGTGATGAATGATGACATGTCGTCGCCGTTCTCGGTGAGGGGTGGATTGGTAGAAGAACTTGGCCTATCCATCATTCCAAGCAAAATGTAAGTGGTAGACGGAAAAGAACGTGCACCAAATGTACCTTGACAGAAGTTGAAGATGAATCAAGTTCACTCAAATGCGGACAATGAAATAGCACTTTTGGTACCAATTCTTGTCGGTTCTCACACCTACACAAGTAAAAGCTTATGGCGGAGCTTGGTTAGGATGGTTGCACAAAATTGATTGCAATCGTTAGTTTGACTCAAAGATGTTGAAAAAGATTCGCAAATTCGCAAATGTAACAAGTAGACCAAGCAAGTACTGGTACACGGTAACACACACGCAAATAGATAAGTGGGATTGTGCAAACCAAAAGTGAGCCAAAATGTGGAATCCACGAAAATGCTCTTGTTGCACAATACTAGAGAGACACTAGCACGATTGCACAATAGGCGGATATGTAGCTTGTGCACAACCTACTAGGCAAAAATGCAACGATCTCTATCCCAAGTATGCTATATGTATGGTATTTCGGTGCTATGATCCAAGATGATCTTATGTGACAATCTTAATGTAGTATGATGCTATGGTTCTTGCTTATAAGCTCTTTGCTTATCTTTCCTCTTTGCTTAAAAGCTTGGTTGGCTCTTTCACTTTTGAGCTCTTTTCGCATGCAAAACTTCATGAACCAAGATAGCAATTGTGTATGCGATGAAAGCTTTGTGACACACAAGTTGATGCCAAGATATGCACCACTTTGGTATGATATGTATGCTATGGAGTATGATCACTAATGTGCACAAGTCACGTTGCCAGCAATACTCAATGGCTAGTCTCGATGGGTAAGCAATGCAAAAGTAGGGACATGTGGGGTATCAATGCAATTGCAAGGTATGACAAAGATGTCGTCGAGGTTACCGTCCTTGGCGATGATGAGTCCTTGGCAAAGATGAGCGGTGGTGATGATGACGTCGAACCGTACTTATATAGCCGAAACACAATAGGACACGGGAACCACAACTCAAATTCTCAAAGACCAAAAGCAAAAATGGTGGTAGCGGAAAGCGGAGGTGGTATAGCATATGATGTGGTGAAAGCCCTAGGCAAAGATGCCCATGTTAGGAAAATTATATGGTGTCCAATGATGTTGCAGTCTAACTAGGTGGATGGGGGATGTCCATAGCTTTTCAACGAGCTAAAGAACGCAAAAATCGGACTCCGGATGTGGAAGTTATTGTAAAAATGGTGAAACTGGGAATGCTGAAACTGGCATGGGCGGTAGTACCGATCGGATGGGCGGTAGTACCGCTTGTGGTACTCAGCGGTAGTACCGCTTGGATGGGCGGTAGTACCGGTCGAGACGGGATTCTTCGCAGATTGTATCGTGACACGATTTTGGGGCGGAAATTGATGATTTCGGGGGCAAAATTGGAGGGATTTCATGGATGGGAAGTGGGGAAACTTGGGGGAAAGCTAGATCCACTTGAAACCAAGCAAATCCACGGATCAAAATCAACAAAACATCATCAAACCAACAAATCACAAAAAAAATTGGGGCTATTTTTGGTGGGGATTTTCGGATTTAGGACGAAAACAACAAAATCAAGCTAGAAAACACGGAGTAGGGGCTCCAAAAACGTGATCAACGTGGCTCATGATACCAAGATGATGTAGGGCAGAACCCTATGGTGACGATCTTTCACGTTTGGAGTGGATCCTACGGGGAATCACGAAGAACACACGGAATAACTAGAGGGAAAACACGGGGAGAACGAGAGAAACACTCAACCGACACAGAATCAATCACATGAGTGCTAGATCACCGAAAGCAAAAGGTATCACATGATCCATAATCAACAAAGGTAAGGATACAAAGGAACCATTCTTCTCCATACGGAGGTCTTGATGGTCTTCCCTAGAAAGGGGTCTTGAATCCGCTCGGGGGATCTTCTCCGAAGAGGTCGTGAGCTCCGAGGAGAAGTAACCGAGTGGATGAGCAAGGCTCTCACACAAATATGAGCTAAACCAATGCTACCTTAACTAGGAGGAGGTGGAGGAGTATATATAGTCTAGGGCCACGAAGGGCTAAGTGAGGGCGAAGGGGTGCATGGGCTCGGCCCGTTACACTATGCGCAGACAGGCCGGTTGTATCGGACATGGGGGCGGTTGTACCGCTGGTAACACATGCAGAGCAGAAGTACCGGACGAGGAAGGCGGTACTACCGTCGGGGTCAGGTGCTGGCTTCTGCAGAAGGACGTCGGGGCTCCAGCGGTTGTACCGGTTGCTGGGCCGGTATTACCGGTCTTTTGGGAATTACCGGTACATCCAGTGTTGTACCGGCCTTGCACCGCTTGATCACAGAAAGGAGGCCAGTTGTTGGGCGGTAGTTGGCCGGTTGTTCCGCCCGGGCGGTTGTTGGGCGGTTGTACTGGTCCTACCAGGCTGGGCAGAATGCCTCCTTGATCTTGATGTCCATTTTACACCGTTCCTTCTCCTTGGTTGCTTACATGGTACCTGAGCATGCAAAGCGTCTCCGTTTGAGGTAGTAGCCATGTCTCAAATGGGTCAAAGGGAATCTCAACAAGGAGAGAGTTAACCTCGGATTGGATGGCACGTGCTCGAGCTCTTGTCATGGGTCCTCTTGGAGCTTGTGTGGTCGAAGTAGTGTCCATGGGGATGATGGAAGGATGCTCCGCATCAGAGCCACTTGGAAGGTGATTTCTTTGGACCTGTAATTCTCTGGGGTGCCGAATACCACATCGAGTGTGATTTTTCCCGCACACCATGCCTCCCGACTAGGGATAATTCCCCTGAAGGTTGTGCTGCTTTGTTCAATGCGGCTTTTGTCAATCTCCATCTTCTTGAGTGTTTCTTCATAGATTAGGTTTAATCCGCTTCCGCCGTCCATGAGTACTTTAGTGAGCTAAAAGCCGTCCGATATTGGGCTAAGGACCAGAGCGGCCGGCGCCCGGACGGACTGGAATTGGGGTTCGTCACTGGCATTGAAGGTTATAGCAGTGTCGTTCCACGGATTTATTTTTGCCACGTGGCAAATTTCAGCGGAGCTTCGATGCGCTCGCTTGCGCCTATTGTTTGAGATGAAGGTCTTGAAGATTGTCAGTACCGTACTATGTTCCTTGGCGAGATGTGGTTCTGCTTTATGGGTCTCGAGGAGATCCTCGCCACTCCTAGCTACCTGCCGGAGTATCCAACATGCTCTAATGCTATGGGTCGGCGTTGTATCCGGCATACTGTGAAGCTTACATGGCCCGTTAAGCCATTCTTCCAATACGGTTCCATGCCCTGGGGCGGGTTTTGGTTTCTTGGGAATTAAGTTGGTCGACTTACGGGAGTTCGGCCGTTTAGTTCGGACAAAGGTTCTGGTGAGGGCCGTACTATCCCAAAATTCTGTTTGGGTCTTCCAGGCACTTTCCATCGCACAGTACTTCTGTACTATGGTTTTCAAGTCCATAAAGTGCACTATGTCACAGCGACTTATAGCATTAAGGAGTCCTTTGTTCGTGCAGTTTCTGCAGAAAAGAGAGACTACGTCCTCCTTGTGGTAGTCCTTGACTTTATTAAGAGCAAGGAGAAATCTGTCCCAGTAATGGTGTATCGTCTCCTGGGGCTCCTGCCTGATTCGGGAGAGACGGCTTAAGTCCGAGCGGGCGTCGTTAGATGAATCCGGATTCTAGTCTGATCTGACGCCCGGGGGCACGGGAAGTACCGAGCCCGATAGTTCGGGATCTGGAGAATTACCTAATCCCTTCGGCCCAACGCCCGATTCTAAGTCTGGGACCTGGGTCATGTCTTCCTTTGGGTGGGTGTTCGGCTCACTGAGTTCGGTGATCCGGACGTAATTCATCCTCAAAGTTGAGGGACAACCCATGTGTGGTTCCTCCACTACCGCTATCTCATGGGTGGCCGGCGGGGATCTAATGTCCCTCTGGTCGGGTTTAAGCCCAATCCGGTCGTAGTCCGTAGAGATTCCCAAAGCAGCGATGCGATCCAAGAGCTCGTCAAGAGAGGAGAGCTCCATCGGATCCATCTGTTCGGCAAGCTCCGAGTCGATGCGAAGGTTATGTGTGATGACCCGAGAGGCCATCGTCGGCGCGACAGCCGATGGGGCAGTCATAAGGAAGCCGCCAAGCCGGAGAGTCTGGCCTACAGCCAGCGCCCCCCCCCGAAGTGACGTCGTTCTTGACGACGAGACAAGCCATCGAGCCTTTGCGGCGGCGACACAGAGGAACTCTCAACGAAAGCACCAATGTCGGTGTCAAAACCAGCGGATCTCGGGTAGGTGGTCTCGATCTGCACATCTTAGGATGATGGTAACAGGAAGCAAGGGACACAATGTTTACCCAGGTTCGGGCCCTCTCGATGGAGGTAAAACCCTACTTCCTGCTTGATTAATATTGAAGATATGTGTAGTACAAGAGTAGATCTACCACGAGATCGTAGAGGCTAAACCCTGATGAGGACATCAATACAATTGTTACACCCACAGCCCCTGCTGCTATACATACTGGACCAATTACTAGAGCTCGTGCACGCCAACTAAATTACCAGGTACTTTCGTTTCTTGGTAATGATTCTAATGTTCATGAGAATATGATGCTGCCTAAATTGGATACATTTGTTTTGCTTACAAATGAAGGGCCTAGCTTGGAGAAGGATGAACATTGGAGCAAGAACAAGCATGGAGATGATGGCATGCGCAAGGGGAACAAGAACGGAGTTACAAGTGATGATTTCAGGACTTTGAAGCCACCATAATGGGTGCATGAAGCCTTGGACGAAATATACAAGATGCCACTTCATAAATTTCGTCCCGAGGCTATTTTAGGTGCTGCGTCACCTTATTATTGGGCCAGGCCCATGTAATTTCGAAATACATAAGTATAGGCTATTTTCAGAGTCCGTATGTGTGGGGAAACAAGAGATAGGGTTGATTTCGGACCCCTCCACCAAGGGCCACGAAATTCCCCCCTCTTCCTCCATATATACAGCCCTTAGGGCATCGTTTAGACTTTGGGTTTTGTTTAGATTAAAAGTTCGCCATAGCTGCAACTTCGCGTACTTCGTTTGTGTTCAACGACCAGACAAAGGCGTCACAGAACCCCACCTTGATCAATAAAGCTTTCATCTTATATTCGCAATATCCAGATTGCAATCTTAGTTTCTTGCTTGTTCTTCGTTTGCTCGCAGGAAACAGACCCTCGTGGTCAGGTTGATCGTGCTCCGGCGCGGTCAATAACCTCTCGGAGTTGGTTTAGCGATTGCTAAGGCGCGACGTCCTCGCACGTTCGTAGTCGGATCGTCAAAGTCGACTTCCACCAAAGCGAAATCCACCATCTCATCGAAAGACGGGACACCTTTGCCTCTATCAAGTACTAGGTGCATTAGTTAACCCAAAAGGCATGACTAACCACTCATATAATCCAAACTTAGTTTTAAATGCTGTTTTCCATTCATCTCCCAATTTCATACGAATTTGATGGTAGCCACTACGCAAATCAACTTTGGAGAATATTGTAGAGCCACTCAATTCATCAAGCATATCATCTAGCCTAGGAATAGGATGACGATAACGAATAGTAATATTATTAATGCCTCTACAATCAACACACACACGTGATGTACCATCCTTTTTCGGCACTAGAATAATAGGAACAGCACAAGGACTAAGGGATTCGCGTATATAACCTTTGTCGAGAAGCTCTTGTACTTGACGCATAATCTCCTTCGTCTCCTCTGGATTGGTACGGTATGGTGCACGGTTTGGCAGTGAAGCACCGGGAATTAAGTCAATCTGATGCTCAATCCCTCGAATAGGCGGTAATCCCGGTGGCACGTCTTGTGGAAAAACGTCAGCGAACTCCTGCAAAATGTTAGTGACAGCAGGAGGCAAAGAGGAAGGCACGTCCTCGAATGAAAATAATGCCTCTTTGCACACAAAAGCATGGCAAACAGATTTGCTGAAATCTAGCTCATCAATATCAGATTTGGTGGCAAATAAACATGCACTTTTCAATTTAATTTCAGAAGCAACACTAGATGGTTTATTATTAGGCTTCATTTGTTGCTCAAATTCTTTTGCCACAATCTGATTTTCACTCTTATTCTTCTCCTGTTGTGCTTTATTAGCTCTATTAATATCATCTTTCAAAATGGAATCAGGAGTCATAGGAAGCAAAGTAATATTTTTATCCTTATGAACAAGAGTATAGTGATTGTTTCTACCATGGTGTACAGAATTTTTATCAAATTGCCATGGTCTACCCAGTAATAAGGAACATGCTTGCATAGGTACCACATCACAATCAACATAATCAGCATATGTAGAGATACTAAAATGCACACGAACAGTACGTGTTACCTTAACCTTGCCGCTGTTGTTGAACCATTGGATGTAGTAAGGATGTGGATGTGGTCTTGTGGTGAGAGAAAGCTTCTCCACCATCTCCATGCTAGCCAAGTTGTTGCAGCTCCCTCCGTCTATTATGACGCGCACAGAACATTCCTTCACAACTCCCTTGGTATGGAACAAATTGTGCCTCTGATTTTGCTCAGCTTGTGTAACCTGCACACTCAAAACACGTTGAGCAACTAAACATTCATACCTGTCAGCGTCTTCAGGAGCCATGTATTGCGTCTCATGATCAGAATCATCTCCACCATGTTCTTCACGTGTAATAAGAGCCAATGTCTCCTCATCATAGTCACTAGCGGACTCATATCCACCATCCGCGGTAGCAATCATCACACGCGGAGATTTGCATTCCCTCGCATAATGACCTCCTCCCTTACAACGACGACAAATAATATCACTTGTGTGCCCTGTTGATGCCATGGAAGAAGAAGAACGCTGTGCAGGCCCCGCAGGTGCGCTCTTGGCAGATAATGGTGGTTGTGCCTGTTTTCTTGTATCACGGCTGGAGGTGGCACCGGATGGAGGTGCTGGTGCAGTTGAAGTAGAAGATGCACGTGGTGTCCATGATGAAGGTCGGCCTGCAGAAAAGTTAGTTCGCCCCAATGCTTGTCGATCCTGCTGATGAGGACATCAATACAATTGTTACACCCACAGCCCCTGCTGCTATACATACTGGACCAATTACTAGAGCTCGTGCACGCCAACTAAATTACCAGGTACTTTCGTTTCTTGGTAATGATTCTAATGTTCATGAGAATATGATGCTGCCTAAATTGGATACATTTGTTTTGCTTACAAATGAAGGGCCTAGCTTGGAGAAGGATGAACATTGGAGCAAGAACAAGCATGGAGATGATGGCATGCGCAAGGGGAACAAGAACGGAGTTACAAGTGATGAGTTCAGGACTTTGAAGCCACCATAATGGGTGCATGAAGCCTTGGACGAAATATACAAGATGCCACTTCATAAATTTCGTCCCGAGGCTATTTTAGGTGCTGCGTCACCTTATTATTGGGCCAGGCCCATGTAATTTCGAAATACATAAGTATAGGCTATTTTTAGAGACCGTATGTGTGGGGAAACAAGAGATAGGGTTGATTTCGGACCCCTCCACCAAGGGCCACGAAATTCCCCCCTCTTCCTCCATATATACAGCCCTTAGGGCATCGTTTAGACTTTGGGTTTTGTTTAGATTAAAAGTTCGCCATAGCTGCAACTTCGCGTACTTCGTTTGTGTTCAACGACCAGACAAAGGCGTCACAGAACCCCACCTTGATCAATAAAGCTTTCATCTTATATTCGCAATATCCAGATTGCAATCTCAGTTTCTTACTTGTTCTTCGTTTGCTCGCAGGAAACAGACCCTCGTGGTCAGGTTGATCGTGCTCCGGCGTGGTCAATAACCTCTCGGAGTTGGTTTAGCGATTGCTAAGGCGCGACGTCCTCGCACGTTCGTAGTCGGATCGTCAAAGTCGACTTCCACCAAAGCGAAATCCACCATCTCATCGAAAGACGGGACACCTTTGCCTCTATCAAGTGGTATCAGATTTCCAGGTTGCTCGGTGAGATTTTACAGTTTTTCGCAGTTTAGATCGAGTCTGTTCTTCATACCTACAGTCCACGAAAAAGCCACACAAAAAAAAATTAGGGTTAGTTCATCATATCCGAACCAATCTGAGCCTTTGCATAATCTTTTTAGGGTTTTGCTTTGTTGAATTTGCGGTTGCATCGTCGGTCTAGTTGCTGGTCTTAGAGTCTGGTCTTTTAGAGTTTCGAGTTCTGGTCATAAGTTGTCACGCCGCCGCCGCACCATCATCATCGCCCCTGCCATCTACCACCACCGCTCCGAATTCGTATCCATATACCACCACCAATCCGTGCCCATATACCACCACCGATCCATATCCATATACTACCACCGCTACCACCACCCCTGCCATATACCACCACCATATATCCACCACCAATCCGAGTTCCTTGCTTATTAGGTTTGTTTTCGGGATCCATCTAGATTCCGATTCGTGTTTCCTTGCCGGAGTAGGTTTCGGAAAAAAAAATTCGAACAAAAAAATTTCGTGCCCATCCTGTCAGTTTGACCTACGAAGAGTTTTGAGACACTCGCAGCGCAAAAAAAAAATTTCATTATAGTGCTTTTTCGCAAAAAAAAAAGCAGCGCAAAAAAAAAGAGCGCAAAAAAAAAGAGAGCGAAAAGAAAAATTTCAGAGTGTGCTTTTCCCTTGTTTACGTGCCGCGCCGTGATTTTTTTGGTGTTCTAGGCTCGCGTCTCTAGCACAGTCTAGCCTAGGACCAGCACAGTACCGTCGTTGAGCGTTTATTCAACTTTGCATCTCTGAATTGATTATTGCTGACCCTTTTTGCTACCATACTATAAGCCTTCCCAGCTCCACATACATCTACGTCGTGTGTTCGACTCTCCCTGGTAATCGCTCTATCCAAGCTTTGAGAGTTTTTGACTACAACGGTTGCCGATCACCGCCTGCTGCTGGGTAAGAACTGGTAAGAATTTGAGATTTGCTTGACGGATTTGTGATACACCACCACCACTTCTTAGTAGTCTGTAGGATCATATTCTTGTGTGTTTCTATTGCTACTAACCATGCCAGGATCACAAGCCGACGAGATTGACTGGGAGAACTTATCGAACAAGGAGCTTCATGATAAGTTTCATCAAATGATGACTGAACAGGTACAAGATGTGCTGAACAATTTTGAAGAGGCCATGGAGAAGATCACTGGCCTTGAGAAGACGTTCGAAACAAAGCTCGATAACAGATTTAATGAACTGCTTGCGCGTCTTCCACCACCGGCTGCACCTGTCGCACCTCTGCAACAACAACAACTACGCCCCCTTCCGAATCAGTATGGACGAGCACAGCGTGTTCCTATTGAGACAGGACAAACTTCTGGTGCCGCTGCTACTGCTGTTGGTGCTTCTTTGGCTCCTGCTACTGCTCCTGCTGGTACCCAGGAGGATGATGAGTATGCGGGTGATTATGAGGATGAGGTTGATCAAAATCAGATCTACGAGCAGCCACCAGCACCACCACCAGCAGGTCGACCTCAGGTATATATTCGTCATGGTAGGCCTGCACCACCACCTCAGGTACGCGATGATGTCCATATTCCTAAACTGAAATTGAATATTCCACCATTTGAGGGTAGATATGTACCAGATATATATCTTACTTGGGAGTTAGAAACTGAACAACGATTTACATGTTTACAATATCCTGAGGAGAGACGAGTTGCTGCTGCTGTTTGTGCTTTCACTAGTTTTGCATGTGTATGGTGGTCTGAACATTGTAGATTATATCCTATTCCAACTACTTGGGCTGCTTTGAAAACTGCTATGCGTACGCGTTGGGTTCCACCATATTATCAACGTGAATTGCTTCAAAAATTGCAGCGTTTAAGACAAGGGAAAAATTCTGTAGAAGAATATTATCAGGAATTACAAACTGGCATGATTAGATGTGGTATTGTTGAGGAGAATGAAGCTATGCTTGCACGTTTTCTGGGTGGATTAAATAGAGAGATTCAGACCATTTTAGACTATAAGGAGTATACTAATATCACTCGTTTATTCCATCTTGCTTGTAAAGCTGAACGTGAAGTGCAGGATCGACAAGCATTGGGGCGAACTAATTTTTCTGCAGGCCGACCTTCATCATGGACACCACATGCATCTTCTACTTCAACTGCACCAGCACCTCCATCCGGTGCCACCTCCAGCCGTGATACAAGAAAACAGGCACAACCACCATTATCTGCCAAGAGCGCACCTGCGGGGCCTGCACAGCGTTCTTCTTCTTCCATGGCATCAACAGGGCACACAAGTGATATTATTTGTCGTCGTTGTAAGGGAGGAGGTCATTATGCGAGGGAATGCAAATCTCCGCGTGTGATGATTGCTACCGCGGATGGTGGATATGAGTCCGCTAGTGACTATGATGAGGAGACATTGGCTCTTATTACACGTGAAGAACATGGTGGAGATGATTCTGATCATGAGACGCAATACATGGCTCCTGAAGACGCTGACAGGTATGAATGTTTAGTTGCTCAACGTGTTTTGAGTGTGCAGGTTACACAAGCTGAGCAAAATCAGAGGCACAATTTGTTCCATACCAAGGGAGTTGTGAAGGAATGTTCTGTGCGCGTCATAATAGACGGAGGGAGCTGCAACAACTTGGCTAGCATGGAGATGGTGGAGAAGCTTTCTCTCACCACAAGACCACATCCACATCCTTACTACATCCAATGGTTCAACAACAGCGGCAAGGTTAAGGTAACACGTACTGTTCGTGTGCATTTTAGTATCTCTACATATGCTGATTATGTTGATTGTGATGTGGTACCTATGCAAGCATGTTCCTTATTACTGGGTAGACCATGGCAATTTGATAAAAATTCTGTACACCATGGTAGAAACAATCACTATACTCTTGTTCATAAGGATAAAAATATTACTTTGCTTCCTATGACTCCTGATTCCATTTTGAAAGATGATATTAATAGAGCTAATAAAGCACAACAGGAGAAGAATAAGAGTGAAAATCAGATTGTGGCAAAAGAATTTGAGCAACAAATGAAGCCTAATAATAAACCATCTAGTGTTGCTTCTGAAATTAAATTGAAAAGTGCATGTTTATTTGCCACCAAATCTGATATTGATGAGCTAGATTTCAGCAAATCTGTTTGCTATGCTTTTGTGTGCAAAGAGGCATTATTTTCATTCGAGGACGTGCCTTCCTCTTTGCCTCCTGCTGTCACTAACATTTTGCAGGAGTTCGCTGACATTTTTCCACAAGACGTGCCACCGGGATTACCGCCTATTCGAGGGATTGAGCATCAGATTGATTTAATTCCCGGTGCTTCACTGCCAAACCGTGCACCATACCGTACCAATCCAGAGGAGACGAAGGAGATTATGCGTCAAGTGCAAGAGCTTCTCGACAAAGGTTATATACGCGAATCCCTTAGTCCTTGTGATGTTCCTATTATTCTAGTGCCGAAAAAGGATGGTACATCACGTACGTGTGTTGATTGTAGAGGCATTAATAATATTACTATTCGTTATCGTCATCCTATTCCTAGGCTAGATGATATGCTTGATGAATTGAGTGGCTCTACAATATTCTCCAAAGTTGATTTGCATAGTGGCTACCATCAAATTCGTATGAAATTGGGAGATGAATGGAAAACAACATTTAAAACTAAGTTTGGATTATATGAGTGGTTAGTCATGCCTTTTGGGTTAACTAATGCGCCTAGTACTTTCATGAGACTAATGAACGAAGTTTTACGTGCTTTCATTGGACGATTTGTGGTAGTCTATTTTGATGATATACTGATTTATAGCAGATCTTTGGAAGAACATTTGGAACATTTACGTGCTGTTTTTATTGCTCTACGTGATGCACGTTTGTTTGTTAACCTTGGGAAGTGCACCTTTTGCACCGACCGAGTATCTTTTCTTGGCTATGTTGTTACTCCACAGGGAATTGAAGTTGACAAAGCCAAGATTGAAGCTATTGAGAGTTGGCCGCAGCCCAAAACGGTCACACAAGTGAGGAGTTTTCTTGGCCTCGCTGGATTCTATAGGCGTTTTGTGAGAGATTTCAGCACCATTGCTGCACCTCTCAACGAGCTTACAAAGAAGGATGTGCCTTTTGTTTGGGGTACCGCACAGGAAGAAGCCTTCACGGTATTGAAAGATAAGTTGACACATGCTCCTTTACTCCAACTTCCTGATTTTAATAAGACTTTTGAGCTTGAATGTGATGCTAGTGGAATTGGATTAGGAGGTGTGTTATTACAAGATGGCAAACCTGTTGCATACTTTTCTGAAAAATTGAGTGGGCCTAGTCTGAATTATTCTACTTATGATAAAGAATTATATGCTCTTGTTCGGACTTTAGATACATGGCAACATTATTTATGGCCCAAAGAATTTGTTATACATTCTGATCATGAATCTTTGAAACATATTAAAAGTCAAGCTAAACTGAATCGTAGACATGCTAAATGGGTTGAATTCATTGAGACTTTCCCTTATGTCATTAAACACAAGAAGGGAAAAGAAAATGTTATTGCTGATGCATTGTCTCGTCGCTATACTATGCTTTCACAACTTGACTTCAAAATATTTGGTTTGGAGACCATCAAAGATCAATATGTGCATGATGCTGATTTTAAAGATGTAATGCAGAATTGTAAAGAAGGAAGAATGTGGAACAAGTTTGTCGTTAACGATGGATTTGTGTTTCGTGCTAACAAGCTATGCATTCCAGCTAGCTCCGTTCGTCTTTTGTTGTTGCAGGAGGCGCATGGAGGAGGATTAGTGGGACACTTTGGCGTGAAGAAGACGGAGGACGTACTTGCTACACATTTCTTTTGGCCAAAGATGAGACGGGATGTTGACCGTTTTATTGCTCGATGCACTACATGTCAAAAAGCTAAGTCAGGACTCAATCCTCATGGTTTATATATGCCTTTCCCTGTACCTAGTGTTCCTTGGGAGGATATATCTATGGACTTTGTTTTAGGTTTACCTCGAACAAAGAAGGGGAGGGATAGCATATTTGTTGTCGTGGATAGATTCTCGAAAATGGCACACTTTATACCATGTCATAAAAGCGATGATGCTGTTAATGTTGCTGATTTGTTCTTTCGTGAAATTATTCGCTTGCATGGTGTGCCAAATACTATTGTTTCAGATCGTGATACTAAATTTCTTAGCCACTTTTGGAGATGTTTAAGGGCTAAGTTGGGGACTAAACTGCTTTTTAGTACTACTTGTCACCCCCAAACTGATGGACAAACTGAAGTAGTCAATAGAACGTTGTCTACTATGCTTAGGGCTGTTTTGAAGAATAATAAGAAAATGTGGGAGGAATGCTTGCCTCATATTGAATTTGCTTATAATCGTTCATTGCATTCTACTACTAAGATGTGCCCTTTTGAAGTTGTGTATGGTTTCCTACCTCGTGCACCTATTGATTTGTTGCCTCTTCCATCTTCGGAGAAGGTTAATTTTGATGCTAAACAACGTGCTGAATTGATTTTAAAAATGCATGAGTTAACTAAAGAAAACATTGAGCGTATGAATGCTAAATATAAACTTGCTGGAGATAAGGGTAGAAAACATGTTGTGTTTGCACCTGGAGATCTTGTTTGGTTACATTTGCGTAAGGATAGATTTCCTGATTTGCGCAAATCAAAGCTAATGCCACGTGCTGATGGTCCCTTTAAGGTGTTAGAGAAAATAAATGATAATGCATATAAACTTGAGCTGCCTGCAGATTTTGGGGTTAGTCCCACTTTTAACATTGCAGATTTGAAGCCTTATTTGGGTGAGGAAGATGAACTTTCGTCGAGGACGACTTCATTTCAAGAAGGGGAGGATGATGAGGACATCAATACAATTGTTACACCCACAGGCCCTGCTGCTATACATACTGGACCAATTACTAGAGCTCGTGCACGCCAACTAAATTACCAGGTACTTTCGTTTCTTGGTAATGATTCTAATGTTCATGAGAATATGATGCTGCCTAAATTGGATACATTTGTTTTGCTTACAAATGAAGGGCCTAGCTTGGAGAAGGATGAACATTGGAGCAAGAACAAGCATGGAGATGATGGCATGCGCAAGGGGAACAAGAACGGAGTTACAAGTGATGATTTCAGGACTTTGAAGCCACCATAATGGGTGCATGAAGCCTTGGACGAAATATACAAGATGCCACTTCATAAATTTCGTCCCGAGGCTATTTTGGGTGCTGCGTCACCTTATTATTGGGCCAGGCCCATGTAATTTCGAAATACATAAGTATAGGCTATTTTTAGAGTCCGTATGTGTGGGGAAACAAGAGATAGGGTTGATTTCGGACCCCTCCACCAAGGGCCACGAAATTCCCCCCTCTTCCTCCATATATACAGCCCTTAGGGCATCGTTTAGACTTTGGGTTTTGTTTAGATTAAAAGTTCGCCATAGCTGCAACTTCGCGTACTTCGTTTGTGTTCAACGACCAGACAAAGGCGTCACAGAACCCCACCTTGATCAATAAAGCTTTCATCTTATATTCGCAATATCCAGATTGCAATCTCAGTTTCTTGCTTGTTCTTCGTTTGCTCGCAGGAAACAGACCCTCGTGGTCAGGTTGATCGTGCTCCGGCGTGGTCAATAACCTCTCGGAGTTGGTTTAGCGATTGCTAAGGCGCGGCGTCCTCGCACGTTCGTAGTCGGATCGTCAAAGTCGACTTCCACCAAAGCGAAATCCACCATCTCATCGAAAGACGGGACACCTTTGCCTCTATCAAACCCTAAGAGCTAGCCTATGATGGTATGATTGTAATTGTGATCGGCCTTCTAAGGACCATCCCCTCCGGTTTATATAGGCACCGGAGAGCTAGGGTTTACATGGAGTCGGTTACAAGGAAGGAAACATAATATTCGGATCGCCAATCTTGTCTTCCACGCAAAGGAGAGTCCCATCCGGACACGAGCCAAAGTCTTGGGTTTTGTATCTTGACGCTTCTATAGTCCAGATGATGAATATAGTCCGGCTGTCCAGATACCCCCTTATCCAGCAGTCCCTCAAGGGGTGCAGGTGAAGATGATGGTGCCGCTTCCTGACGGTGATGGTGCGGCTGGTGGTCAGCCAGAGTCAGAGTCCTCCCAATCGGTGTCGTCATCATCATCTCACTGCCTCCTCGTTGCTATCGCTTGAGAAGGATCTTTTGTCGTCAGTCCAGCTCTCCGCGTAGCACCCTAAGTGAGCACCCGAGCACCCAAAGACCTTGACAAAGAGGAGATCATCCTCCATTAATTTAAAATGGAGGATGTGCCCCTCCGACAAGCTATGGCGCAAGCAAAGGTCTTCCAGCCACGTCGGGAGAACATGACATGAGGGGCCGGAAAATCCACATCCACCCGCATGCCACCATTCCTGCAACCCCTCATGTGTAGCTACAACACATGCGGTTGTTCGAGCTCCATCACCCTCGCGAATGGAGTAGGGAGATGGAGGCGGACGTGCGGAGGCTTGTACAATCTGATGATGAACTCCAGAGGTTGATCTCTAGCATGGCCTTCCATTGGGGGCGTGGCGGCCAGAGGGGGCGCAATCAGAGTGCCACCTCGCCCTCCTTCGCCCAGGCACCACGGCGACCACGACCTCGCCCCCTCCCACCTCCTCTCACGGCGGGATCTGCCCCACGTCTTCAAAGGGAGGAGGGAGACACTGTCAAGCAGAGGTCCTCATTACCGCCAGTGGAGCAGCGCTGCGCCCCCGACCTCTCGCCATGGTGGGCGAGGACTGTTGCGGGAATAGAAGGAGAAGAGTGTGTGGAAAAAACGCCTCACCCCATGTTCCCTTTTATAGGCGAGCGGGGCGAGGGGCTAGATTTTTCCATGAAGGTGGCCGCCCCGTTCGACCAGTCCGGCTCCCCCTCGCCATTAATGGCTCGAAGAATCAAGGCCGACCCCCTGCACCAATCCGCGACACCTGGCTTTCTGCCATGGCGCTCATTCCCACGCCCTCCACATCTGCCACCAACTTTGCACAATGCATCCAATACACGTGGTGGAGGCGCCTGAAGCAGGAAAGATAATGGGGTGGTAGTTACCGCCCCGTGAACATGGGACATGGGTATCCCACGAATCATGGCCCATTATCTCTCCCACTAAAGTGGCATTACACGACGCGCGGGAGAACCGAAAACTAACCTGGGCTCAGGTTAATGAATAAGCAAAGACGATCTCAAAGGACAAGCAACTACTACCCTCTTGCCTATGCACTTGATAGGGCCTACCTGACGACGCCCGACAACGCGCTCAGGCCAGGCCCGGGGGCTCCTGTCGTGCAACAAACCCTGGGTATGTTGCCCAGACTATGCACAAGCCTAAGAGCAAGACTACAACATCTCAGACTAGACCAAGCAAAAGAGATCAGCTCGTTAGGAGTCACAGAGCAGATCAATAAGACCAAGTCAAGCCAAAGGAAGCAAGATACCACCAAGGGAAAACCTCCGTTGCCTGGCAGGCGAGCCTAGCAAGGTCAAGGTTACCCGGAAGACGAGCCTCAAGACCGCCCAGCAGGCCTGCCGGGCCACACGAAAGCAAACTACCCCGCCAAGGCTTCACCGCTCCACCTCACAGTGACGCAAGTCATCGATCGATGCAGTGCCAATCCCCCAAGTGACTAAGTGGATATTTTTTGCTGCATGGCAGCCACTTCCTATGGGAATCACCTCCAAATGACACCCTTTCAGAGATGTGTCATGCAGGTAGGAGAGAAGCTGACAGAACTACCCGGCAAGGCTTGCCGGGCATGCCATGATGTGACACTATGCGATGCATTTAATGCGCTCTACCCTGTCTGCAGAGTTAGTTATGGTAGCATTGTTTGCTATCTAATGAGTGCACAATGACTAATTTTCCATTGTGGTGACCCCTTGATCTATAAAAGGAGGCCCATGGCAAACATAGAGAGGATACCGACCCTTGTATACTCATACACACATAGCTGCTCTCACCCCGAGGCAACCCTGCCGGGCTAGAGCATTGTGTCTCCACCGTGGTCCTCCCATCAATCCACAAAGCAAGAGTGGGATTTTACGCCTCGTGGTGGACCGAACCTGGGTAAAATTGCCCGTGTGATCTTTGTCGTGTTGTGCTATGTTCTCCGCTCTTTGTGCAATGTGCTCATCCCCCTGCCAAACAACAAGGGGCTGATGGCCCCATAGGTGGTCGTGGTTTCCCATGACACACCCTGTGCGCACGGGCATGTACCGTGCATATGGGGGCCCCATGCGCACGGGCCCAACTTACCCTGTGTGCACGGGCCCTTCAGGATGGACGGCCAGGAGTGGTTGTTTGGGCCTCCAGTTCATCCCCTTCGCCCACCTACCTATATATTCCATAACTAGGGTCATGTTTAGGTCAGCAAAGTGTATGTGAGACATTAATAGAGCTTTGCTGCTTCTACCACTCCTCTTGGAGATCAAGACCTCTTAGGAGAGGATCCCAAGTGGATTTCAAGACCTCCTCTTTGGAGAAGACTATCATCAAGACCTCACCTCCTTAGGAGTGGGAAGAACCTTACCTTTGTGCTTGTTTCCTTGGATTGTTCTTGTATACTGTGGATCTCATGTGTTTTCTATTCTAGTGGATGTGTGATTGGGTCTTTGTCCGAGTGAATTTCTCGTTTATGTTCTTGTGCTCATCCTCTTTTCCCCTCCAATGTGAAAAGATCTCCATCTATGGTTCCACCTTACAACATCTTGGTATCATGAGCCATGGTTGATTCTCATCTTGGAGTCCCTACCCCTCGTTTTCTAGCCTAATTTTGTTATTTTCGTCCTAATTTGAAAACCTCCAAAAAAATAGCCCCAAACTTTTTCTTCCAATTTGTTGGATCTTATGAGATTTTGTTGATTTGGTCCACGAATTTCGTGTTTGGCAAGTGGATCTAACCCTTACCCACCTCCCCCATATACCCCACCATAGATTTTGGTCGGATTTTTGAACATTTCCATGGATCTGAAGGTGTTCTTTATCAGCAGATCACCCCATGCGCACGGGCCATTGGGACCCTATGCACATGAGCTCAACTTACCCCATGCGCATGGGCCTTACAGAACTGTTCGTCCACTCCAGTTTTTGCCTCCTTTTGTCATTTCACCACCACCATTCGCTTTCTACACTACTTCCCATTGGTGTTTGAGTTTTGGAGTTGCGGTTTGACCACTGTCCTAAGGTGTTTCAGCTACTTAGGTGTGGTTCGACTTCGTCACCACCGCCAGTCGTCATCGACTTGGACTCCACATTGACCTCGACCACTTCAACATCATCCTACCGTAAGCAAGGACGGTAACTTCGACGACATCCTAACATCATACCTTGCCATTACATTTGATAGCCTCGAGCCATTTTGCGTCACTTACCTATCGAGACTAACGAGTTGAGGATTGTTGGGCCACACTATTTGTGCACCTTTAGTGTTACGTCTCTCCCGTGTATATCACACATGTTAGCTCATACTCCGGCCCGAATATAAAGCATTGTGGTATTTTTTTAAACAATGAAGCAAAGAAAGAGAAACGAAGAGCTTGTAAGCATTAGCATTGATCCATTTTGCCTAGTTTCATCATCCCGGTTCATACATACATAAGAATACTTGGGATAGTAGATGACCCGTTTCTCTCATAGGTTGGTGCACAAGCGTATCTAGCCCATTTGAGCAATCGAGGTAGCATCTCTCTAGTATCCGTACAACAAGAGCATTTCCCATGGTTTCATATTTTGAGCTCACTCCTTGGTTGTGCGGATTCCATCTATCTTTAGTGTGTGTGTGTGTTCCTAATGATATCCTTGGGTTTGATCTATTTGTCTTGCTTGTGCTTTGTGCATGTCTTCAACATTATCAATATCTTGGCTAACACTTGCTTGAGTTTTGTGGCACTCACCCTAATAGAGATCCTCCATAAGCCGTGTACTTGTAGGTGTGAGAAACAAAACCCGGTATCAATTCTCCTATTATAGCATTCCATTGAGTGATACTCGATACATCCTCACTCTTGGGAAAAGGTAACTTTGGTATTGTTCTTTAATTTTCCTACTCACCTACACTTGGTTATGATGGATAGGCCCACTTCTTCGATGAACCCACCCTTTGAGGATCAAGATGACAAACGTGACTACGTCACCAAAAATAACTTCTTCATCGCCCAACGATCCCTCCATCAAGAAAGTGAAGCATCGGGTGACCGCATCGAGCAACTCGCCACCGACCTACGTCAATCCGAAGCAAGAAACCGGGACTACCTCGATACCAAGCTCTCCAAACAAATAGAAGAATTACGCAACATGATCGTAAGTCGCACGTCTTCCACCACCTCTTCGGCAAGACGGCACCACTCAAGTCGACACTCTTTAACCTACTCTTCCTCTAATGCAAGTCCTCCTCAAGATCGTTCTCCTCGCCGCACCAACTCTAGATCGCCAAGCTCATGAAAA
Source organism: Triticum dicoccoides (assembly GCF_002162155.2). Lineage (NCBI taxonomy): Eukaryota > Viridiplantae > Streptophyta > Magnoliopsida > Poales > Poaceae > Triticum > Triticum dicoccoides. Next base: position 322,364,219 of record NC_041393.1, on the reverse strand, counting down.
TCCATTCCATGGCAATGGGTTGCAAGACCGTGTCCGAGCACGTGAAAGAGTGAGACGCCAAGAACAAGATGACATGCACCAAGAGTAACCTTCACAAGAGCAACGTCAAGCCCCTCACAACAGTGATGCAATATGACAAGAACAAAGGAGCCATGAAAAACAAGCGCTTGAAGGACAACACACACTCCGTGAGTCTACTAGAGTCTTCGCCGAGCGCAACCACCAAGTGTGTTAACAAGAAGAAGCACTTCGCCAAGAATGACAAGATGAAGCTTCTCGCCGTGAGGAGCAACAAGAAAGAAGAAACCGGTCACATATGCCTCGTCCTAATCGGCAAGTCCATCAAGAGGAACGCGAAGTTGAAGATGTTCCTCCATGCCAAGGGTGACACCACCCTCCTCCACATGATGAAGAACAATGCTATGAGAAGCTCAAGTTCACCATGCCCAAGTTCTCTAGAAGCAAAGACCCCGAGGAGCATTTCTCATGGGCATTGGAGGTCGACAAGATATACCGTCTTCACAATTACGACGAGGAGAAGAAAATCACATAGGCTTCCCTCGAGTTCCAAGACTATGTTCTCATATGGTGGGAACAAGTGATAGAAAGACGCTAAAAGTGAGGCGAACTACCAATCACGACATGGACACAAATGAAGGATGTTACAAGAGCTCGCTTCGTGCCTACACACTACACCCAGGATCTCTTCAAGAAGTTTCAACTCCTCAAGCAAGGCATGAAGACGGTGGAAGAATACTATCAAGAGATGGAAATTGCCATGATAAGAGCCAATGTCAAGGAAGATGACGAGAAAACTATAGCACGCTTCTTGAACGGCCTCAATCACCCAATAAAGAAGATTGCTGATTTTCGACCCTACTCCAACCTTCTTGATCTAGTTCATCAAGCGACCAAGGCGGAGCGACAAGTACAAGATGACTTCAAATATGCCAAGTACTCGTCCAAGACCTGTGGCACTTACTCTCAAGCTCCCGCTACTTCGACACCTCCTACATTGACTAGAGTATCTCCAAGCAACGGCAACAAGTCAAGTTACAAGAAAACTTCCACACATTCAAGTCGTCCTCCTACTACAAGAAACTTCCAGTCGAGAGCTTCATCATCATCTACTCCAATGGATGAGACCGTAAAGACAAGTCCACCAAATGCTTCACAAGTCAAGGCCGAGGCCACAAGACATTTGAAGTCATCTTGTACTTGTCGTATGTAGCCAAGGCGGAGCGACAAGTACAAGACATTTGAAGTCATCTCGACAAGTACAAGACATTTGCTTCACATGTCGTATATCAAGGCGCAACATCCTTCCAACATCCCCATGGAACCTATAGCATCACATCAAGCACCACGTGGACCCACATGACAAGAGCTCGAGCGCGTGCCATTGAAACCAAGGTGAAATCTGGACATGAACGGAACTTGGTTGCTAACTCACCAAAATATGCTATGTGCCATGAGGTACGAAGACCAACGGCACCAAGCAGCTAAGGGACACCCCAAAGGAGGAGGAGAAGCACCCCCAAGGCCTCAAGGAAGAAGAAGAGGACCAAGAGTAGCGAGACTGCACCTCCCAGGCAACCCCGTGCCCACAAACCCCCAAGACCACGTGCGCGCGGGCCACCCAGGGAGCTATTGGATACAAGACGCACCACCCCGTGTGCACGGCCTCCAGACCCCGTGCGCACGGGCGTGTACTGTGCACACGGGACCCCCATGCGCACAGGCGTGTATCGTGCACACAGGACCCCCATGCGCAAGGGCCCAACTTACCTCGTGCGCACGGGCTCTTCAGGATGGATGCCCGAGAGTGGTTGTTTAAGCCTCACTCCATCCCCTTCACCCACATACCTATATATTCCGTACCTAGGGTCATGTGTACGGTCAGAAAAGTGTATGCGAGACATTGATAGAGATTTTCTCCTTCTACCACTCCCCTTGGAGATCAAGACCTCTTAGGAGAGTATCCCAAGTGGATTTCAAGACCTCCTCTTTGGAGAATACTATCATCAAGACCTCACCTCCTTAAGAGTGGGAAGAACCTTACCTTTGTGCTTGTTTCCTTGGATTGTTCTTGTATACTTCTGGATCTCATGTGTTTGCTATTCTAGTGGATGTGTGATTGGGTCTTTGTTTGAGTGAATTTCCCCTTTGTGTTCTTGTGTTCATCCTCTTTTCCCCCTCCAAGTGTGAAAAGATATCCATCTAGGGTTCTACACCCTATAATAGTAAATAAATTGCAACAACGTATTTTTAGTTTTAGTAATATGATTAACATAGACCCAGTGGTCCATAGTTTTCACTAGAAGCTTCTCTCTCAAACTAATATCAGATGGTGGGTAAACAAATTACTAGTTGGGAAATTGATGGAAAACCGCATAGTTATGATGTTATTCATGGCAATGATCACATATATAGGCATCATGTCCGTGACAAGTAGATGGACTCGTGCCTGCATCTACTACTATTACTCCACCAATCGACCACTATCCATCATGCATCTATGGTATTAAGTTCATAACAAACAGAGTAACACTTTAACAAAATGACATGATGTAGACAAAGTAAACTCAAACAATATAAATAAACCCCATCGTTTTATCCTTAATGGCAACAAAACAAATACGTGCCTTACTAACCCTTCTGTTACGAGGTGAGGACAGCGCAAGATTGAACCCATTACAAAGCACCTCTCCCACTGAAGATGATGAGGACATCAATACAATTGTTACACCCACAGCCCCTGCTGCTATACATACTGGACCAATTACTAGAGCTCGTGCACGCCAACTAAATTACCAGGTACTTTCGTTTCTTGGTAATGATTCTAATGTTCATGAGAATATGATGCTGCCTAAATTGGATACATTTGTTTTGCTTACAAATGAAGGGCCTAGCTTGGAGAAGGATGAACATTGGAGCAAGAACAAGCATGGAGATGATGGCATGCGCAAGGGGAACAAGAACGGAGTTACAAGTGATGATTTCAGGACTTTGAAGCCACCATAATGGGTGCATGAAGCCTTGGACGAAATATACAAGATGCCACTTCATAAATTTCGTCCCGAGGCTATTTTAGGTGCTGCGTCACCTTATTATTGGGCCAGGCCCATGTAATTTCGAAATACATAAGTATAGGCTATTTTTAGAGTCCGTATGTGTGGGGAAACAAGAGATAGGGTTGATTTCGGACCCCTCCACCAAGGGCCACGAAATTACCCCCTCTTCCTTCATATATACAGCCCTTAGGGCATCGTTTAGACTTTGGGTTTTGTTTAGATTAAAAGTTTGCCATAGCTGCAACTTTGCGTACTTCGTTTGTGTTCAACGACCGGACAAAGGCGTCACAGAACCCCACCTTGATCAATAAAGCTTTCAATCTTATATTCGCAATATCCAGATTGCAATCTTAGTTTCTTGCTTGTTCTTCGTTTGCTCGCAGGAAACAGACCCTCGTGGTCAGGTTGATCGTGCTCCGGCGTGGTCAATAACCTCTCGGAGTTGGTTTAGCGATTGCTAAGGCACGACGTCCTCGCACGTTCGTAGTCGGATCGTCAAAGTCGACTTCCACCAAAGCGAAATCCACCATCTCATCGAAAGACGGGACACCTCCGCCTCTATCAAGTGGTATCAGATTTCCAGGTTGCTCGGTGAGATTTTACAGTTTTTCGTAGTTTAGATCGAGTCTGTTCTTCATACCTATAGTCCACGAAAAAGCCACAAAAAAAATTAGGGTTAGTTCATCATATCCGAACCAATCTGAGCCTTGCATAATCTTTTTAGGGTTTTGCTTTGTTGAATTTGCGGTTGCATCGTCGTGTCTAGTTGCTGGTCTTAGAGTCTAGTCTTTTAGAGTTTCGAGTTCTGGTCATAAGTTGTCACGCCGCCGCCACACCATCATCATCGCCCCTGCCATCTACCACCACCGCACCGAATCCGTATCCATATACCACCACCAATCCGTGTCCATATACCACCACCGATCCATATCCATATACTACCACCGCTACCACCACCGCTGCCATATACCACCACCATATATCCACCACCAATCCGAGTTCCTTGCATATTAGGTTTGTTTTCGAGATCCATCTAGATTCCGATTCGTGTTTCCTTGCCGGAGTAGGTTTCGGAAAAAAAAGAGTCGGGTAGCCACGCTCCGTTTAGGCCCAAATTTTTTCGAAAACGCATTTTTCGAAAAAAATTCTGGCTATCCTATTTTTAGGTGTTTCTGAGTGTTTTGAGACAGGTGCCATTATAGGAAGTTTTTTTGACCCGTTTCCAGTTTTTGGGTCCGGGCAGTCGAAAAAAAAAATTGGTCGAAAAAATTTCGTGCCCATCCTGTCAGTTTGAGCTAGGAAGAGTTTTGAGACACTCGCCATTATAGTGATTTTTCGCAAAAAGGAAGCAGCGCAAAAAAAAAGAGCGCAAAAAAAAAAGAGCAAAAAAAAAATTCAGAGTGTGCTTTTCCCTTGTTTACGTGCCGCGCGTTTGTTAGTGTTCTAGGCTCGCGTCTCTAGCACAGTCTAGCCTAGGACCAACACAGTACCGTCGTTGAGCGTTTATTCAACTTTGCATCTCTGAATTGATTATTGCTGACCCTTTTTGCTACCATATTATAAGTCTTCCCAGCTCCACATACATCTGCGTCGTGCGTTTGACTCTCCCTGGTAATCGCTCTATCCAAGCTTTGAGAGTTTTTGACTACAATGGTTGCCGATCACCGCCTGCTGCTGGGTAAGAACTGGTAAGAATTTGAGATTTGCTTGACGGATTTGTGACACCCACCACCACCACTTGTTCGTAGTCTGTAGGATCATATTCTTGTGTGTTTCTATTGCTGCTAACCATGCCAGGATCACAAGCCGACGAGATTGACTGGGAGAATTTATCAAACAAGGAGCTTCATGATAAGTTTCAGCAAATGATGACTGAACAGGTGCAAGATGTGCTGAACAATTTTGAAGAGGCCATGGAGAAGATCACTGGCCTTGAGAAGACGTTCGAAACAAAGCTCGATAACAAGTTTAATGAATTGCTCGCGCGTCTTCCACCACCACCACCCGCTGCACCTAACGCACCTCTCCAACAACAACAACAACGACTACCTCCACGTCGCGAAGCAGACCTCCGCCGAGCAAGCCGTGTTCCTCTTGCGTTTGGCCAAACTGTTGGTGCTGCTGTTGATACTTCTGTGGCTCCTGCTGCTGATGCGGAGGAGGATGATTATGTGGGAGATTATGAGATGAGGTTGATCAAAATCAACACTACGTGCAGCCACCTGTACCACCACCAGCAGGTCGACCTCAGGTATATATTCGTAATGGTAGGCCTGCACCACCACCTCAGGTACGAGATGATGTCCATATTCCTAAACTGAAATTGAATATTCCACCATTTGAGGGTAGATATGTTCCTGATATATATCTTACTTGGGAGTTAGAAACTGAACAACGATTTACATGTTTACAATATCCTGAGGAGAGACGAGTTGCTGCTGCTGTTTGTGCTTTCACTAGTTTTGCATGTGTATGGTGGTCTGAACATTGTAGATTATATCATATTCCAACTAATTGGGCTGCTTTGAAAACTGCTATGCGTACGCGTTGGGTTCCACCATATTACCAACGTGAATTGCTTCAAAAATTGCAGCGTTTAAGACAAGGGAAAAATTATGTAGAAGAATATTATCAGGAATTACAAACTGGCATGATTAGATGTGGTATTGTTGAGGAGAATGAAGCTATGCTTGCACGTTTTCTGGGTGGATTAAATAGAGAGATTCAGACCATTCTAGACTATAAGGAGTATACTAATATCACTCGTTTATTCCATCTTGCTTGTAAAGCTGAACGTGAAGTGCAGGATCGACAAGCATTGGGGCGAACTAACTTTTCTGCAGGCCGACCTTCATCATGGACACCACGTGCATCTTCTACTTCAACTGCACCAGCACCTCCATCCGGTGCCACCTCCAGCCGTGATACAAGAAAACAGGCACAACCACCATTATCTTCCAAGAGCGCACCTGCGGGTCCTGGACAGCGTTCTTCTTCTTCCATGGCATCAACAGGGCACACAAGTGATATTATTTGTCGTCGTTGTAAGGGAGGAGGTCATTATGCGAGGGAATGCAAATCTCCGCGTTTGATGATTGCTACCGCGGATGGTGGATATGAGTCCGCTAGTGACTATGATGAGGAGACATTGGCTCTTATTATACGTGAAGAACATGGTGGAGATGATTCTGATCATGAGACGCAATACATGGCTCCTGAAGACAGTGACAGGTATGAATGTTTAGTTGCTCAACGTGTTTTGAGTGTGCAGGTCACACAAGCTGAGCAAAATCAGAGGCACAATTTGTTCCATACCAAGGGAGTTGTGAAGGAACGTTCTATGCGCGTCATTATAGACGAAGGGAGCTGCAACAACTTGGCTAGCATGGAGATGGTGGAGAAGCTTTCTCTCACCACAAGACCACATCCACATCCTTACTACATCCAATGGTTCAACAACAGCGGCAAGGTTAAGGTAACACGTACTGTTCGTGTGCATTTTAGTATCTCTACATATGCTGATTATGTTGATTGTGATGTGGTACCTATGCAAGCATGTTCCTTATTACTTGGTAGACCATGGCAATTTGATAAAAATTCTGTACACCATGGTAGAAACAATCACAATACTCTTGTTCATAAGGATAAAAATATTACTTTCCTTCCTATGACTCCTGATTCCATTTTGAAAGATGATATTAATAGAGCTAATAAAGCACAACAGGAGAAGAATAAGAGTGAAAATCAGATTGTGGCAAAAGAATTTGAGCAACAAATGAAGCCTAATAATAAACCATCTAGTGTTGCTTCTGAAATTAAATTGAAAAGTGCATGTTTATTTGCCACCAAATCTGATATTGATGAGCTAGATTTCAGCAAATCTGTTTGCTATGCTTTTGTGTGCAAAGAGGCATTATTTTCATTCGAGGACGTGCCTTCCTCTTTGCCTCCTGCTGTCACTAACATTTTGCAGGAGTTCGCTGACGTTTTTCCACAAGACGTGCCACCGGGATTACCGCCTATTCGAGGGATTGAGCATCAGATTGACTTAATTCCCGGTGCTTCACTGCCAAACCGTGCACCATACCGTACCAATCCAGAGGAGACGAAGGAGATTATGCGTCAAGTACAAGAGCTTCTCGACAAAGGTTACATACGCGAATCCCTTAGTCCTTGTGCTGTTCCTATTATTCTAGTGCCGAAAAAGGATGGTACATCACGTATGTGTGTTGATTGTAGAGGCATTAATAATATTACTATTCGTTATCGTCATCCTATTCCTAGGCTAGATGATATGCTTGATGAATTGAGTGGCTCTACAATATTCTCCAAAGTTGATTTGCGTAGTGGCTACCATCAAATTCGTATGAAATTGGGAGATGAATGGAAAACAGCATTTAAAACTAAGTTTGGATTATATGAGTGGTTAGTCATGCCTTTTGGGTTAACTAATGCACCTAGTACTTTCATGAGATTAATGAACGAAGTTTTACGTGCTTTCATTGGACGATTTGTGGTAGTTTACTTTGATGACATATTGATTTATAGCAGATCTTTGGAAGAACATTTGGAACATTTACGTGCTGTTTTTATTGCTCTACGTGATGCACGTATGTTTGGTAACCATGGGAAATGCACCTTTTGCACCGACCGAGTATCTTTTCTTGGCTATGTTGTTACTCCACAGGGAATTGAAGTTGATAAAGCCAAGATTGAAGCTATTGAGAGTTGGCCGCAGCCCAAAACGGTCACACAAGTGAGGAGTTTTCTTGGCCTCGCTGGATTCTATAGGTGTTTTGTGAGAGATTTCAGCACCATTGCTGCACCTCTTGATAGAGGCAAAGGTGTCCCGTCTTTCGATGAGATGATGGATATCGCTTTGGTGGAAGTCGACTTTGACGATCCGACTACGAACGTGCGAGGACATCGCGCCTTAGCAATCGCTAAACCAACTCCGAGAGGTTATTGACCACGCCGGAGCACGATCAACCTGACCACGAGGGTCTGTTTCCTGCGAGCAAACGAAGAACAAGCAAGAAACTGAGATTGCAATCTGGATATTGCGAATATAAGATGAAAGCTTTATTGATCAAGGTGGGGTTCTGTGACGCCTTTGTCTGGTCGTTGAACACAAACGAAGTACGCGAAGTTGCAGCTATGGCGAACTTTTAATCTAAACAAAACCCAAAGTCTAAACGATGCCCTAAGGGCTGTATATATGGAGGAAGAGGGGGGGAATTTCGTGGTCCTTGGTGGAGGGGTCCGAAATCAACCCTATCTCTTGTTTCCCCACACATACGGACTCTCAAAAATAGCCTATACTTATGTATTTCAATATTACATGGGCCTGGCCCAATAATAAGGTGACGCAGCACCTAAAATAGCCTCGGGACGAAATTTATGAAGTGGCATCTTGTATATTTCGTCCAAGGCTTCGTGCACCCATTATGGTGGCTTCAAAGTCCTGAAATCATCACTTGTAACTCCGTTCTTGTTCCCCTTGCGCATGCCATCATCTCCATGCTTGTTCTTGCTCCAATGTTCATCCTTCTCCAAGCTAGGCCCTTCATTTGTAAGCAAAACAAATGTATCCAATTTAGGCAGCATCATATTCTCATGAACATTAGAATCATTACCAAGAAACGAAAGTACCTGGTAATTTAGTTGGCGTGCACGAGCTCTAGTAATTGGTCCAGTATGTATAGCAGCAGGGGCTGTGGGTGTAACAATTGTATTGATGTCCTCATCAGCACACAAGTGATATTATTTGTCGTCGTTGTAAGGGAGGAGGTCATTATGCGAGAGAATGCAAATCTCCGCGTGTGATGATTGCTACCGCGGATGGTGGATATGAGTCCGCTAGTGACTATGATGAGGAGACTTTGGCTCTTATTACATGTGAAGAACATGGTGGAGATGATTCTGATCATGAGACGCAATACATGGCTCCTGAAGACGCTGACAGGTATGAATGTTTAGTTGCTCAACGTGTTTTGAGTGTGCAGGTCACACAAGCTGAGCAAAATCAGAGGCACAATTTGTTCCATACCAAGGGAGTTGTGAAGGAACGTTCTGTGCGCGTCATAATAGACGGAGGGAGCTGCAACAACTTGGCTAGCATGGAGATGGTGGAGAAGCTTTCTCTCACCACAAGACCACATCCACATCCTTACTACATCCAATGGTTCAACAACAGCGGCAAGGTTAAGGTAACACGTACTGTTCGTGTGCATTTTAGTATCTCTACATATGTTGATTATGTTGATTGTGATGTGGTACCTATGCAAGCATGTTCCTTATTACTTGGTAGACCATGGCAATTTGATAAAAATTCTGTACACCATGGTAGAAACAATCACTATACTCTTGCTCATAAGGATAAAAATATTACTTTGCTTCCTATGACACCTGATTCCATTTTGAAAGATGATATTAATAGAGCTAATAAAGCACAACAGGAGAAGAATAAGAGTGAAAATCAGATTGTGGCAAAAGAATTTGAGCAACAAATGAAGCCTAATAATAAACCATCTAGTGTTGCTTCTGAAATTAAATTGAAAAGTGCATGTTTATTTGCCACCAAATCTGATATTGATGAGCTAGATTTCAGCAACTCTGTTTGCTATGCTTTTGTGTGCAAAGAGGCATTATTTTCATTCGAGGACGTGCCTTCCTCTCTGCCTCCTGCTGTCACTAACATTTTGCAGGAGTTCGCTGACGTTTTTCCACAAGACGTGCCACCGGGATTACCGCCTATTCGAGGGATTGAGCATCAGATTGACTTAATTCCCGGTGCTTCACTGCCAAACCGTGCACCATACCGTACCAATCCAGAGGAGACGAAGGAGATTATGCGTCAAGTACAAGAGCTTCTCGACAAAGGTTATATACGCGAATCCCTTAGTCCTTGTGCTGTTCCTATTATTCTAGTGCCGAAAAAGGATGGTACATCACGTATGTGTGTTGATTGTAGAGGCATTAATAATATTACTATTCGTTATCGTCATCCTATTCCTAGGCTAGATGATATGCTTGATGAATTGAGTGGCTCTACAATATTCTCCAAATTTGATTTGCGTAGTGGCTACCATCAAATTCGTATGAAATTGGGAGATGAATGGAAAACAGCATTTAAAACTAAGTTTGGATTATATGAGTGGTTAGTCATGCCTTTTGGGTTAACTAATGCACCTAGTACTTTCATGAGATTAATGAACGAAGTTTTACGTGCTTTCATTGGATGATTTGTGGTAGTTTACTTTGATGACATATTGATTTATAGCAGATCTTTGGAAGAACATTTGGAACATTTACGTGCTGTTTTTATTGCTCTACGTGATGCACGTTTGTTTGGTAACCTTGGGAAGTGCACCTTTTGCACCGACCGAGTATCTTTTCTTGGCTATGTTGTTACTCCACAGGGAATTGAAGTTGATAAAGTCAAGATTGAAGCTATTGAGAGTTGGCCGCAGCCCAAAACGGTCACACACGTGAGGAGTTTTCTTGGCCTCGCTGGATTCTATAGGCGTTTTGTGAGAGATTTCAGCACCATTGCTGCACCTCTCAATGAGCTTACAAAGAAAGATGTGCCTTTTCTTTGGGGTACCGCACAGGAAGAAGCCTTCTCCGTATTGAAAGATAAGTTGACACATGCTCCTTTACTCCAACTTCCTGATTTTAATAAGACTTTTGAGCTTGAATGTGATGCTAGTGGAATTGGATTAGGAGGTGTGTTATTACAAGATGGCAAACCCGTTGCATACTTTTCTGAAAAATTGAGTGGGCCTAGTCTGAATTATTCTACTTATGATAAAGAATTATATGCTCTTGTTCGGACTTTAGAAACATGGCAACATTATTTATGGCCCAAAGAATTTGTTATACATTCTGATCATGAATCTTTGAAACATATTAAAGTCAAGCTAAACTGAATCGTAGACATGCTAAATGGGTTGAATTAATTGAGACTTTTCCTTATGTCATTAAACACAAGAAGGGAAAAGAAAATGTTATTGTTGATGCATTGTCTCATCGCTATACTATGCTTTTACAACTTGACTTCAAAATATTTGGTTTGGAGACCATCAAAGATCAATATGTGCATGATGCTGATTTTAAAGATGTAATGCAGAATTGTAAAGAAGGAAGAATGTGGAACAAGTTTGTCGTTAACGATGGATTTGTGTTTCGTGCTAACAAGCTATGCATTCCAGCTAGCTCTGTTCGTCTTTTGTTGTTGCAGGAGGCGCATGGAGGAGGATTAATGGGACACTTTGGCGTGAAGAAGACGGAGGACGTACTTGCTACACATTTCTTTTGGCCAAAGATGAGACGGGATGTTGAGCGTTTTATTGCTCGATGCACTACATGTCAAAAAGCTAAGTCACGACTCAATCCTCATGGTTTATATATGCCTTTTCTGTACCTAGTGTTCCTTGGGAGGATATATCTATGGACTTTGTTTTAGGTTTACCTCGAACAAAGAAGGGGAGGGATAGCATATTTGTTGTCGTGGATAGATTCTCGAAAATGGCACACTTTATACCATGTCATAAAAGCGATGATGCTGTTAATGTTGCTGATTTGTTCTTTCGTGAAATTATTCGCTTGCATGGTGTGCCAAATACTATTGTTTCAGATCGTGATACTAAATTTCTTAGCCACTTTTGGAGATGTTTATGGGCTAAATTGGGGACTAAACTGCTTTTTAGTACTACTTGTCACCCCCAAACTGATGGACAAACTGAAGTAGTCAATAGAACGTTGTCTACTATGCTTAGGGCTGTTTTGAAGAATAATAAGAAAATGTGGGAGGAATGCTTGCCTCATATTGAATTTGCTTATAATCGTTCATTGCATTCTACTACTAAGATGTGCCCTTTTGAAGTTGTGTATGGTTTCCTACCTCGTGCACCTATTGATTTGTTGCCTCTTCCATCTTCGGAGAAGGTTAATTTTGATGCTAAACAACGTGCTGAATTGATTTTAAAAATGCATGAGTTAACTAAGGACAACATTGAGCGCATGAATGCTAAATATAAACTTGCTGGAGATAAGGGTAGAAAACATGTTGTGTTTGCACCTGGAGATCTTGTTTGGTTACATTTGCGTAAGGATAGATTTCCTGATTTGCCAAATCAAAGTTAATGCCACGTGCTGATGGTCCCTTTAAGGTGTTAGAGAAAATAAATGATAATGCATATAAACTTGAGCTGCCTGCAGATTTTGGGGTTAGTCCCACTTTTAACATTGCAGATTTGAAGCCTTATTTGGGTGAGGAAGATGAACTTCCGTCGAGGACGACTTCATTTCAAGAAGGGGAGGATGATGAGGACATCAATACAATTGTTACACCCACAGCCCCTGCTGCTATACATACTGGACCAATTACTAGAGCTCGTGCACGCCAACTAAATTACCAGGTACTTTCGTTTCTTGGTAATGATTCTAATGTTCATGAGAATATGATGCTGCCTAAATTGGATACATTTGTTTTGCTTACAAATGAAGGGCCTAGCTTGGAGAAGGATGAACATTGGAGCAAGAACAAGCATGGAGATCATGGCATGCGCAAGGGGAACAAGAACGGAGTTACAAGTGATGATTTCAGGACTTTGAAGCCACCATAATGGGTGCATGAAGCCTTGGACGAAATATACAAGATGCCACTTCATAAATTTCGTCCCGAGGCTATTTTAGGTGTTGCGTCACCTTATTATTGGGCCAGGCCCATGTAATTTCGAAATACATAAGTATAGGCTATTTTTAGAGTCCGTATGTGTGGGGAAACAAGAGATAGGGTTGATTTCGGACCCCTCCACCAAGGGCCACGAAATTCCCCCCTCTTCCTCCATATATACAGCCCTTAGGGCATCGTTTAGACTTTGGGTTTTGTTTAGATTAAAAGTTCGCCATAGCTGCAACTTCGTGTACTTCGTTTGTGTTCAACGACCAGACAAAGGCGTCACAGAACCCCACCTTGATCAATAAAGCTTTCATCTTATATTCGCAATATCCAGATTGCAATCTTAGTTTGTTGCTTGTTCTTCGTTTGCTCGCAGGAAACAGACCCTCGTGGTCAGGTTGATCGTGCTCCGGCGTGGTCAATAACCTCTCGGAGTTGGTTTAGCGATTGCTAAGGCGCGACGTCCTCGCACGTTCGTAGTCGGATCGTCAAAGTCGACTTCCACCAAAGCGAAATCCACCATCTCATCGAAAGACGGGACACCTCCGCCTCTATCAGAAGATATCAATCTAGTTGGCAAAAAACAAATGGATGGCCAGAGAGAAATACAAAGCTATCATAATCATGCGTAATAAAGTTCAGAAAAGATTGAATTACTTTCAATGCACAATCTGATCATAAACCCACAATTCCTCGGATCCGAACAAACACACCGCAAAAGAAGATTACATTGACAGAATTCCAAGAAGATTGAGGAGAACATTGTATTGAAGATCAGAGAGAGAGAGAGAGAGAGAGAAGAGAAGCCATCTAGCTACTAGCTATGGACCCATAGGTCTGTGGTGAACTACTCACGCATCATCTGAAGGACAGCAGATGTAGAGGCCCTCCATGATTGATTCCCCCTCCGACAGAGTACCGAAGAAGGCCTCTAGATGGGATCGCGGAAGAATAGAAACTTGCGGAAGTGAAAAAACTGTTTCGGGTGTCTCTCTGGGGGTTTCCCAATATTTGAGAATTTATAGAAGTGGAATTAGGTCAGTTGAAGCCATGTGCAGCCCCCAAGGCATCAGGGCGTGCGTACCCCCACCCCCCCCGGGCGCGCCCTATTGCCTTATTGTCTCCTCATTTGTTGTCTAGTCTCCTGCCGAAACTTCTAGGGTCTCTTTTGTTTAGAAAAATATCGTCAAAAAGTTTCGTACAGTTTGCACTCCATTTGGTACTAATTTTCTAGAAAAACCAAAAACAAGCAGAAAATAGCAACTGCCACTAGGCACTGGGTTAATAGGTTAGTTCCCAAAAATGATATAAAATTGCATAGTAAAGCATATAAAGTATCCAAGATTAATAAGAATGAAACAATCAAAAATTACAGATATGTTGGAGACGTATCACTGTTCACTGCCCTTGATGAATCCTTTGAGCCTGATGAGGACATGACTACCTTGGATATGACCAAAAGTATTGCATATATGCATATTTGTCAGGTGATTTCTAGTGCAAACTATTCAATAATCTATTTATGTTATCCAAAACAAAAATACTTCACACACTTTTGTGTTTTGTCTAATTGCAGGTGTATGGGACATTTGTACAATCCACATATGAAGATAAGGAAGAAAGAGATGTTTATTTGCTGTCCAAAAAGTTCTCTCGCGTCACTTTTGGCCCAAGAGAAGATAGAGTCCAAGTGTCTCACGTTCTGGATTCAGATTCGGACTGCACAGACACACCTGACTCAAAACTGATGAGGACATGACTACCTTGGATATGACCAAAAATATTGCATATATGCATATTTGTCAGGTGATTTCTAGTGCAAACTATTCAATAATCTATTTATGTTATCCAAAACAAAAATACTTCACACACTTTTGTGTTTTGTCTAATTGCAGGTGTATGGGACATTTGTACAATCCACATATGAAGATAAGGAAGAAAGAGATCTTTATTTGCTGTCCAAAAAGTTCTCTCACATCACTTTTGGCCCAAGAGAAGATAGAGTCCAAGTCTCTCACGTTCTGGATTCAGATTCGGACTACACAGACACACCTGACTCAAAACGCACACAAGTTTTTCATACGGACTCCGAATTGGGTGATTCTTTTTTTGTTGGAAACTAGATTTCGTGCACTTTCCAACCCAATTGGAATCACCTTCAAATTCGTCCGGAGCATTGAGTTGTGGACGAAACAATCTGATGCTGCAGCAGAATCCGAGTCAAACTACAAGTCCAAAGGTGTTACATCACCTCCACTTGGGCCCATTGGCCTTGTACGACCTAGATTTAGTTTTAGGCTGCCTTGGGACGTCCTCCCACCTCCTTGGCCGCCACCCCTTGCTCCTATATAAGTAGATCCATCTAGTAGCTTTTCCTTGGGATTTGTTTAGTTAAAAGTTAGCCATTGCAACTTCGTGTACTTCGTTTGTGTCCAACGACCAGACCAAGACCGCTTACGGATCCCCACCTTTATCAATACTTCATATATATTCGCAATATTCAGATTGCTTTTATCATATTCTTGCTCGTTCTTCGATTGCTTGCAGGAATAGACCTTCGTGGTCAGGTTGATCGTGCTCCGGCGTGGTCAATAACCTCAGGAGATTGGTTTAGCGATTGCTAAGGCGCAACGTCGTGCACGTTTGTAGTCGGATCGTCAAAGTCGTCTCCACCAAATCGGTAGTATCATCTCATCGAAATATCGGGACACCCCGTCTCTATCAAGTGGCATCAGTTTTTAGGTTGCTCGGTGAGAATTTCCAGTTTTCCTAGATTAGATTTATTTTCTTACCTATTGTCCAAGAAAAAGCCACAAAAAAGAGTTAGATCTATTCATCCTTGGTCCAAGCCAGTCTGAGCCTTTGCAATTTTCTTTTCATTGCTTGCATAGTTGAATTATCGGTTGCATCGTCGTGTCGAGTTGCTGGTCTTAGTGTCTAATTCGTTTAGAGTTTCGAGTTCTGTTCACATTACTCACGCCACCGCTGCATCATTATCTCTTCCGCTGTCCACTACCCATCCATCAATTTCCACCACGTGCTACCCACCATTCATTGTCATAATAATAGTTGAGATCGTTCACATCTTCACTTGATTCAATCTGCATCTTATCTAGTTTGTCTTGGAAAGAGGGAGAAAAAGAAGATAAAGAAAAAAAAGAGAGAAAAAAGGAAAGAAAAAAAAAGAAAAAGAGGGAGAAGAAAAAGAAAAAAAAGGCGTGAGAAAAAAAAAGAGAGAAGAAAAAAAAATTGGATCTATCTAGAATCAATCTCGTATCTGAATTCGGATTGGAATCTGTTTTGCGCACTGTTCAGTAAAACAGGCGTATCTTCCTCATACGAAGTCAGTTTTGGCTCCGTGAGTATTCAAATTGAAGATAGCGACGAGCCGCATCTAAATAGTTGCAGAAGCTAGTTCAATATTTGACACCTCAAAATCGGCTTCTAAATAGGTCTTTTTTCCCTCCGAACTTCGTGAACACAACTTGTTCCAATTTTTCAGGCCAGTTTTAGAATTCTTTGACTCCTCATATCAACTCAGAATTGAGTGATTCTTTTTGCATTGGAAAGCTTGAGTTAGTAGCATTCTTTGAAAGAATTTATCAGAAAATTGTCTCAAACTTTCAAGAGGAAAGTTGGAGAGAGAGTTGTGGTATATCCTGCTTGGCAGTTGTTTTTCATCATTATCTTCACTGTCGTTGTGATCTTCACTTATATCTTGCTGTCAAGAGCTACTTAGTATCCTTCATTGATGCTAGTTGTGCTACGCCGTGACCTCATTAGTGTTCTAGGCTCGCGTCTCTAGTCCGGTCTAGCCTAGGACCAGCACAGTACCGTCGTTGAGCGTTTATTCAACATTGCATCTTTGAATTGATTATTGCTAATCTTTTGCTACCATATATAGCCAACCCAGCTCCACATATTTCTACACCGTGTATACGTACGCTCCCCTGGCAATCGCTTTACTCAATATTCGGAGTTACTTGACACCGCTGGTTGCCGATCACCGCCTGCTGCATGGTAAGAACTTGTAAGACATTGATATTTGCTTTACTGTGAGCGTTTTACCACCACATCCTAGTAGTTATAGGAACATTATTTTTGGGTTTGTTTCTTGTTCTACTAATCATGACAGGATCCAGAGTCAATTCATGGGCTTTGTCGATCGCGGGAGACGTGCCACCACCTTTGCAAATACCACAACCGTCACGAGAGGTGCACAAACATCCAAATGCACATGATCAGGTTAATGTATCTATACCACCATTTAATGGCCGTTTTAAACCTGCTTTATATATTGAATGGGAGTTCGACATAAAAAATATATTTGCTTCCCATAATTTCAATGAACATAAAAAGGTTAAGGTTGCGGTTGGTTCTTTCACTGGTTATGCTTTGGTTTGGTGGAGTGAATATTGTCGGTTACACCCTGATTATATACCTACTACTTGGGATGATTTGAAACTTGCCATGCGACATACTTTCATCCCTGCTTATTATACTCGTGACATGATTAAGAAGTTGCAACACTTAAAACAAGGTAATGAAACTGTAACAAAATATTATGATGATTTACAAACTACCTTGTTGCATTCTTCTTTAGAAGAAAATGAAGATGATTTTATGGATAGATTTTGGGGAGGATTAAACCGTGATATTCAAGAGATACTAATTCATGAAGAGTGTTATCCTATGGACCATTTGTTTCATCTTGCTTGCAAAGCTGAACAGGAAATAAAACGACGTGTTGGCCACGAGGAGAACAAGCGCACGGTGCACATTCCAAGAGTTGATATGATTGTTCCTTAAACTACTAGGCATACTATGACAACCACATCCGTTGTTGTCAGGACTACATCACCCCCACCATGTGACACATCGCCCCCGAGAGTGGCTACATCATCTGAGGTGATCATAAGAGGTAATGACAAAGGTACTGATCTTCCATCTCTACAGGAGAATGATGAATGCCTTGTCAATTTGAATGCACCATCTGATGAGCTACCCACTACTTTGATCACACCACCTATTTTAGAGGACTACGTTGATAATTTGACTTTGCCATGTGATCAAACAACTGAAATACCAACAATTATGAGTGCACCCATTGAATTAACTATTGATGCAAAAGAACCAATGTTTAATCATTTTGATATGACCTCTAATCTTGGTGATGATTCTGTGTTGAATTACTTATTGCATGTTTGCTTATTTAAGCATGTTGTAGCATGTAAATTTGATGCAAGTAAGGTTTATTCACCAATGTTGGGATGGTTTAATGATGAACATTGTCAATCTTTTGAAATGAATAAGAGCTTCACTTATATGTGCAAACTGAGTTGCAATATTTTCATGCCTTCTAGTTCTTGTGCTAATTTTTCGGCTTTAGATTTTATGAACTATGCAAGTTACTCATCTATTCATGTGTCATATATGCAAAAATCAAGGGAAGTAAAAATGGATGACATATACATATACAACATGTACACCTTGTCTCTTTTGTTAGCCACATTTCATATTAAGCAACGCCGAGGACGGCTTTATTTTCAAGAAGGGGAGGATGATGAGGACATGACTACCTTGGATATGACCAAAAATATTGCATATATGCATATTTGTCAGGTGATTTCTAGTGCAAACTATTCAATAATCTATTTATGTTATCCAGAACAAAAATACTTCACACACTTTTGTGTTTTGTCTAATTGCAGGTGTATGGGACATTTGTACAATCCACATATGAAGATAAGGAAGAAAGAGATCTTTATTTGCTGTCCAAAAAGTTCTCTCACGTCACTTTTGGCCCAAGAGAAGATAGAGTCCAAGTCTCTCATGTTCTGGATTCAGATTCGGACTACACAGACACACCTGACTCAAAACGCACATAAGTTTTTCATACGGACTCCGAATTGGGTGATTCTTTTTTTGTTGGAAACTAGATTTCGTGCACTTTCCAACCCAATTGGAATCACCTTCAAATTCGTCCGGAGGATTGATTTGTGGACGAAACAATCTGATGCTGCAGCAGAATCCGAGTCAAACTACAAGTCCAAAGGTGTTACATCACCTCCACTTGGGCCCATTGGCCTTGTACGACCTAGATTTAGTTTTAGGCTGCCTTGGGACGTCCTCCCACCTCCTTGGCCGCCACCCCTTGCTCCTATATAAGTAGATCCATCTAGTAGCTTTTCCTTGGGATTTGTTTAGTTAAAAGTTAGCCATTGCAACTTCGTGTACTTCGTTTGTGTCCAACGACCAGACCAAGACCGCTTACGGATCCTCACCTTTATCAATACTTCATATATATTCGCAATATTCAGATTGCTTTTATCATATTCTTGCTCGTTCTTCGATTGCTTGCAGGAATAGACCTTCGTGGTCAGGTTGATCGTGCTCCGGCGTGGTCAATAACCTCAGGAGATTGGTTTAGCGATTGGTAAGGCGCAACGTCGTGCACGTTTGTAGTCGGATCGTCAAAGTCGTCTCCACCAAATCGGTAGTATCATCTCATCGAAAGATCGGGACACCCCGTCTCTATCAAAAACGCACACAAGTTTTTCATACGGACTCCGAATTGGGTGATTCTTTTTTTGTTGGAAACTAGATTTCGTGCACTTTCCAACCCAATTGGAATCACCTTTAAATTCGTCCGGAGCGTTGAGTTGTGGACGAAACAATCTGATGCTGCAGCAGAATCCGAGTCAAACTACAAGTCCAAAGGTGTTACATCACCTCCACTTGGGCCCATTGGCCTTGTACGACCTAGATTTAGTTTTAGGCTGCCTTGGGACGTCCTCCCACCTCCTTGGCCGCCACCCCTTGCTCCTATATAAGTAGATCCATCTAGTAGCTTTTCCTTGGGATTTGTTTAGTTAAAAGTTAGCCAACGCAACTTCGTGTACTTCGTTTGTGTCCAACGACCAGACCAAGACCGCTTACGAATCCCCACCATTATCAATACCTCATATATATTTGCAATATTCAGATTGCTTTATCATATTCTTGCTCATTCTTCGATTGCTTGCAGGAATAGACCTTCGTGGTCAGGCTGACCGTGCTTCCGGCATCGTCAGTAACCTCAGGAGATTGGTTTAGCGATTGCTAAGGCGCAACGTCGTGCACGTTTGTAGTCGGATCGTCAAAGTCGTCTCCACCAAATCGATAGTTATCATCTTATCGAAAGATCGGGACACCCTCGCCTCTATCAAGTGGTATCAGTTTTCAGGTTGCTCGGTGAGAATTTCCAGTTTTCCTAGATTAGATTTATTTTCTTACCTATTGTCCAAGAAAAAGCGACAAAAAAAAGTTAGATCTATTCATCCTTTCTCCAAGCCAGTCTGAGCCTTTGCAATTTTCTTTTCATTGTATGCATTATTGAATTATCGGTTGCATCGTCGTGTCGACTTGCTGGTCTTAGTGTCTAGTTCGTTTAGAGTTTCGAGTTCTTTTCACATTAGTCACGCCGCCGCTGCATCGTTAGCCCTTCCGTTGTCCACCACCCATCCATCAATTTCCTCCACGTGCTACCCACCGTTCATTGTCATAATCATAGTTGAGATCGTTCCCATCTTCGCTTGATCCAATCTACATCTTATCTAGTTTGTTTTGAAAAGAGGGAAAGAGAAAAAAATAGAGAAAAAAAATGAGAGAAAAAAAGTAAAAAAAAAGTCAGAAAAAAAAGAAAGGAAAAGAAAAAAAAGTGTGAAAAAAAAAGAGAGAAGAAAAAAAATGGATCTATCTAGAATCAATCTCGTACCTGAATTCGGATTGGAATCTGTTTTGCGCACTGTTCAGTAAAACAGGTGTATCTTCCTCATACGAAGTCCGTTTTGGCTCCATGGGTATTCAAATTGAAGCTAGCGACGAGCCGCATCTAAATAGTTGCAGAAGCTAGTTCAATATTTGACACCTCAAAATCGGCTTCTAAATAGGTCTTTTTGCCCTCCGAAGTTCATGAACACAGCTTGTTCCAATTTTTCAGGCCAGTTTTAGAATTCTTTGACTCCTCATATCAACTCGGAATTGAGTGATTCTTTTTGCATTGGAAAGCTTGAGTTAATAGCATTCTTTGAAAGAATTTATCAGAAAATTGTCTTAAACTTTTCAAGAGGAAAGTTGGAGAGGGAGTTGTTGTATATCCTGCTTGGCAGTTGTTTTTCATCATTATCTTCACTGCCGTTGTGATCTTCACTTATATCTTGCTGTCAAGAGCTACTTAGTATCCTTCATTGATGCTAGTTGTGCTACGCCATGACCTCATTAGTGTTCTAGGCTCGCATCTCTAGTCCGGTCTAGCCTAGGACCAGCACAGTACCGTCGTTGAGCGTTTATTCAACATTGCATCTTTGAATTGATTATTGCTAATCTTTTGCTACCATATATAGCCAACCCAGCTCCACATATTTCTACATCGTGTATACGTACGCTCCCCTGGCAATCGCTTTACTCAATATTCGGAGTTACTTGACACCGCTGGTTGCCGATCACCGCCTGCTGCATGGTAAGAACTTGTAAGACATTGATATTTGCTTTACTGTGAGCGTTTTACCACCACATCCTAGTAGTTATAGGAACATTATTTTTGGGTTTTGTTTCTTGTTCTACTAATCATGACAGGATCCAGAGTCAATTCATGGGCTTTGTCGATCGCGGGAGACGTGCCACCACCTTTGCAAATACCACAACCGTCACGAGAGGTGCACAAACATCCAAATGCACATGATCAGGTTAATGTATCTATACCACAATTTAATGGCCGTTTTAAACCTGCTTTACATATTGAATGGGAGTTCGACATAAAAAATATATTTGCTTCCCATAATTTCAATGAACATAAAAAGGTTAAGGTTGCGGTTGGTTCTTTCACTGGTTATGCTTTGGTTTGGTGGAGTGAATATTGTCGGTTACACCCTGATTATATACCTACTACTTGGGATGATTTGAAACTTGCCATGCGACATACTTTCGTCCATGCTTATTATGCTCGTGACATGATTAAGAAGTTGCAACACTTAAAACAAGGTAGTGAAACTGTAACAAAATATTATGATGATTTACAAACTACCTTGTTGCATTCCTCTTTAGAAGAAAGTGAAGATGATTTTATGGATAGATTTTGGGGAGGATTAAACCGTGATATTCAAGAGATACTAATTCATGAAGAGTGTTATCCTATGGACCATTTGTTTCATCTTGCTTGCAAAGCTGAACAGGAAATAAAACGACGTGTTGGCCACGAGGAGAACAAGCGCACGGTGCACATTCCAAGAGTTGATATGATTGTTCCTTCAACTACTAGGCATACTATGACAACCACATCCGTTGTTGTCAGGACTACATCACCTCCACCATGTGACACATCGCCCCCGAGAGTGGCTACATCATCTGAGTTGATCATAAGAGGTAATGACAAAGCCACATTTCAGATTAAGCAACGCCGAGGACGGCTTTATTTTCAAGAAGGGGAGGATGATGAGGACATGACTACCTTGGATATGACCAAAAATATTGCATATATGCATATTTGTCAGGTGATTTCTAGTGCAAACTATTCAATAATCTATTTATGTTATCCAGAACAAAAATACTTCACACACTTTTGTGTTTTGTCTAATTGCAGGTGTATGGGACATTTGTACAATCCACATATGAAGATAAGGAAGAAAGAGATGTTTATTTGCTGTCCAAAAAGTTCTCTCACGTCACTTTTGGCCCAAGAGAAGATAGAGTCCAAGTCTCTCACGTTCTGGATTCAGATTCGGACTGCACAGACACACCTGACTCAAAATGCACACAAGTTTTTCATACGGACTCCGAATTGGGTGATTCTTTTTTGTTGGAAACTAGATTTCGTGCACTTTCCAACCCAATTGGAATCACCTTCAAATTCGTCCGGAGCGTTGAGTTGTGGACGAAACAATCTGATGCTGCAGCAGAATCCGAGTCAAACTACAAGTCCAAAGGTGTTACATCACCTCCACTTGGGCCCATTGGCCTTGTACGACCTAGATTTAGTTTTAGGCTGCCTTGGGACGTCCTCCCACCTCCTTGGCCGCCACCCCTTGCTCCTATATAAGTAGATCCATCTAGTAGCTTTTCCTTGGGATTTGTTTAGTTAAAAGTTAGCCAACGCAACTTCGTGTACTTCGTTTGTGTCCAACGACCAGACCAAGACCGCTTACGGATCCCCACCATTATCAATACCTCATATATATTTGCAATATTCAGATTGCTTTATCATATTCTTGCTCGTTCAAGAGATGCTTTTATGGATAGATTTTGGGGAGGATTAAACCGTGATATTCAAGAGATACTAATTCATGAAGAGTGTTATCCTATGAACCATTTGTTTCATCTTGCTTGCAAAGCTGAACAGGAAATAAAACGACGTGTTGGCCACGAGGAGAACAAGCGCACGGTGCACATTCCAAGAGTTGATATGATTGTTCCTTCAACTACTAGGCATACTATGACAACCACATCCGTTGTTGTCAGGACTACATCACCTCCACCATGTGACACATCGCCCCCGAGAGTGGCTACATCATCTGAGTTGATCATAAGAGGTAATGACAAAGGTACTGATCTTCCATCTCTACATGAGAATGATGAATGCCTTGTCAATTTGAATGCACCATCTGATGAGCTACCCACTACTTTGATCACACCACCTATTTTAGAGGACTACGTTGATAATTTGACTTTGCCATGTGATCAAACAACTGAAATACCAACAATTTTGAGTGCACCCATTGAATTAACTATTGATGCAAAAGAACCAATGTTTAATCATTTTGATATGACCTCTAATCTTGGTGATGATTCTGTGTTGAATGACTTATTGCATGTTTGCTTATTTAAGCATGTTGTAGCATGTAAATTTGATGCAAGTAAGGTTTATTCACCAATTTGGGATGGTTTAATGATGAACATTGTCAATCTTTTGAAATGAATAAGAGCTTCACTTATATGTGCAAACTGAGTTGCAATATTTTCATGCCTTCTACTTCTTGTGCTAATTTTTTGGCTTTAGATTTTATGAACTATGCAAGTTACTCATCTATTCATGTGTCATATATGCAAAAATCAAGGGAAGTAAAAATGGATGACATATACATATACAACATGTACACCTTGTCTCTTTTGTTAGCCACATTTCAGATTAAGCAACGCCAAGGACGGCTTTATTTTCAAGAAGGGGAGGATGATGAGGACATGACTACCTTGGATATGACCAAAAGTATTGCATATATGCATATTTGTCAGGTGATTTCTAGTGCAAACTATTCAATAATCTATTTATGTTATCCAGAACAAAAATACTTCACACACTTTTGTGTTTTGTCTAATTGCAGGTGTATGGGACATTTGTACAATCCACATATGAAGATAAGGAAGAAAGAGATGTTTATTTTCTGTCCAAAAAGTTCTCTCACGTCACTTTTGGCCCAAGAGAAGATAGAGTCCAAGTGTCTCACGTTCTGGATTCAGATTCGGACTGCACAGACACACCTGACTCAAAACGCACACAAGTTTTTCATACGGACTCCGAATTGGGTGATTCTTTTTTTGTTGGAAACTAGATTTCGTGCACTTTCCAACCCAATTGGAATCACCTTTAAATTCGTCCGGAGCGTTGAGTTGTGGACGAAACAATCTGATGCTGCAGCAGAATCCGAGTCAAACTACAAGTCCAAAGGTGTTACATCACCTCCACTTGGGCCCATTGGCCTTGTACGACCTAGATTTAGTTTTAGGCTGCCTTGGGACGTCCTCCCACCTCCTTGGCCGCCACCCCTTGCTCCTATATAAGTAGATCCATCTAGTAGCTTTTCCTTGGGATTTGTTTAGTTAAAAGTTAGCCAACGCAACTTCGTGTACTTCGTTTGTGTCCAACGATCAGACCAAGACCGCTTACGGATCCCCACCATTATCAATACCTGATATATATTTGCAATATTCAGATTGCTTTATCATATTCTTGCTCGTTCTTCGATTGCTTGCAGGAATAGACCTTCGTGGTCAGGCTGACCGTGCTTCCGGCATCGTCAGTAACCTCAGGAGATTGGTTTAGCGATTGCTAAGGCGCAACGTCGTGCACGTTTGTAGTCGGATCGTCAAAGTCGTCTCCACCAAATCGATAGTTATCATCTCATCGAAAGATCGGGACACCCTCGCCTCTATCAGAGCCTATTGTGGCTGAGACCAATGAAAGACCTGACTATGAGGAACTTCATTCTATTGAAATAATGAAGCTATTAACCATGCATGAAGAAAAGATGGAGTAAGAAAATGACCATTCTGAATCTTCTTCAGAAGGTGTAGGGGAAATTCTCTGAAACTACGGGAGATGTGAGAATCAACACTCATTACAAGAGAACTCAAAATGTTCTCATAACACCTCAATGCCACTTCTTGAGCTTGCCTTGGTTTTTCCCTTGAAGAGGAAAGGGTGATGCCGCAAAGTAGAGATAAGTATTTTCCTTAGTTAGAGAACCAAGGTATCAATCTAGTATGAGGTACAAGCAAATCCCCAATCGACGCACCTGCACAAACAATCAAACACCTACACCCAACGTGATAAAGGGGTTGTCAATCCCTTCACGGTCAATTGCAATGGTGACATCTGATAGAGATAGATAAAACAAAAAAGTACCTAAATATTTATGTTTTTTTTGGTTTATAGATCAGAAAATAAAATATTGCAAAATAGTAGATCGGAAATAAGTATGATGGAAAATAGACCCGGGGGACATAGTTTCACAAGAGGCTTCTCTCATGAAGGCAAATAATACGGTGGGTGAACAAATTACGGTTGAGTAATTGATAGAAAAGTGCAAAGTTATGATGATATCCAAGGCAGTGATTGTGAAATATAGGCATCACATCCGTGTCAAGTAGACCGACTCCTTCCTGCATCTACTACTATTACTCCACACATCGACCACTATCCAGCATGCATCTAGAGTATTAAGTTCATAAAGAACAGAGTAACGCCTTAAGTAAGAGGACATGATGTAGAAGAATTAACTCAAGCAATATGATGAAAACCCCATCTTTTTTATGCTCGATGGCAACAATTAAATATGTGTCTCGCTACCCCTACTTTGTCACTAGGTGAAATCATGCAAGATTGAACCCAAAGCTAAGCACCTCCCCCATTTCAAGAAAAACAAATCTAGTTGGCCAAACCTAACCGATAATTCAAAGAGAAGTACAAAGATATCAAATCATGCATATAAGAATTCAGAGAAGATTCAAATATTATTCATAGATAAGCTGATCATAAATCCACAATTCATCGGATCTCGACAAACACACCGCAAAACAATATTACATCGGATAGATATCCAAGAACATCGAGGAGAATACGGTATTGAGAATCAAACAGAGAGAAGAAGCCATCTAGCTACTAGCTATGGACCCGTAGGTCTAAGGTAAACTACTAATGCTTCATCGGTAGGGTAATAGGTTTGATGTAGAAGCCCTTTGTGATCGAATCCCCCTCCGGCAGAGTACCGACAAAGGCCTCCAGACGGGATCTAATGAGGTCAGAGACCTGCGGTGGTGGAAAAATATTTTCATGGACGCTTCTGAGGGTTTTGGAATATATGTGAATATATAGGATGAAGAAGTAGGTCAGGGGATCCCTGAGGGGGCCACAAGGCAGGGGCGCCCGCCCCCCAGGGTGCGCCATTCCACCCTTGCTGCCGCCTCATTGCTCTTCTGGCTTGGACTCCAAGTCCTCTTGGTGTCTTCGGATCCAAGAAAAATCATCGTGAAGTTTTATTCTGTTTGGACTCCGTTTGATATTCCTTTTCTGAGTAACTCAAAAACAAGGAAAAACCAGAAACTGGCACTGGGCTCTAGGTTAATAAGTTAGTCACAAAAATAATTTAAAATAGCATAATAATGCATAAAACATCCAAAACAGATAATATAATAGCATGGAACAATCAAAAATTATAAATATGTTGGAGACGTATCAAGCATCCCCAAGCTTAATTCATGCTCGTCCTCGAGTAGGTAAATGATAACAGCAGAAATTTTGATGTGGAATGCTACCTAACATATTTATCCATGTAATTTTCTTCATTGTGGCATGAATGTTCAGATCCATAAGATTCAAAATAAAAGTTTAATATTGACATAAAAAACAATAATACTTCAAGCATACTAATAAAGCAATCATGTCTTCTGAAAATAACATGGCCAAAGAAAGTTATCCCTACAAAATCATATAGTCTGGCTATGCTCCATCTTCATCACACGAAGTATTAAATCATGTATAACCCCGGTTTTAGCCAAGAAATTATGTCATACTTTAGTATTCTCAAACTTATTCAACTTTCACGCAATACATGAGTGTGAGCCATGGATATAGCACTATAGGTGGAATAGAATATGGTGGTTGTGGAGAAGACAAAAAGAAGGAGATAGTCTCACATCAACTAGGCATATCAACAAGCTATGGAGATGCCCATCAATAGATATCAATGTGAATGAGTAGGGATTGCCATGCAAAGGATGCACTAGAGCTATAAGTTTATGAAAGCTCAAAAAGAAACTAAGTGGGTGTGCACCCAACTCGCTTGCTCATGAAGACCTAAGGCAATTTGAGGAAGCGCATCACTGGAATATACAAGCCAAGTTCTATAATGAAAAATTCCCACTAGTGTATGAAAGTGACAACATAGGAGACTCTCTATCATGAAGATCATGGTGCTACTTTGAAGCACAAGTGTGGAAAAAGGATAGTAACATTGCCCCTTCTCTCTTTTCTCTCATTTTTTTTCTTTTTTTTTCTTTTTGGTGGGATTCTTTCACCTCTTTTATTTTTCATAAAGTCCGAATACTCATCCCAACTTGTGAGGGAATCATATCTTCCATCATCCTTTCCTCACATGGGACAATGCTCTAATATTTGTGATCATCACACTTTTATTTACTTACAACTCAATAATTACAACTTGAAACGTAGAACAAAACGGAATGGTGGAAGTTGCATGGAAATATATCTCGGAATGGATATGGAAATGCCAGAATAGGTAGGTATGGTGCCTATTTTGAGGAAGGTATATGGTGCGTGTAATGCACCGGCAAAAGTTGAGCTGTACTAGAGAGGCTGGCAATGGTGGAAGGGTGAGAGTGCGTATAATCCAGGGACTCAACATTACTCATAAAGAACCCACATACTTATTGCAAAAGTCTATTAGCAATCGAAACAAAGTACTTCGTGCATGCTCTTAGGGGAAGGGTTGGTAGGAGTTAACCATCGCACGATCCCGACCTCCACACAAAGGATGACAATCAATAAATAAATCATGCTCCGACTTCATCACATAACGGTTCACCATACATGCATGCTACGGGAATCACAAACTTTAACACAAGTATTTCTACCAATCCACAATTACTCACTAGAATGACTCTAATATCACCAACTTTATATCTCAAAATAAGCATAAGGAATCAAACTTCACATAGTATTCAATGCACTCTATATGAAACTTTTTATTATATCCCTCTTGGATGCTCATCATATTAGGACTAAATTCATAACCAAAGCAAATTACCATGTTGTTTAGAGAGACTCTCAAAATAATATAAGTGAAGCAAGACAGTTCAACAATTTCTATAACATAAACCCACCGCCGTGCTCTTAAAAGATATAAGTGAAGCACTAGAGCAAAATTGCCTAGCTCAAAAGATAAAGTGAAGCACATAGAGTATTCTAATAAATCACGATTCATGCGTGCCCCTCTAAAAACGTGTGTATAGCAAGTACGATTGTGGCAAACTAAAAATCAAAGACTCATATCATACAAGACGCTCCAAGCAAAACACATATCATGTGGTGAATAAAAATATAACCTCAAGTAAATTTACCGATAGACAAAGACGAAAGAGGGGATACCATCCGGGGCATCCCCAAGCTTAGGCTCTTGGTTTTCCTTGAATATTAGCTTGGGGTGTCTTGGGAATCCCCAAGCTTAGCCTCTTTCCAATCCTTATTCCATAGCCCATCAAGTATTTACCCAAAACTTGAAAACTTCACAACACAAAACACAACAGAAAACTCATGAGTTCCGTTAGTATAAGAAAATAAATCACCACTTTTTGGTACTTTTGTGAACTCATTATTTATTTATTTTGGTGTTATATATATTATATTCCAACTTCTCCATGGTTCATACCCCCCGATACTACCCATAGATTCATCAAAATAAGTAAATAACACAAGAAAAACATAATCTGTCAAAAACAGAACAGTCTGTAGTAATAAGAAAACTTTGTATACTTCTGTCGCTCCAAAAATTCTGAAAAATTAGGACAACCTGGGAAATTTCTATATCAATCATTTGTACAGAATTCAGATCAAAATAACGCTTATGTGAATTATGAAAATTATCTTACTGGGTGCAAAAGTTTCGGTTTTTCAGCAAGATCAAATCAACTATCACCATAAGCCATCCCAAAGGTCTTACTTTGTTCAAACACTAACTAAAACACCAAAACACATCTCACCAGAGGCTAGCTGATAAATTTATTCAAAAACAGAAACAAAAAAGCAATAACAAAAATAAAATTGTGTTGTCTCCCAAGAAGCGCTATTGTTTAACGCCCCTAGCTAGGCATATTGCAATAGATCTTGGTATTGTCATCTTTGGTATGCAATCCGTAAGTAGCTCTAATAATAGATTCATATGGCAACTTAATTTTCTTTCTAGGAAAGTGTTCCATGCCCTCCTTAGCAGAAATTGAAATCTAATGTTTCCTTCTTTCATATCAATAATTGCACCAATCGTTCTAAGGAAAGGTCTACCAAGAATAATAGGACACGTAGCATTGCAATCTATAGCAAGAACAACGAAATCTATAGGCACATAATTCACTACTGCAGGATGCTGTTAACGCGACACTATGATCAGAGATCCTTCGACGAAACTGTGTGCGATGCAATAATCGCAAACGGTGGTGTAAAAACGGTCAAAAAAGGTGTAAAACATTTGCGATGGTGGATGCATCAAACACGGTTCAGATTTTACTTGTGTGTGCGATGCTGGGCATATGGTTGATCCAGCAGAACTATTTGCGATGAGGAAGAACAACAGAAATGGGTAGCCATATCAATGTGTGTGCGATATGCGGCATACAGTTTGCTCCGATGAACTGTGTGCTATTAGGGAATGCAACAGAAGTTGTCAGCCAGATCAAGGTGTGTGTGATATATAGCATACGGTTCACTTAGACAAACTGTTTTCGATTAGGTAAGAGAACGGAAATGGTTCATCTAAACAAAATGTGTGTGATATGCGGCATTTGCGATCAGCCAAAAGAACACAAACAACTCGTGTAAACCAGATGTGTGTGATACGCAGCAAATAGCCCACTCGGATGAACTGTCTGCGATGAGAAATTATAACACAGACGGTTACTATAGTATGTTCGTGTGCGATTCTGTTCGTACAAAAGACTTTGAAAAAGGCAAACTAGTTGCTTGCGGTGGCTAGGAGTATCGCGCACGATGCGTCTGCGAGTACTCGTGTACGATGATAGTAAGTTACACATATGTTTCCTTATGTTAACATGTGTGTGAATTTGCAATATGGACAGTTAATATGCAAATGCTTTCTAGACATCGGGCACATGCTTAAACTCAAAGAACTGTGTACAATACTAATACTTTCCATGAAAATTTAAGAACTTGACTAATAGCATTTGAGTAACATATATATAGTGGTTACACTATTTGACAAAAGGAGGATCTTCGTAACACGGTTTTGACAACCATATGGTTCATATCTAGATACTTAACATGTAACAACTATCACATTTTAAGAGGCTAAGGCCAACAACCATATGGTCCATATCTATGTACATAACATAGTAATAGCTAGCACATTTTAAGAGGCTGAGGGCCAACAACCACAACTATTTGCTGGAAGCAGCTTGATCACAGCGACTCGGCATCTCGTCAATGAAAAGGAAGAGCCCTCCTATGCCTTGATAGAGCATGAGTAGAACAGTTTCTCCAATTTTCCAATATGGATGCATTGCCACGACAAGCGAGAACTTGTTAATTTGAATGGTTCCATTTCTGCGGGAAATGCAGCACCTTGCAATCACTTTGGCGTTATTAGCAGGCACAAGTGTAATTCGACCACACCGGGAAAACAAACCACGAACTGCTTAGCGGGGAATTTCTGTTGAAATGTAGAATAAAAACCAATTTTAACATATTGTTGAAGATATATATAGTTTGTGAGCATCAACATTAAAATAAGACTTTTTACCAGCGTTTTGTGCACATAATTAATCTCATCCAAAATCCTGCGTTCATATGCTATGCTATCTCTGTCAGATTATCAACAAAGTTCACAACATGCTTCAAGTCCTTCCAGTGAAATTTGGTACACTTGGAAACATACAGATCGTTCACTATGCATCCAACATATCCTGCTTAAAAGGTGGAAAGATATTATTTATTCCAAAGATGGCAGAAGAATATATAGTGCGCATAATTTGGTAAATAGAATTTGTTATTGCCTAGGAATAGAGTTAGAAAATGAAATCACAATTGGTTGCTTAAATAGTGATCAATTAGTCAGAACAAATATTCCGATTTTGCTAAGTAATATGACATCATGGAGAAAGTTGAAAGGACACTAACCTCGATTAGACTTTCATCGGCTGATGACGTTGGGGAAGTAAACACCCATGTTAGTAAGACCAGGCTGTGGTGGATGCACTAGAATTTTATTGCCAGCTTTCAGTTCATAACACTTAGACATTTTTCTCCAAAGGTCCGCATTAAAATAGGAGTGACCATCTTTATCAAGTTTTACGCTAACCATCATTTTATGTCCATGTTGCATTGTCAATATGACATCCTAGGAGTCATCAACAAAGTAAAGCCCAAGATTTCCTTCTACTCCTGTTCTTGCAAAGCAAGGGATGTACTGCTTGAAATGAAAATTAAGATCGTAAATTACATATATTGAAATAATGTAGCAAGATGCAAATGTGGGAATAACAAATAGAACAGATCAATATATAGATGAAAGCAAAGTACAAATATATAATTAAAAATAGATAATGTAACAAAGATTTGATGCAAATATATAGATAATGTAGCAACAGACGGTATATGTTCACATATTTAGGCCATGCCGACCGTGGGAGGTTGAGATTGAGCATACCAAGCGCTCCTTGAAGTCATCCAGAATGGTGAGATAGAACTTCGTTTCCGACTGGCCATGACCACACTTGCCGGATTTATGCTCGCACTATGGACAAATGAATGAACACCCATGAATCAGCTAGAACAAAAATGTTCCACGATGATTTCCGCCGGTTGATTAATGGCGACGGACGGAATGCGATAAGAGATGAGTGAATGTTTCGCTTAAGTTCATTATCCTATCCACGAGAAAAATCCACGGGCCAATCCCACAGAAAACCCTAGTTAACCAGAGTCTAGAATGTCGGTGCAGATAGGCGACGGAAAGCGGTAGGGGCGAAATCTCGTGCTGTTTGGAGCGTGACCTCTGCCCGCCAACAACAGTGTTATCGAGCATAGGGTGGCCACCGCGATAGAAGTTGATGAGGTGTAGAGTTGCGGAGGAATCCGTGGCAAGTGGGTGGGGACAAAGGGGGCGAGGGTTTTATTTTTCCTTTTGCATGTGTGAGTGAGCACACACAGTTCGCAGAGGCGATGGAGATGAATTGTGTACGATAGTAAATCACCAAGATTGAATGGAATCCAAATTTCCTTTGACCTTTGTCCATGAGTTTTTTTTCTACGATGAACATAAACCCTGCTAATCACCGTGTTCAAATTTGGCACTTTTCTAGGTTCATTTACAATATTTAGGGGATTATGTACATTTTCTAGGCATTAATGCACACAATTGAAATTCAAACAATCGGAAAAGGTGCATGAGAACGGTCTAGAAAACCATGGTCGTGCTATTTAGTAATTTTTCATGCCTTTTACACGGAATGGGAAGATATTTCAAGGGAATGTGTGGCAATAGTCAACCAAAACGCATCATTTATTGGCTTAGCAACTATAGAAAAATGAAATACGTGCTTGAAAAACATGACGCCTAGCATGGTGCCATCATGGAATGGCCTCAGCAGGCCCTGGTTAAAAGCTGAGAAGGTTTGATTAATGTCGTCATGCACGCCCTTCACAAATCGAACAATCATTGAGGAAGTTCCATGCTTTCGAGAGGGAAATCACCAAGATTGAAGGGAATCCAAATTTCCATCCTAGTTTGTCATTCAATTTCTTCCAATGATTAACATACTGCCTCAGATGTAACGTGTTCAAATTTGACATTTTTCCGGGCTCATTTACCATATTTAGGGGATTACTTGCATTTTCTAGGAATTAATGCACATAATTCAAATTTGAACTATCAGTGCATGAAAAGGTGCACAAGAATGGTCTGGAAAACCATCCTCATGCTATTTAGTTCATTCTCATGCCTTTTACAAGGAATGGGCAGATATTTCAAGGAAATGTGTGGCAATAGTTAACCATAAACACGTCATTTACTGGGTTAACAACTATACAAAAATGAAATAAATTCTTGGAAAACATGATGCCTGGCGTGGTGCCATGGTATGGCATCACCGTGCCCTGGTAAAAATTTGAGAATGTTTTCCTTATGTCGTCATGCACGCCTTTCATAAATCGAACCATCACCGAGGAAGTTCCAAGGTTTCGAGGGGGAAATCACCAAGATTGAAGGGGGATCCAAATTTCCTTTGTCCTTTGTCCATGATTTTTTCTCTACGATGAACATACACCCTACAAATCACCACGTTCAAATTTGACACTTTTCCGTGTTCATTTACCATATTTAGGGGATTATTTGCATTCTCTAGGCATTAATTCACATAATTCAAATTCGAACAATCGGTGCATGAAAAGGTGCACAAGAACAGTCTGGAAAACCATCCTCGTGCCATTTAGTAAATTCTCATGCCTTTTACAAGGAATGAACAGATATTTCGAGGAAATTTGTGGCAACAGTCAACCATAAACGCGTTGTTTACTGGGTAACAACTATACAAAAAATGAAATAAATGCTTGAAAAACATGACGCCTGGCATGGTGCCATGGTATGGCCTCACCATGCCCTGGTAAAAATTGAGAATGTTATCCTTATGTTTTCATGTACGCCTTTCATAAATCAAACCATCACCGAGGAAGTTTCATGGTTTTGAGAGGGAAATCACCAAGATTGAAGGGGGATCCAAGTTTCCTTTGTCCTTTGTCCATGAGTTTTTTTTTCTAAGATGAACATACACCTTGCAAATCACCACGTTCAAATTTGACATTTTTCTGTGTTCATTTACCATATTTAGGGGATTATGTGCATTTTCTAGGTATGAATGCACATGATTCAAGTTCAAACAATCGATGCATGAAAGGGTGCACAAGAATGGTCTGGAAAATGATGCCCGTGCCATTTAGTAAATTCTCATGCCTTTTACAAGGAATGGACAGATATTTCGATGAAATGTGTGGCAATAGTCAATCACAAACGTTTGTTTATTGGGTTTTCAACTATAGAAATATTGAAATAAATGATAGAAAAACATGACACCTGGCATGGTGCCATGGTATGACCTCACCATGCCCAGGTGAAAATTTGAGAAGGTTTGGCTTATGTAGTCATGCGCGCCCTTCACAAATCGAACCATCGCGAGGGAAGTTCCATGCTTTCGGGAGGGAAATCACAAAAATTGAAGGGGAATCCAAATTTTCTTTGTTCTTTGCCCTGGAGTTTTTTTCTTGGAAGAACATACACCCTGCTGTGGCACCCCGATCCGCATGGAGGAGGGGGCCTTCGCATGTCAGCCCATGATAACACCTGACACATGACAGGTCCATGATACAACATTCCAGGTACAAGAATAATCATCAAATACATGTGTATATGATTACATCATTGATGAATACAATTATCCGGCATAGCCCTAAGGCTATTTAAATGGCGGCGGAAGTCTTGGTTTGGCAACATATCGACTCTGGCTGGGCTCCGCAACTCACAGGACTAGCAAGATTACAGCCTAGCGCGACCAAACACACGAACAATCTGGGCACGACCTACAAAACTAGCATGACATGCCAGGTCAGTACATTGAATGTACTTACAAGACAACCAAATACATAGCATCCAAACAAACAAATGACAAAGCAAGAACCAAGCGCATGTAATAATCTACTTCATCACAATTCCTAAGCATGGCATGAAATTTACTAGAGACATAAGTCAAGCTAAACATCAACATCATGACATCTACTAGCATGGCAATACATGACATACCAAACTTACTTCTAGCATGGCAGCAGTAAACATAGCATCGCATCTCAATCATAACATGATATTTCAAAACATGGCATAATCTAGCATTTCAATCAAAACATGACATAAGTTCAATCAAAACACGGCATGGCATCATGAAACTATGCTGAAAATAAACTACCAGTCATACCAATGCAGACATAACAGGTTAACTTTATGCAACCATATCAGGTTCTGCCATGTCTCTTTAAATGCAAATAACAACATGGTACTCATGCAATGCAACCAAACTTTTGCATTGAGTCCCTCAGACTCTCTTACCAATGGGTTACCTTGTAACCAAATGGTGATCATTCACAAATCACAAACGGAACCACACTTGGTTCAACACTCGCCGATACCTCATCTCGTGATCATATCAACACATCACCGTGACTTCTCACGATTATCTCACAGTCCAAGTCACCACATTATTTATTACATGTTATTCATCAATTTAGTTATTTCCGGTTTATCCTCCATTTCGACCAAGACCCGATAGTGTGACCTACTATGAACTTGTGCCCATGACCGAGGACGCGGCTATCGATAGACTTAACACACACTCTACAGAGGTAGCACACTGTACCCACACCACGGAACCCATGGCCTCGCACTCCCATTCGGGTGGACCAACGGTGTTCCAACATGGATCTACTGCCATGACACTCTCCCGGCCACTCCGACCAACTCCCGTTTTTGGGTTCTTTCCTGGGTGGCCCCGTGCCTACCAAAGGCTCAAAACGACCATCGTCGTGGCAATACAAAAACGGTCCCAAACGGGGACAAAGCATGGAAAACAACTCGGGCACACAAGGTTTATGTCCGCCTACCTGATCAGGGTAGGACGCACCCATAACCTTCCCTCGTTGGAGGCACCGACGAGAGATATGACAATAGACCGCATTAGGGCCCTTCCCATAAAAGGCAAATGCGGTTGCACTGGAAAAAGCTCCATTTGGTGGCACTATGACTCGATCCCATCGATGACGTAGGAGGTTTATTATTATGTCATACTATTATCTTCTCCACCATCATCAACATTATGAGCATATTTAACAAGAATGCAAAAAATGAGCTTGCAGCATAGATATGCATTAACAAATACCAAGCTTCTCAAGTGAACAGCTATAGCATGTGAAACATGGCAATACCAGGTACTAGCATATTAACAAGGTAACATAATCATCATGGCATCAAGACTACTTACATGAATCAAAACAAAGGCATGGTATTACCAACAACGACATCCAACTAGAATGTCAAAAGATATCCTGAAAGCACAAGCATCCATGGCACACAACACCAACATATATCATGACTGAAATAACGGCAGGCAAAACAAGCTAGAAACTACTGTAACTAAACACACACGAGGTGCAAGCAAAGTCAACATGCAAGTTCGGGGCTCATGATAAGATGTTGGCTTGCCTGGGGGTCGATGGATACTCTGGGAATGAGTGCAGTCAACTCGCGGAAAAATTTGCCGGAGAACGGGTCACTCTCAGAGAGGCTAAATTAGGGCAAGGACAAAAAGGGCATTTTCAGGATATGCCAACATAAAGAAAATAGTCCCATCGAACAGATCTCGGCGAATAGAGAACGCGAGCATTGGAATCACCTCAATCAGAGTCATGGTTGAAAAGTTGTGGCCGTTCACTTTTTAGGCAGAAAAGTGGCTTAAACAATGAACGTT
Organism: Triticum dicoccoides; assembly: GCF_002162155.2. Lineage (NCBI taxonomy): Eukaryota > Viridiplantae > Streptophyta > Magnoliopsida > Poales > Poaceae > Triticum > Triticum dicoccoides. The sequence goes on along the minus strand of NC_041393.1, from coordinate 322,327,400 downwards.
TACAATTTAGCCTTTTCGGCGGGCGGGGGCTGAAAAACAGAAAAAACGCCTTTTTTGAAATACACTTCCAGATCATTGAAAACGTACTTTGATTCAAAGAGGCACGAAAATACACTTTAGGAGAACTGAAGATGCAATCCAGTGGATTACGCCTCCACTTATCCACGTCTGCGTACCTGGTCAACGGGGTTGTTAGGCTGGCAGGTATCGTCCACAGGCGGTGGCGCCCGCCTGGCCTGGCTTCTTCTTCCTCCCACTCGGCGGCGCGACCGGTCGAGGCAGATGGCCGCCTTGACGGCAACTATCGGTGACTCCCGCCACCATTCGCGACCGGCGACGTACCCAGATGCTCAGGTAGGAGGGGCGCATCTCGCGGTGATCTCAGTTGCTTGCGAGGAGCACCGTAGAAGGAGTAGCGCAACCCATGGCGTAGAGGGGCTTCGGCCACCAGAGGACATGGAGCTACGGTGGTGGAGAGGAGGGGCTGGGGCTACGGGGGGACCCGCAGGGCACTGGGGAAGGCAGTGGTGGTGAGGAACGGGAGGGAGGGGCTTGGCTTTGCCGGAATCGGGCAGGACCCGGGGCTGCTTCCATGGAATGGTGGGGGTCGGGGAACGGCTCCACGACGAAGTGGAGTGCTCAGGGAGGCGTAGAGGAGGGAGTGGGAGCCACTAATGAGCTCCAGAGGGTCGAGGGAAGGCTATATATAGTCGGGGCAAGAGCACCCGCGCCAGTCGCCGCCGAGCGAGCCCGGCCAAGGCTCTGCTGGCTGCAGGGCTCACGGGGAGGAGTGGGAAGGCGACGCGGGGGATGCGGACGACGCGCATGAGCTCACGGAGTCGGGCAACGCTTGAGCGAGGAAGACGACGATGGCCACGGGGCTCACTGTTCGGTCGTTGGAACGCCTTGCCGGAGAAGAACACGGAGGGGGAGAGGGGTCCAGGGGAACGGCGATGGCGATGCCGAGCTACCGGACACGCGGGGATGAACCCAATCCGGCCGTAGCGGCTCTGCCATCACCAACAGTGGCTAGACCACCGATTTGGCCGACATTGCCCATGGTCACCACCGACAGAGCACGCTCTGGCTTCCTTCGCGATGCCAGCTCATGTGTACAACATAGACCATCCAAGGTAGAGTATTACTACGGTAAAGAAATGATCAAAGACAAGGGAGCTGAATAAACTGAGCCTCACAAGTTTGTTGTAGCAAACTTGACCACATTCTAGAGATTAAACCATAGGGGTTAAGCAGTAAACTGGTTGTCTGGGAGGCTTAGGGTAGTAAGGACAGTCCTGGGTATTATGAGGCCATAAGGATAAGAATTTAGCATAGTTGCTTTGCAACTGCCAAATTAGGTCCAGAAACAAAATGAGGAAGAAGCACTCACTAGGAGTGTTGGCTAGGGCTACCACTAGGCAAATCTTGATTATTTGGACATATATAGATGATGTAAAAAGATCATACCAAATGGACTTGCCAAAATGGTACTTGTTTCGCAAGCATCTCTTCTGTCCAGAAACTTGGAAAAATTCTAGGAAAATATTGGCTAACTGAACTGAGCCACAATATTGTGGAGGTGGATCATATGGATAGGAGAAGGCTTGGGAATATTTTCAGCCATAATGGAGCAAGATAAAATATACTTGCTTCACAAACTGAAAATTTGGACAAAAACCTAGAATTGCTCCTGTGCTCACATAGCTCAATGAAATGATCTGAATTTAGGTGGAGGGTAATGATTTGGGATATTTGAGAAGTGGAAAAGTTTCATCCCAATTGGAAAATCTATGAAGGTACTTCCTTCACAAAGTTGCAATCTGGTTAGAAACTTTAAAAAATTGCACAGGGAGCTAGGATGAAGGGATTGAGCTCTTTTTGGGTACCCATGGGTGATTCATCAATGTTAATCACCCTGCCAAATTGCAGCTCAACTGGAATTAGAAATAAAGAACTTCCTTTGCAAAATTTCAGAGAAGGCAGAAATTTGCATTGGATCATGTGCCCAATTTTTGAACTATGGAACATGGAATAAGCATGGAACTAGTGATTATATAGCAAGGACAAGCTCCACAATTTATGTGGGAATTTTCTCTGCTATAAAAATGTTAGTTCCTTTATAAAGTGGCAGAAATGAAATGTTGGCATTAAATAAGAAAAGGCAATTTTCCTTATTTAATTATGGCCAATATCTTTGCCAGAGCTGGGATTAGGAATAAATATCAACTCCACCCACTTTCATGAATTTAGGAGGTGACTACATATGCCTTTGCATTTTTATTCCTCAGAAAAGACAAGGAAATGAATAAATCACAATTCAAAAATATTGCATGGGACTTGGAAATATTTTTGCATATCCACGGTTTATGATAGAGGCGAGTGTCCCGATCTTTCGATGAGATGATAACTATCGATTTGGTGGAGTAGAATTTGACGATCCGACTACAAACGTGCACGATGTTGCGCCTTAGCAATCGCTAAACCAACTTCGAGAGGTTATTGACAATGCCGGAGCATAATCAACCTGACCACGAAGGTCTATTCCTGCAAGCAATCGAAGAACAAGCAAGAATATGATAAAAGAAATCTGAATATTGTGAATATAGATGAAGTATTGATAAAGGTGGGGATCCTAAAGTGGTCTTGGTCTGGTCGTTGAACACAAACGAAGTACACGAAGTTGCAATGGCTAACTTTTAACTAAACAAATCCCAAGGGAAAAGCTACTAGACGGATCTACTTATATAGGAGCAAGGGGTGGTAGCCAAAGAGGTGGAAGGACGTCCCAAGGCAGCCTAAAACTAACCCTAGGTCGTACAAGGCCAATGGGCCCAAGTGGAGGTGACGTAACACCTTTGGACTTGTAGTTTGACTCGGATTATGCTGCATCATCAGATTGTTTCGTCCATAACTCAACGCTCCGGATGAATTTGAAGGTGAATCCAATTGGGTTGGAAAGTGCACGAAATCTATTTTCCAACAAAAAACAAATCACCCAATTTGGAGTCCGGATGAAAATATTATTGATGTTTTGAGTCAGGTATGTTTGTGCAGTCCGAATCTGAGTCCAGAACGTGAGAGACTTGGACTCTATCTTCTCTTGGCCCAAAAGTGACGTGAGAGAACTTTTTGGACAGAACCTAAACTTCTCCTTTTCCCTTATCATCATATGTGGATCGTACGAATGTCCCATACACCTGAAATTAGACAAAACACAAAAGTGTGTGAAGTATTTTTGTTCTGGATAACATAAATAGATTATTGAATATTGCACTAGAAATCACCTGGCAAATATGCATGTATGCAATATTTTTGGTCGTATCCAAGGTAGTCATGTCCTCATCATCCTCCCCTTCTTGAAAACAAAGCCGTCCTCGGCGTTGCTTAATCTGAAATGTGGCTAACAAAAGAGACAAGGTGTACATGTTGCATATGTATATGTCATCCATTTTTACTTCCCTTGATTTTTGCACATATGACACATGTATACATGAGCAACTTTCATAGATCATAAAATATAAAGCCAAAATATTATCATAAGTAGAAGGCATGAAAATATTGCAACTCAGTTTGCATATATAAGTGAAGGTCTTATTCATATCAAAAGATTGACAATATTCATCATTAAACCATCCCAACATTGCTGAATAAACCTTACTTGCATCAAATTTACATGCTACAAAATGCTTAAATAAGCAAAAATGCAATAAGTCATTCGACATAGAATCACAACCAAGATTATAGGTAATATCCAAATGATTAAACATTGATTCTTCTGCATCAACAGTTAATTCAATAGGTGTTGTGCTCAAATCACCAGGTAACTGAACACATGATGCATTCAAGTTAACTAGGGATGCATCACTCTCATGTGAAGTTATACAATCAATACATTTCCTGTTACCTTGTCACAAAGACGTAGCTGATGTAGGTACGGACGTTGACAATGCACCATACTCTTGAGATGATGTCGCGCTCACAATCCGAGGTGGGGCTGCTCTAGTAGGTGCAACGATGGAGGAACCAACCGGCGGTGGTGAGCACGAACTGGAATAGTAGTTGTTGTAGCCACCCAATGCACCCTCCTGTATCTGTCTCTCAAAGGTACAAGCACAAACATACATACCAGTAATGCAACGAGGAATATACTGAAATCTTGCCTGAATATCATGGTTCAAACCACCAAAAAATCTATTCATTGTATCATCCTTAGATTCTTCAATGTCACAATGATGCATATAAGATTTGAACTCTTGGTAGTAAGCATGAACAGTGCTGTTGCCTTGTTTAAATTGTTCAAATTTGCGAAGCAATTCACGAGGATAATAAGGAGGGAAAATTGTTGTCTCATTACATCTTTCAAATCTTTCCAAGTTGTGGGTTGGTTACCAATGTTTTTCTTACAATGCACACTCCACCAAATAGAAGCAAAACCAGTAAATGCTCTAGTGGCAACTCATACTCGCTCAAGTTCAGAAAAGTCATGGTTACTTAAAACTTGTTCTACTTCAAACTCCCAAGCTAGATAAATAGCAGGATTCAATCTACCCTCAAATGACGGTAAAGAGATAACCTGACCATGTGCTTGTGTGTGTTGTCCCAAGTCTCGTGATGGTGAAGATGTGTCTGTCGTCCAAGAACTTCTATCTCCAGAACCTGTCATGATTAGTAGAAACAAGAAACAAAATTTGAGAATAATGTTCCTGTGAACTACTAGGATGTGGTTGTAAAGTGGTCACAGTAAAGCAAATATCAATATCTTACAAGTTCTTACCATGCGGCAGGTGGTGACAGGCAACCAGCGATGTCAAATAACTCTGAAGATTGTGTAAAGTGATTGCCAGGGGAATGTACGTATACACGATGTAGAAATATGTGGATCTGGGTTGGCTATATATGGTAGCAAAATATTAGCAATAATCAATTCAGAGATGCAATGTTAAATAAACGCTGAACGACGGTACTGTGCTAGTCCTAGGCTAGACCGGCCTAGAGACATGAGCCTAGAACACTAACGAGGTCACAGAGTAGCACAACTAGCATTAATCAAGGATACTAAGTAGCTCTGGACAACAAGATATAAGTGAAGATCACAACGGCAGTAAAGATAATGATGAGAAACAACTGCCAAGCAGGATATACAATAACTTTCTCTCCAACTTTCCTCTGTAAAAGTTTGTGCCAATTTTTTTGATCATTTTACTCAAGAAAGGTACTGACTCAAGCTTTCAAACGCAACAGGAATCACTCAATTCCGAGTTGATATGAGGAGTCAAAAAATTCTAAAACTGGCCTTGAAAACTAGAATAATTTGTGTTCGCGAACTTCGAAGTGCAAAAAGACCTATTTAGACTCTGTTTTTGAGGTGCCAAATATTGAACTAGCTTCTGCAACTATTTACATGCGGCACGTCTCTAGCTTTCATTTGAGTACTCGCGGAGCCAAAACGGACTTCGTGTGAAGAAGTTATGCCTGTTTTACTAAACAGTGCGCAAAATAGATTCCAATCTGAATTCAACTACAAGATTGAGTCGAGATAGATCCGAATTTTATTTTTTTTCTCTTTTTTTTTCCTCACACTTTTTTCTTTTTCTTTCTCTATTTTTTTTCTCTGACTTTTTTTCTCCTATTTTTCTCTCTCTCCCTATTTCCAAAACAAACTAGATAAGATGCAGATTGGATCAACCGAAGATGTGAACGATCTCAACTATGATTATGACAATGAACGGTGGGTAGCACGTGGTGGAAATTGATGGATGCGTGGTGGACAGCGGAAGGGATAATGATGCAGCGGCAGCGTGACTAATGTGAACAGAACTCGAAACTCTAAACGAACTAGACACTAAGACCAGCAACTCGACACGACGATGCAACCGATAATTCAATAATGCAAACAATGAAAGGAAAACTGCAAAGGCTCAGACTGGTTTGGACAAAGAATGAATAGATCCAACTTTTTTTTGTGGTTTTTCTTGGACAGTAGGTAAGAAAATAAATCTAATCTAGGGGAAACTGGAAATTCTCACCGAGCAACCTGAAAGCTGATACTACTTGATACCACTTGATAGAGGCGGGGTGTCCCGATCTTTCGATGAGATGATAACTGTCGATTTGGTGGAGTAGACTTTGATGATCCGACTACAAACGTGCACGACGTTGCGCCTTAGCAATCGCAAAACCAACTTTGAGAGGTTATTAACCATGCCGGAGCACAATCAACCTGACCACGAAGGTCTATTCCTGCAAGCAATTGAAGAACAAGCAAGAATATGATAAAAGAAATCTGAATATTGTGAATATAGATGAAGTATTGATAAAGGTGGGGATCCTAAACTGGTCTTGGTCTGGTCGTTGGACACAAACGAAGTACACGAAGTTCCAATGGCTAACTTTTAACTAAACAAATCCCAAGGGAAAAGCTACTAGATGGATCTACTTATATAGGAGCAAGGCGTGGCAGCCAAGGAGGTGGGAGGACGTCCCAAGTCAGCCTAAAACTAACCCTAGGTCGTACAAGGCCAATGGGCCCAAGTGGAGGTGAAGTAACACCTTTGGACTTGTAGTTTGACTCGGATTATGCTGCATCATCAGATTGTTTCGTCCATAACTCAACGCTCCGGATGAATTTGAAGGTGAATCCAATTGGGTTGGAAAGTGCACGAAATCTATTTTCCAACAAAAAACAAATCACCCAATTTGGAGTCCGAATGAAAATGTTATTGATGTTTTGAGTCAGGTATGTTTGTGCAGTCCGAATCTGAGTCCAGAACGTGAGAGACTTGGACTCTATCTTCTCTTGGCCCAAAAGTGACGTGACAGGACTTTTTGAACAGAACCTAAACTTCTCCTTTTCCCTTATCATCATATGTGGATTGTACGAATGTCCCATACACCTGCAATTAGACAAAACACAAAAGTGTGTGAAGTATTTTTGTTCTGGATAAGATAAAAAAATTATTGAATATTGCACTAGAAATCACCTAACAAATATGCATGTATGCAATATTTTTGGCCGTATCCAAGGTAGTCATGTCCTCATCCTCCTCCCCTTCTTGAAAACAAAGCCGTCCTCGGCGTTGCTTAATCTGAAATGTGGCTAACAAAAGAGACAAGGTGTACATGTTGCATATGTATATGTCATCCATTTTTACTTCCCTTGATTTTTGCACATATGACACATGTATACATGAGCAACTTTCATAGATCATAAAATATAAAGCCAAAATATTATCATAAGTAGAAGGCATGAAAATATTGCAACTCAGTTTGCATATATAAGTGAAGGTCTTATTCATATCAAAAGATTGACAATATTCATCATTAAACCATCCCAACATTGCTGAATAAACCTTACTTGCATCAAATTTACATGCTACAACATGCTTAAATAAGCAAAAATGCAATAAGTCATTCGACATAGAATCACAACCAAGATTATAGGTCATATCCAAATGATTAAACATTGATTCTTTTGCATCAACAGTTAATTCAATGGGTGCACTCAAAATTGTTGGTATTTCAGTTGTTTGATCACATGACGCATTCATGAGAGTATCAAGATTCTCTAAAATAGGTGTTGTGCTCAAATCACCAGGTAACTGAACACATGATGCATTCAAGTTAACTAGGGATGCATCATTCTCATGTGAAGTTATACAACCAATACATTTCCTGTTACCTTGTCACAAAGACATAGCTGATGTAGGTACGGACGTTGACAATGCACCATACTCTAGAGATGATGTCGCGCTCACAATCCGAGGTGGGGCTGCTCTAGTAGGTGCAACGATGGAGGAACCAACCGGCGATGGTGAGCACGAACTGGAATAGTAGTTGTTGTAGCCACCCAATGCATCCTCCTGTATCTATCTCTCAAAGGTACAAGCACAAACATACATACCAGTAATGCAACGAGGAATATACTGAAATCTTGCCTGAATATCATGGTTCAAACCACCAAAAAATCAATTCATTGTATCATCCTTAGATTCTTCTATGTCACAATGATGCATATAAGATTTGAACTCTTGGTAGTAAGCAAGAACAGTGTTGTTGCCTTGTTTAAATTGTTCAAATTTGCGAAGCAATTCACGAGGATTGTAAGGAGGGAAAATTGTTGTCTCATTACATCTTTCAAATCTTTCCAAGTTGTGGGTTGGTTACCAATGTTTTTCTTACAATGCACACTCCACCAAACAGAAGCAAAACCAGTAAATGCTCTAGTGGCAACTCATACTCGCTCAAGTTCAGAAAAGTCATGGTTACTTAAAACTTGTTCTACTTCAAACTCCCAAGCTAGATAAATAGCAGGATTCAACCTACCCTCAAATGACGGTAAAGAGATAACCTGACCATGTGCTTGTGTGTGTTGACCCAACCCTCGTGATGGTGAAGATGTGTCCATCGTCCAAGAACTTCTATCTCCGGAACCTGTCATGATTAGTAGAAACATGAAATTTTTTTTGAGAATAATGTTCCTATGAACTACTAGGATGTGGTTGTAAAGTGGTCACAGTAAAGCAAATATCAATATCTTACAAGTTCTTACCATGCCGCAGGTGGTGACAGGCAACCAGCGATGTCAAATAACTCTGAAGATTGTGTAAAGTGATTGCCAGGGGAATGTACGTATACACGATGTAGAAATATGTGGATCTGGGTTGGCTATATATGGTAGCAAAATATTAGCAATAATCAATTCAGAGATGCAATGTTAAATAAACGCGGAACGATGGTACTGTGCTAGTCCTAGGCTAGACCGGACTAGAGACGCGAGCCTAGAACACTAACGAGGTCACGGAGTAGCACAACTAGCATTAATCAAGGATACTAAGTAGCTCTGGACAACTAGATATAAGTAAAGATCACAACGGCAGTAAAGATAATGATGAGAAACAACTGCCAAGCAGGATATACAATAACTTTCTCTCCAACTTTCCTCTGTAAAAGTTTGTGCCAATTTCTTTGATCATTTTACTCAAGAAAGGTACTGACTCAAGCTTTCAAACGCAACAGGAATCACTCAATTCCGAGTTGATATGAGGAGTCAAAAAATTCTAAAACTGGCCTGGAAAACTAGAATAATTTGTGTTCGCGAACTTCGAAGTGTAAAAAGACCTATTTAGACTCTGTTTTTGAGGCGCCAAATATTGAACTAGGTTCTGCAACTATTTAGATGCGGCTCGTCGCTAGCTTTCATTTGAGTACTCGCGGAGTCAAAACGGACTTCGTATGAAGAAGTTATGCCTGTTTTACTAAACAGTGCGCAAAACAGATTCCAACCCGAATTCAACTACGAGATTAAGTCGAGATAGATCCGAATTTTGTTTTTTTCTCTCTTTTTTCCTCACACTTTTTTATTTTTCTTTCTCTATTTTTCCTCTGAGTTTTTTTCTCCTGTTTTTCTCTCTCCCCCTATTTTCAAAACAAAGTAGATAAGATGCAGATTGGATCAAGCGAAGATGTGAACGATCTCAACTATGATTATGACAATGAACGTTGGGTAGAACGTGGTGGAAATTGATGGATGCGTGGTGGACAGCGGAAGGGATAATGATGCAGCGGCAGCATGACTAATGTGAATAGAACTCGAAACTCTAAACGAACTAGACACTAAGACCAGCAACTCAACACGACGATGCATCCGATAATTCAATAATGCAAACAATGAAAGGAAAACTGCAAAGGCTCAGACTGGTTTGGACAAAGAATGAATAGATCCAACTTTTTTTTGTGGTTTTTCTTGGACAGTAGGTAAGAAGATAAATCTAATCTAGGGGAAACTGGAAATTCTCATCGAGCAACCTGAAAGCTGATACTACTTGATACCACTTGATAGAGGCGGGGTGTCCCGATCTTTCGATGAGATGATAACTGTCGATTTGGTGGAGTGGACTTTGATGATCCGACTACAAACGTGCATGACGTTGCGCCTTAGCAATCGCTAAACCAACTTTGAGAGGTTATTAACCATGCCGGAGCACAATCAACCTGACCACGAAGGTCTATTCCTGCAAGCAATCGAAGAACAAGCAAGAATATGATAAAAGAAATCTGAATATTGTGAATATAGATGAAGTATTGGTAAAGGTGGGGATCCTAAAGTGGTCTTGGTCTGGTCGTTGGACACAAACGAAGTACACGAAGTTGCAATGGCTAACTTTTAACTAAACAAATCCCAAGGGAAAAGCTACTAGATGGATCTAGTTATATAGGAGCAAGGGGTGGCAGCCAAGGAGGTGGGAGGACGTCCCAAGGCAGCCTAAAACTAACCCTAGGTCGTACAAGGCCGATGGGCCCAAGTGGAGGTGACGTAACACCTTTGGACTTCTAGTTTGACTCGGATTATGCTGCAACATCAGATTATTTCGTCCATAACTCAACGCTCCCGACGAATTTGAAGGTGAATCCAATTGGATTGGAAAGTGCACGAAATCTATTTTTCAACAAAAAAAGAATCACCCAATTTGGAGTCCGGATGAAAAATTTATTGACGTTTTGACTCAGATATGTTTGTGCAGTCCGAATCTGAGTCCAGAACGTGAGAGACTTGGACTCTATCTTCTCTTGTCCCAAAAGTGACGTGAGAGGACTTTTTGAACAGAACCTAAACTTCTCCTTTTCCCTTATCATCATATGTGGATTGTACGAATGTCCCATACACCTGCAATTAGACAAAACACAAAAGTGTGTGAAGTATTTTTGTTCTGGATAACATAAATAGATTATTGAATAGTTTGCACTAGAAATTACCTGACAAATATGCATGTATGCAATATTTTTGGTCATATCCAAGGTAGTCATGTCATCGTCAGTTTAGAAAGGTAGAAGGGTCTCTGGGAACAGATATGATGATCATTAGATGAAATAAAGTGATGGCCCCTTTGTAATCACAAAGGGCATATTCAAATTCCAAAAATTTGGAATTAGGGTTTGAGAGGGTTTAAGATTATGCAAATGAGGTCTTGCCCACTGACAAAGACATGAGCATGGTTCTAAATGGATGGAAATGACAAGATTTCTCAGAGTCATTCAGCAAACTCAGGAGAAAGAATTTAAAAAATGATTGCCAGGAAGGAATAACAGCACAATAATCGATAACCCAATTTTGGGGCTATTACAACTCTTCCACCCTTAAAAGAATCTTGTCCTCGAAATTCCTAGGGTTACAGCACAAATGAAAAGATAACCACTCCGGGGAAAAATCTCTAGGTTAAATTTTTAACCCTTGGGTCTGATTCAAACGTGTTGGGGCAGTGATAATTGGTACATCTAGAGAGGGATATGGGCAAACACGGTTATTTCCACCGCTAGGGGTACTCGAGATCAAAACCCCGAAAAATTGCTAGATGCACCCCAGTGAATAGTGGTTTTACCTGCTGACACGTGGGTCCAGGGCCCGCTGGCAGCCTCCTTCTTCTACCTCCAGCTTGCTACTTCTTCTCTACGGCTGCTCCACGTGCGGCTTGGCACAATGCGCATCTAGCTCCTAGGGCGATGAGGACCCTAGCGTCGTAGAGTCCGGCATGCACGATGCCGGTGAAGCGAGCACTCACATCGCGGGCCAGCACCTTGTCGGCAATGCTCGTGGATTTGCCTCCTGGACGCCAGTGATTGGGCGACGAGCGGTTCTCCAGGACCTCGCTCACCGTACACCGGAGTTGGCCTATAGAAATGGCAGCGCGACTCTCTTCCAACACACAAACACAATGCCGCTCTACTACCTCTTTGGTTTGGACGGGATCGAGCTGAGCTCCTTCGGCGAGGCCATGTTCCTGGTGGTGCTGTGGTGGTTCCTAGCTGCTCTACTGGGCACACTGATCGGCTCTTGCTCATCCTATTGACGATCATCAAGTACAAGCGGGCTCGAGGCAACGCACGACCAGCTGCAGTGGCTCGAGGTGCGGAAGAAGATGGTGCACGGGGTGGTCCTCCGCCACGCTTGATTCTCCGTCGCTTCGCGCCGGCGACGTAATCATGTGCTGCGGTGGAGCGGCGGTGGCGACCTGCCTGCGTCAGGTAAGGCAATGAAGGTGGTGGTGATGGGGTTGGATGCGGGTGAGGTGGCTGCGCCAGCTCAGGAGTCACATTAGGGCATGGAGAAAATTTCGCGGATAGCTCTACGAAATGTAGGCATCGAGGTAGAATCGGAGTTGAAATCTGTATCAGGGTAGTTGTACTGGATCGAGTGAAATAAAGCTGGCAGCTTTTCTCCAGAAACACAATTAGAGCTAACAAAAAAGAATTGGGGACGAGAAATGGCCAGATAGAAATGCATCTTCGAGGCTCTGGGTTTGAAAATCTGGCACACGGATTATGCACACAAAGAGCTAGGGATGTGACTTTGCATTACCCGAGTACTGCTCAAATGTACTCGTGGGTGAACCAGGGCTGCATGCAGGATGCAATGCAGTCTATACTAAGAAACTTACAGATGCAATATACGTGCAATGGAAAAACACACCAGACAACTCACACTAAGGTGGTTTTAATGCTAGTGGGTATATGTACTCCTGGTATACATATACCTACACTAGTGTGCATTTTATTATGGGATAACTATATTTTTCATCCTTGAACTCTTCCCAGAGTTTAGAAATCGTCCCTCAACTCTAAACTAGATAATTTTCGTCCCTCAACTACGAAAACCAAATAGTTTCCGTCCCTCGTGCCGCTTCGGGCGGTTTTAGTCCAGGGTGAACAGTAAAATCGAAAAAATAGCAACAAAAATCAAAAAAATCTGAAATTTTAGAGCATCGAAGATACTTTGGTGCGCAAGACACGTGCAAAATTTTGTGATGTTTTGAGATTCGAGCAGCTCATGGCAAACAAAAAACTATAAATTTGTACATCACTGAACAGTAAATTCAAAATAAATAGCAAAAAAATTCAAAGCGGTATGAATTTTTTTGGCATAAAAGAGGCTTGGGTGCCCAACGTGCGTGCAAATTTTTGTGATGTTTGGGTATTGTAGGAACTCGTGATAAAAAGAAACAAAATTTGGCTCAGATTTATTTTTTTAAAAAAGTGTGCTATTTTGTTTGTTTGTTTTTTTGCTAGAGCTCCTCGTATGTCATTCAATCACAAATTTTTGCCTGCATCTTGCGTACCGGAGCATCTTTGATGCCAAAATCTTACATGTTTTTTTGAATTTTTTTTGCTATTTTTAAATTTTACTGTTCACCGACGTACATAGTTACAGTTTTTTGTTTGCCACGAGCTGCTTGAATGTCGAAAGACCCCCAAATTTTGCATGGGTCTTGCGCACCAAATTATCTTCGATGCTGTAAAATTTCAGATATTTTTTAATTTTTTTGCTATTTTTTAATTTTATTTTTCAATGATTTACTGTTCATCCTAGACTAAAACCGCCCGAAGCGGCACGAGGAACGAAAACTATCCGGTTTTGATAGTTGAGCGACGAAAACTCTCCGGTTTCGAGTTGAGGGACGATTTCTAAACTCTCGGAAGAGTTCGAGGACGAAAAATATACTTATCCCTTTTATTATAGACTCAAGACGAGTCAATGTTGTTTGGTGTATGTGCTCTACTGATTAAAATCTTGTTAGCAACACATTGCCAATCTTGTCAAACATTTCTGCTTGACATAGAGACAAACAAAAACAAACACAAAACAAAAGCACGAAAGCATACATTAAACACAGCATACGGGTTACAAACAGTACCAACATACAACAAGCACGAACGTGCTACGCGCTAAATGAAACAACTCACTCCGGGATACATGGTTCTATCCTCATCTGGAGGAGGACTCGAAAGACCAACCTACTCGCAGAAACACCTGACTGCGTGACTGAGGTCATGCAGAGGACTGGCCTTGCTGGGGCTCTCCTAGAGGATGAAGACTGAGCCAATCTCCATCTTCATCATCCGACACTTCTATGGGTTGGGGCTCTATTGCTGGGGGTATGGCTGAAATTGATCCAAGCAAATGTAGTTGGTGGATCCGGTAAAGCCTTGTCGAGGGTGACGATGTTTGGCTTAGGCCACATCACAGGCTGAGAGGGTAGCACTAGTTCGGATGGCGTTGGGCGAACGGCTTGAGATGCAAATTTACGAGCCTCGTGATAAGCTTCTGTGACAACCCGTACCACATCATTGTCCATGGTTCTAAACTCAGCAAGCATCTTTGCAATCATCATCCCCTGGGCCATGATAGATTGCACCCGGCGAGCGATTGCGGGGTCATCTCCCTGGACAATGGGAGGAGGCTGAATTCATGCTTCTCTCACAACAGGGAAAAAGCAGAACTCCCGCCTCTCTGCCACTTGCGAAAACTTGGTTCGGAGGTATAGGATAGCCTCCACAACAGCGGCGTGAATTGCCAAATCAGTAGTGGGCATGGCTCTGCCCTGAAAAACCAAGGGCTGACCATCTGCCGTGGGACCTGGGCAGATGTGCACTCTTGCATCATAGCGGTGAAGGTGAGGGATGGGTGCCGATTGGAACACCAGGTAATCAGGGCTAGCATTACAGCCAAATTCTTTGGTGAGCATCTCAGTAAGAAGGGGTGGAAAGCCAGTATGGTTGACGACAAAGGTTCGGGTATAAAACTTAGGAGCTTTGAGAGCATGAGTCATGGCTGGGGTGTTACTAGCTAGGCTTCTTTGCAGGGACATGGCTGACTGAGTGGTGAGCGATACGGCTAGCGAAAAGGGGAATTTATAGGCTGCTATGCGGGACATGCCTGCATGGCGAGGCCCCTTTCTCTTAATGGCGAAGGGTAAGCGGCGCGGCCGACTAAAAAGGATAGGGTTGCTATTCGATCCACACATAACTTGGCAGGGACAGCGGGGTGAGGACGTGTCAATCCCGACTGTGCAACTTGTTGATTAGTAGTGGCCATGCCGGACGCCAGGGATGGGTCAAATCCCTTAGGGTCATTACGGGTTAATGGTAGTGGTGATCTATGCTATGATAACCTGTCCTAGCCTGGCTGCTCTGATACCATCTCCTATGGCACCCCGATCTGCATGGAGCAGGGGGCCTCCGCATGTCAGCCTAGGATAACACCTGACGCACGACAGGTCCACGATACAGCATTCTAGGTACAAGAATATTCATCAAATACATGTGTATATGATTACATCATTGATGAATACAATTATCTGGCATAGCCCTAAGGCTATTTAAATGGTGGCGGAAGTCTATTTAAATGGCGGCGGAAGTCTTGGTTTGGCAGCATATCAACTCTGGCTGGGCTCCACAACTCATAGGACTGGCAATATTACAGCCTAGCGCGACCAAACACATGAACAATCTGGGTACGACCTACAAAACTGGCATGACACGCCAGGTCAGTACATTGAATGTACTTGCAAGACAACCAAATACATAGCATCCAAACAAACAGATGGCAAAGCAAGAACCAAGCGCATGTAATAATCTACTTCATCGCAATTTCTAAGCATGTCATTAAATTTACTAGAGACATAAATAAAGCTAAACACCAACATCATGACATCTACTAGCATTGCAATAACATGACATACCAAACTTACTTCTAGCATGGCAGCAGTAAACATAGCATCGCATCTCAATCATAACATGATATTTCAAAACATGGCATGATCTAGCATTTAAATCAACACATGGCATAAGTTGAATCAAAACACAGTATGGCATCATGAAACTATGCTGAAAATAAACTACCAGTCATATCCATTGCAGACATAACAGGTTAACTTTATGCAACCATCTCATGTTCTGCCATGGCTCTTTCAATGCCAATAACAACATGTTACTCATGCAATAACCAAACTTGTGCACTGAGTCCCTCGGACTCCCTTACCAATGGGTTACCTTCTAACCAAACGGTGATCATGCACGGATCACAAACGGAACCACACTTGGTTCAAACTCACCGAGACCTCGTCTCATGATCATATCAACACATCACCGTGACTTCTAACGATTATCTCACAGTCCAAGTCACCACATTATTTATTACACATTATTCATAAATTTAGTTATTTCCGGTTTATCCTCCATTTCGACCAAGACCCGATAGTGTGACCTACTACGAACTTGTGCCCACGACCGTGGACACGGCTATCGATAGACTTAACACACACTCTAATAATGGCGAGGGTGTCCCGATCTTTCGATGAGATGATAACTATCGATTTGGTGGAGACGACTTTGACGATCCGACTACAAACGTGCACGACGTTGCGCCTTAGCAATCGCTAAACCAATCTCCTGAGGTTACTGACGATGCCGGAAGCACGGTCAGCCTGACCACGAAGGTCTATTCCTGCAAGCAATCGAAGAACGAGCAAAAATATGATAAAGCAATCTGAATATTGCAAATATATATGAGGTATTGATAATAGTGGGGATCCGGAAGCGGTCTTGGTCTGGTCGTTGGACACAAACGAAGTACACGAAGTTGCAATGGTTAACTTTTAACTAAACAAATCCCAAGGAAAAGCTACTAGATGGATCTACTTATATAGGAGCAAGGGGTGGCGGCCAAGGAGGTGGGAGGACGTCCCAAGGCAGCCTAAAACTAAATCTAGGTCGTACAAGGCCAATGGGCCCAAGTGGAGGTGATGTAACACCTTTGGACTTGTAGTTTGACTCGGATTCTGCTGCAGCATCAGATTGTTTCGTCCACAACTCAACGCTCCGGACGAATTTGAAGGTGATTCCACTTGGGTTGGAAAGTGCACGAAATCTAGTTTCCAACAAAAAAAGAATCACCCAATTCGGAGTCCGTATGAAAAACTTGTGTGCGTTTTGGGTCAGGTATGTCTGTGCAGTCCGAATCTGAATCCAGAACGTGAGAGACTTGGACTCTATCTTCTCTTGGGCCAGAAGTGACGTGAGAAAACTTTTTGGACAGCAAATAAACATCTCTTTGTTCCTTATCTTCATATGTGAATTGTACAAATGTCCCATACACCTGCAATTAGACAAAACACAAAAGTGTGTGAAGTATTTTTGTTCTGGATAACATAAATAGATTATTGAATAGTTTGCACTAGAAATCACCTGACAAATATGCATATATGCAATATTTTTTGTCATATCCAAGGTAGTCATGTCCTCATCATCCTCCCCTTCTTGAAAATAAAGCCGTCCTCGGCGTTGCTTAATCTGAAATGTGGCTAACAAAAGAGACAAGGTGTACATGTTGTATATGTATATGTCATCCATTTTTACTTCCCTTGATTTTTGCATATATGACACATGAATAGATGAGTAACTTGCATAGTTCATAAAATCTAAAGCCAAAAAATTAGCACAAGAAGTAGAAGGCATGAAAATATTGTAACTCAGTTTGCACATATAAGTGAAGCTCTTATTCATTTCAAAAGATTGACAATGTTCATCATTAAACCATCCCAACATTGGTGAATAAACCTTACTTGCATCAAATTTACATTCTACAACATGCTTAAATAAGCAAACATGCAATAAGTCATTTAACACAGAATCATCACCAAGATTAGAGGTCATATCAAAATGATTAAACATTGGTTCTTTTGCATCAATAGTTAATTCAATGGGTGCACTCAAAATTGTTGGTATTTCAGTTGTTTGATCACATGGCAAAGTCAAATTATCAACGTAGTCCTCTAAAATAGGTGGTGTGATCAAAGTAGTGGGTAGCTCATCAGATGGTGCATGCAAATTGACAAGGCATTCATCATTCTCATGTAGAGATGGAAGATCAGTACCTTTGTCATTACCTCTTATGATCAACTCAGATGATGTAGCCACTATCGGGGGCGATGTGTCACATGGTGGAGGTGATGTAGTCCTGACAACAACGGATGTGGTTGTCATAGTATGCCTAGTAGTTGAAGGAACAATCATATCAACTCTTGGAATGTGCACCGTGCGCTTGTTCTCCTCGTGGCCAACACGTCATTTTATTTCCTGTTCAGCTTTGCAAGCAAGATGAAACAAATGGTCCATAGGATAACACTCTTCATGAATTAGTATCTCTTGAATATCACGATTTAATCCTCCCCAAAATCTATCCATAAAATCATCTTCACTTTCTTCTAAAGAGGAATGCAACAAGGTAGTTTGTAAATCATCATAATATTTTGTTACAGTTTCACTACCTTGTTTTAAGTGTTGCAACTTCTTAATCATGTCACGAGTATAATAAGCAGGGACGAAAGTATGTCGCATGGCAAGTTTCAAATCATCCCAAGTAGTAGGTATATAATCAGGGTGTAACCGACAATATTCACTCCACCAAACCAAAGCATAACCAGTGAAAGAACCAACCGCAACCTTAACCTTTTATGTTCATCGAAATTATGGGAAGCAAATATATTTTTTATGTCGAACTCCCATTCAATATATAAAGCAGGTTTAAAACGGCCATTAAATGGTGGTATAGATACATTAACCTGATCATGTGCATTTGGATGTTTGTGCACCTCTCGTGACGGTTGTGGTATTTGCAAAGGTGGTGGCACGTCTCCCGCGATCGACAAAGCCCATGAATTGATTCTGGATCCTGTCATGATTAGTAGAACAAGAAACAAAACCCAAAAATAATGTTCCTATAACTACTAGGATGTGGTGGTAAAACGCTCACAGTAAAGCAAATATCAATGTCTTACAAGTTCTTACCATGCAGCAGGCGGTGATCGGCAACCAGCGGTGTCAAGTAACTCCGAATATTGAGTAAAGCGATTGCCAGGGGAGCGTACGTATACACGATGTAGAAATATGTGGAGCTGGGTTGGCTATATATGGTAGCAAAAGATTAGCAATAATCAATTCAAAGATGCAATGTTGAATAAACGCTCAATGACGGTACTGTGCTGATCCTAGGCTAGACCGAACTAGAGACGCGAGCCTAGAACACTAATGAGGTCACGTCGTAGCACAACCAGCATCAATGAAGGATACAAAGTAGCTCTGGACAGCAAGATATAAGTGAAGATCACAACGGCAGTAAAGATAATGATGTGAAACAATAGCCAAGCTGTTTTACTGAACAATGCACAAAACAGATTCCAATCCGAATTCAGGTACGAGATTGATTCTAGATAGATCCAATTTTTTTTCTTCTCTCTTTTTTTTTCTCACGCTTTTTTTTTCTTTTTCTTCTCCCTCTTTTTCTTTTTTTTCTTTCCTTTTCTCTCTTTTTTTTTCTTTAACTTCTTTTTCTCCCTCTTTCCAAGACAAACTAGATAAGATGCAGATTCGATCAGGCGAACATGTGAGTGACTCAACTATGATTATGACAATAAACAGTGCGTAGCACGTGGTGGAAATTGGTGGATTGGATGGTGGACAGCGGATGGGATAATGATGCAGCGGCTGCGTGACTAATGTGAACAGAACTCGAAACTCTAAAGGAACTAGACACTAAGACCAGCAACTCGACACGACGATGCAACCGATAATTCAACTATGCAAGCAATGAAAAGAAAATTGCAAAGGCTCAGACTGGCTTGGACCAAGTATGAATAGATCTAACTCTTTTTTGTGGCTTTTTCTTGGACAATAGGTAAGAAAGTAAATCTAATCTAGGAAAACTGGAAATTCTCACCGAGCAACCTGCAAACTGATACCACTTGATAATGGCGAGGGTGTCCCGATCTTTCGATGAGATGATAACTATCGATTTGGTGGAGACGACTTTGACGATCCGACTACAAACGTGCACGACGTTGCGCCTTAGCAATCGCTAAACCAATCTCCTGAGGTTACTGACGATGCCGGAAGCACGGTCAGCCTGACCACGAAGGTCTATTCCTGCAAGCAATCGAAGAACGAGCAAAAATATGATAAAGCAATCTGAATATTGCAAATATATATGAGGTATTGATAATAGTGGGGATCCGGAAGCGGTCTTGGTCTGGTCGTTGGACACAAACGAAGTACACGAAGTTGCAATGGCTAACTTTTAACTAAAGAAATCCCAAGGAAAAGCTACTAGATGGATCTACTTATATAGGAGCAAGGGGTGGCGGCCAAGGAGGTGGGAGGACGTCCCAAGGCAGCCTAAAACTAAATCTAGGTCATACAAGGCCAATGGGCCCAAGTGGAGGTGATGTAACACCTTTGGACTTGTAGTTTGACTCGGATTCTGCTGCAGCATCAGATTGTTTCGTCCACAACTCAACGCTCCGGATGAATTTGAAGGTGATTCCACTTGGGTTGGAAAGTGCACGAAATCTAGTTTCCAACAAAAAAAGAATCACCCAATTCGGAGTCCGTATGAAAAACTTGTGTGCGTTTTGGGTCAGGTATGTCTGTGCAGTCCGAATCTGAATCCAGAACGTGAGAGACTTGGACTCTATCTTCTCTTGGGCCAGAAGTGACGTGAGAAAACTTTTTGGACAGCAAATAAACATCTCTTTGTTCCTTATCTTCATATGTGGATTGTACAAATGTCCCATACACCTGCAATTAGACAAAACACAAAAGTGTGTGAAGTATTTTTGTTCTGGATAACATAAATAGATTATTGAATAGTTTGCACTAGAAATCACCTGACAAATATGCATATATGCAATATTTTTTGTCATATCCAAGGTAGTCATGTCCTCATCATCCTCCCCTTCTTGAAAATAAAGGCGTCCTCGGCGTTGCTTAATCTGAAATGTGGCTAACAAAAGAGACAAGGTGTACATGTTGTATATGTATATGTCATCCATTTTTACTTCCCTTGATTTTTGCATATATGACACATGAATAGATGAGTAACTTGCATAGTTCATAAAATCTAAAGCCAAAAAGTTAGCACAAGAAGTAGAAGGCATGAAAATATTGCAACTCAGTTTGCACATATAAGTGAAGCTCTTATTCATTTCAAAAGATTGACAATGTTCATCATTAAACCATCCCAACATTGGTGAATAAACCTTACTTGCATCAAATTTACATGCTACAACATGCTTAAATAAGCAAACATGCAATAAGTCATTCAACACAGAATCATCACCAAGATTAGAGGTAATATCAAAATGATTAAACATTGGTTCTTTTGCATCAATAGTTAATTCAATGTGTGCACTCAAAATTGTTGGTATTTCAGTTGTTTGATCACATGACAAAGTCAAATTATCAACGTAGTCTTCTAAAATAGGTGGTGTGATCAAAGTAGTGGGTAGCTCATCAGATGGTGCATTCAAATTGACAAGGCATTCATCATTCTCATGTAGAGATGGAAGATCAGTACCTTTGTCATTACCTCTTATGATCAACTCAGATGATGTAGCCACTCTCGGGGGCGATGTGTCACATGGTGGAGGTGATGTAGTCCTGACAACAATGGATGTGGTTGTCATAGTATGCCTAGTAGTTGAAGGAAAAATCATATCAACTCTTGGAATGTGCACCGTGCGCTTGTTCTCCTCGTGGCCAACACGTCGTTTTATTTCCTGTTCATCTTTGCAAGCAAGATGAAACAAATGGTCCATAGGATAACACTCTTCATGAATTAGTATCTCTTGAATATCACGGTTTAATCCTCCCCAAAATCTATCCATAAAATCATCTTCACTTTCTTCTAAAGAGGAATGCAACAAGGTAGTTTGTAAATCATCATAATATTTTGTTACAGTTTCACTACCTTGTTTTAAGTGTTGCAACTTCTTAATCATGTCACGAGTATAATAAGCAGGGACGAAAGTATGTCGCATGGCAAGTTTCAAATCATCCCAAGTAGTAGGTATATAATCAGGGTGTAACCGACAATATTCACTCCACCAAACCAAAGCATAACCAGTGAAAGAACCAACCGCAACCTTAACCTTTTATGTTCATCGAAATTATGGGAAGCAAATATATTTTTATGTCGAACTCCCATTCAATATATAAAGCAGGTTTAAAACGGCCATTAAATGGTGGTATAGATACATTAACCTGATCATGTGCATTTGGATGTTTGTGCACCTCTCGTGACGGTTGTGGTATTTGCAAAGGTGGTGGCACGTCTCCCGCGATCGACAAAGCCCATGAATTGACTCTGGATCCTGTCATGATTAGTAGAACAAGAAACAAAACCCAAAAATAATGTTGCTATAACTACTAGGATGTGGTGGTAAAACGCTCACAGTAAAGCAAATATCAATGTCTTACAAGTTCTTACCATGCAGCAGGCGGTGATCGGCAACCAGCGGTGTCAAGTAACTCCGAATATTGAGTAAAGCGATTGCCAGGGGAGCGTACGTATACACGATGTAGAAATATGTGGAGCTGGGTTGGCTATATATGGTAGCAAAAGATTAGCAATAATCAATTCAAAGATGCAATGTTGAATAAACGCTCAATGACGGTACTGTGCTGATCCTAGGCTAGACCGAACTAGAGACGCGAGCCTAGAACACTAATGAGGTCACGTCGTAGCACAACCAGCATCAATGAAGGATACAAAGTAGCTCTGGACAGCAAGATATAAGTGAAGATCACAACGGCAGTAAAGATAATGATGTGAAACAATAGCCAAGCTGTTTTACTGAACAATGCACAAAACAGATTCCAATCCGAATTCAGGTACGAGATTGATTCTAGATAGATCCAATTTTTTTTCTTCTCTCTTTTTTTTTTCTCACGCTTTTTTTTCTTTTTCTTCTCCCTCTTTTTCTTTTTTTCCTTTCCTTTTCTCTCTCTTTTTTTTTCTTTAACTTCTTTTTCTCCCTCTTTCCAAGACAAACTAGATAAGATGCAGATTCGATCAGGAGAAGATGTGAGTGACTCAACTATGATTATGACAATAAACAGTGCGTAGCACGTGGTGGAAATTGGTGGATTGGATGGTGGACAGCGGATGGGATAATGATGCAGCGGCTGCGTGACTAATGTGAACAGAACTCGAAACTCTAAAGGAACTAGACACTAAGACCAGCAACTCGACACGACGATGCAACCGATAATTCAACTATGCAAGCAATGAAAAGAAAATTGCAAAGGCTCAGACTGGCTTGGACCAAGGATGAATAGATCTAACTCTTTTTTGTGGCTTTTTCTTGGACAATAGGTAAGAAAGTAAATCTAATCTAGGAAAACTGGAAATTCTCACCGAGCAACCTGAAAACTGATACCACTTGATAATGGCGAGGGTGTCCCGATCTTTCGATGAGATGATAACTATCGATTTGGTGGAGACGACTTTGACGATCCGACTACAAACGTGCACGACGTTGCGCCTTAGCAATCGCTAAACCAATCTCCTGAGGTTACTGACGATGCCGGAAGCACGGTCAGCCTGACCACGAAGGTCTATTCCTGCAAGCAATCGAAGAACGAGCAAAAATATGATAAAGCAATCTGAATATTGCAAATATATATGAGGTATTGATAATAGTGGGGATCCGGAAGCGGTCTTGGTCTGGTCGTTGGACACAAACGAAGTACACGAAGTTGCAATGGCTAACTTTTAACTAAACAAATCCCAAGGAAAAGCTACTAGATGGATCTACTTATATAGGAGCAAGGGGTGGCGGCCAAGGAGGTGGGAGGACGTCCCAAGGCAGCCTAAAACTAAATCTAGGTCGTACAAGGCCAATGGGCCCAAGTGGAGGTGATGTAACACCTTTGGACTTGTAGTTTGACCCGGATTCTGCTGCAGCATCAGATTGTTTCGTCCACAACTCAACGCTCCGGACGAATTTGAAGGTGATTCCACTTGGGTTGGAAAGTGCACGAAATCTAGTTTCCAACAAAAAAAGAATCACCCAATTCGGAGTCCGTATGAAAAACTTGTGTGCGTTTTGGGTCAGGTATGTCTGTGCAGTCCGAATCTGAATCCAGAACGTGAGAGACTTGGACTCTATCTTCTCTTGGGCCAGAAGTGACGTGAGAAAACTTTTTGGACAGCAAATAAACATCTCTTTGTTCCTTATCTTCATATGTGAATTGTACAAATGTCCCATACACCTGCAATTAGACAAAACACAAAAGTGTGTGAAGTATTTTTGTTCTGGATAACATAAATAGATTATTGAATAGTTTGCACTAGAAATCACCTGACAAATATGCATATATGCAATATTTTTTGTCATATCCAAGGTAGTCATGTCCTCATCATCCTCCCCTTCTTGAAAATAAAGCCGTCCTCGGCGTTGCTTAATCTGAAATGTGGCTAACAAAAGAGACAAGGTGTACATGTTGTATATGTATATGTCATCCATTTTTACTTCCCTTGATTTTTGCATATATGACACATGAATAGATGAGTAACTTGCATAGTTCATGAAATCTAAAGCCAAAAAGTTAGCACAAGAAGTAGAAGGCATGAAAATATTGCAACTCAGTTTGCACATATAAGTGAAGCTCTTATTCATTTCAAAAGATTGACAATGTTCATCATTAAACCATCCCAACATTGGTGAATAAACCTTACTTGCATCAAATTTACATGCTACAACATGCTTAAATAAGCAAACATGCAATAAGTCATTCAACACAGAATCATCACCAAGATTAGAGGTCATATCAAAATGATTAAACATTGGTTCTTTTGCATCAATAGTTAATTCAATGGGTGCACTCAAAATTGTTGGTATTTCAGTTGTTTGATCACATGGCAAAGTCAAATTATCAACGTAGTCCTCTAAAATAGGTGGTGTGATCAAAGTAGTGGGTAGCTCATCAGATGGTGCATTCAAATTGACAAGGCATTCATCATTCTCATGTAGAGATGGAAGATCAGTACCTTTGTCATTACCTCTTATGATCAACTCAGATGATGTAGCCACTCTCGGGAGCGATGTGTCACATGGTGGAGGTGATGTAGTCCTGACAACAACGGATGTGGTTGTCATAGTATGCCTAGTAGTTGAAGGAACAATCATATCATCTCTTGGAATGTGCACCGTGCGCTTGTTCTCCTCGTGGCCAACACGTCGTTTTATTTCCTGTTCAGCTTTGCAAGCAAGATGAAACAAATGGTCCATAGGATAACACTCTTCATGAATTAGTATCTCTTGAATATCATGGTTTAATCCTCCCCAAAATCTATCCATAAAATCATCTTCACTTTCTTCTAAAGAGGAATGCAACAAGGTAGTTTGTAAATCATCATAATATTTTGTTACAGTTTCACTACCTTGTTTTAAGTGTTGCAACTTCTTAATCATGTCACGAGTATAATAAGCAGGGACGAAAGTATGTCGCATGGCAAGTTTCAAATCATCCCAAGTAGTAGGTATATAATCAGGGTGTAACCGACAATATTCACTCCACCAAACCAAAGCATAACCAGTGAAAGAACCAACCGCAACCTTAACCTTTTATGTTCATCGAAATTATGGGAAGCAAATATATTTTTTATGTCGAACTCCCATTCAATATATAAAGCAGGTTTAAAACGGCCATTAAATGGTGGTATAGATACATTAACCTGATCATGTGCATTTGGATGTTTGTGCACCTCTCGTGACGGTTGTGGTATTTGCAAAGGTGGTGGCACGTCTCCCGCGATCGACAAAGCCCATGAATTGACTCTGGATCCTGTCATGATTAGTAGAACAAGAAACAAAACCCAAAAATAATGTTCCTATAACTACTAGGATGTGGTGGTAAAACGCTCACAGTAAAGCAAATATCAATGTCTTACAAGTTCTTACCATGCAGCAGGCGGTGATCGGCAACCAGCGGTGTCAAGTAACTCCGAATATTGAGTAAAGCGATTGCCAGGGGAGCGTACGTATACACGATGTAGAAATATGTGGAGCTGGATTGGCTATATATGGTAGTAAAAGATTAGCAATAATCAATTCAAAGATGCAATGTTGAATAAACGCTCAATGACGGTACTGTGCTGATCCTAGGCTAGACCGAACTAGAGACGCGAGCCTAGAACACTAATGAGGTCACGTCGTAGCACAACCAGCATCAATGAAGGATACAAAGTAGCTCTGGACAGCAAGATATAAGTGAAGATCACAACGGCAGTAAAGATAATGATGTGAAACAATAGCCAAGCTGTTTTACTGAACAATGCACAAAACAGATTCCAATCCGAATTCAGGTACGAGATTGATTCTAGATAGATCCAATTTTTTTTCTTCTCTCTTTTTTTTTCTCACGCTTTTTTTTTCTTTTTCTTCTCCCTCTTTTTCTTTTTTTTCTTTCCTTTTCTCTCTCTTTTTTTTTCTTTAACTTCTTTTTCTCCCTCTTTCCAAGACAAACTAGATAAGATGCAGATTCGATCAGGCGAACATGTGAGTGACTCAACTATGATTATGACAATAAACAGTGCGTAGCACGTGGTGGAAATTGGTGGATTGGATGGTGGACAGCGGATGGGATAATGATGCAGCGGCTGCGTGACTAATGTGAACAGAACTCGAAACTCTAAAGGAACTAGACACTAAGACCAGCAACTCGACACGACGATGCA
The DNA here is from genome assembly GCF_002162155.2 of Triticum dicoccoides. Lineage (NCBI taxonomy): Eukaryota > Viridiplantae > Streptophyta > Magnoliopsida > Poales > Poaceae > Triticum > Triticum dicoccoides. The sequence goes on along the minus strand of NC_041393.1, from coordinate 322,301,053 downwards.
ACCGATAATTCAACTATGCAAGCAATGAAAAGAAAATTGCAAAGGCTCAGACTGGCTTGGACCAAGGATGAATAGATCTAACTCTTTTTTGTGGCTTTTTCTTGGACAATAGGTAAGAAAGTAAATCTAATCTAGGAAAACTGGAAATTCTCACCGAGCAACCTGCAAACTGATACCACTTGATAATGGCGAGGGTGTCCCGATCTTTCGATGAGATGATAACTATCGATTTGGTGGAGACGACTTTGACGATCCGACTACAAACGTGCACGACGTTGCGCCTTAGCAATCGCTAAACCAATCTCCTGAGGTTACTGACGATGCCGGAAGCACGGTCAGCCTGACCAGGAAGGTCTATTCCTGCAAGCAATCGAAGAACGAGCAAAAATATGATAAAGCAATCTGAATATTGCAAATATATATGAGGTATTGATAATAGTGGGGATCCGGAAGCGGTCTTGGTCTGGTCGTTGGACACAAATGAAGTACACGAAGTTGCAATGGCTAACTTTTAACTAAACAAATCCCAAGGAAAAGCTACTAGATGAATCTACTTATATAGGAGCAAGGGGTGGCGGCCAAGGAGGTGGGAGGACGTCCCAAGGCAGCCTAAAACTAAATCTAGGTCGTACAAGGCCAATGGGCCCAAGTGGAGGTGATGTAACACTTTTGGACTTGTAGTTTGACTCGGATTCTGCTGCAGCATCAGATTGTTTCGTCCACAACTCAACGCTCCGGACGAATTTGAAGGTGATTCCACTTGGGTTGGAAAGTGCACGAAATCTAGTTTCCAACAAAAAACGAATCACCCAATTCGGAGTCCGTATGAAAAACTTGTGTGCGTTTTGGGTCAGGTATGTCTGTGCAGTCCGAATCTGAATCCAGAACGTGAGAGACTTGGACTCTATCTTCTCTTGGGCCAAAAGTGACGTGAGAGAACTTTTTTGGACAGCAAATAAACATCTCTTTGTTCCTTATCTTCATATGTGGATTGTACAAATGTCCCATACACCTGCAATTAGACAAAACACAAAAGTGTGTGAAGTATTTTTGTTCTGGATAACATAAATAGATTATTGAATAGTTTGCACTAGAAATCACCTGACAAATATGCATATATGCAATATTTTTTGTCATATCCAAGGTAGTCATGTCCTCATCACACTCTGTAGAGGTAGCACAATGTACCCACACCACGGAACCCATGGCCTCGCACTCCCATTCGGGTGGACCAACAGCGTTCCGACAAAACTGATCTACTGCCATGACACTCTCCCGGCAACTCGGACCAACACCCTTTTTGGGTTCAGTCCTGGGTGGCCCAGTGACTACCAAAGGCATTAAACGTCCATAGTCGTGGCAAAACAAAAATGGTCCCAAATGGGGACAAAGCGTGCAAAACAACTCGGGCACACAAGGTTTATGTCCGCCTACCTGATCAGGGTAGCGCGCGCCCATAACCTTCCCTCGTTGGAGGCACCGGCGAGAGAGATGACAATAGACCGCATTAGGGCCCTTCCCGTAAAAGGCAAATGTGGTTGCACTGGAAAAAGCTCGATTTGGTGGCACTATGACTCAATCCCATAGATGACAGAGGAGGTTTATAATTATTAAGTCATATTACCATCTTCTCCACCATCATCAACATTATGAGCATATTTAACAAGAATGCAAAAATGAGCATGCAACATACAGATGCATTAACAAATACCAAGCTTCTCAAGAGAACAGCTGTAGCATATGAAACATGGCAATACCAAGACTACTGACATGAACCAAAACAAAGGCATGATATTATCAACAACACATCCAACTAGCATGTCAAAAGATATCCTGAAAGCACAAGAATGCATGGCACACAACACCAACATATAGCATGACTGAAATAACGGCATACGAAACAAGCAAGAAACTACTGCAACTAAACACACGAGTTGCAAGCAAAGTCAACATGCAAATTTGGGGCTCATGATAAGAGGTTGGCTTTCCTGGGGGTCGAGGAATATTCCAGAAATTAGTGCAAGGAGAACAGTTCACTCTCAGAGAGGCTGAATTAGGGCAAGGGGAAAATGGGCATTTTCAGAATGTGCCAACATAAAGAAAATAGTCCCATCGAATAGATCTCAACAAACAGAGAACCTGAGCGTTGGAATCGCCTCAATCAGAGTCATGGTTGAAAAGTTGTGGTCGTTCACTTTTTAGGCACAAAAGTGGCTTAAACAGTGAACATTCACAATTTAGCCTTTTCGGCGGGCGGGGGTTGAAAACAGACAATGCCTTTTAAGAAATACGCTTTCAGATCAGTGAAAATGTACTTTGATTCAAAGAGGCACGAAAATATGCTTTCGGAGAACTAAAGACGTAATCTAGTGGATTATGCCTCCACCTATCCACGTTAGCGTACCTGGTCAACAGGGTTGTTAGGCTGGTAGGTGGGGTCCACGGGCGGTGGGGCCCGCCTGGCCTGGCTTCTTCTTCCTCCCACTCGTGGGCGCGACCGGCCAAGGCAGACGACCGCCTCGACGGCGACTGCCGGCGACTCCGGCCACCATTCGCGACGGGCAACATACCCAGACGCTCTGGAGGGAGGGGCGCATCTTGCAGTGATCTTAGTTGCCGGCGAGGAATATCGTAGAGGGAGCAGCATGACCCGCGGTGGAGAGGGGCTTCGGCCACCGGAGGACATGGAGCTACGGTGGTGGAGAGGAGGGGCTGGGGCTATAGGGGGGACCCATAGGGAACTGGGGAAGGCAATGATGGTGAGGAATAGGAGGTAGGGGCTTGGCTTCGCTGGAATCAGGCAAAACCCGAGGCGGTGGCCATGGCGATGGTGGGGGTCGGGGAACGGCTTCGGGGCTAAGTGGAGCGCTCCGGGAGGCGTAGAGGATTGAGTGGGAGCTCTTGATGAGCTCCAGAGTGTTGAGGGCAGGCTATATAAAGCCGGGGCAACAGCACTGATAGAGGCGGAGGTGTCCCGTCTTTCGATGAGATGTTGGATTTCGCTTTGGTGGAAGTCAACTTTGACGATCCGACTACGAACGTGCGAGGACGTCGCGCCTTAGCAATCGCTAAACCAACTCCGAGAGGTTATTGACCACGCCGGAGCACGATCAACCTGACCACGAGGGTCTGTTTCCTGCGAGCAAACGAAGAACAAGCAAGAAACTGAGATTGCAATCTGGATATTGCGAATATAAGATGAAAGCTTTATTGATCAAGGTGGGGTTCTGTGACGCCTTTGTCTGGTCGTTGAACACAAACGAAGTACGCGAAGTTGCAGCTATGGCGAACTTTTAATCTAAACAAAACCCAAAGTCTAAACGGTGCCCTAAGGGCTGTATATATGGAGGAAGAGAGGGGGAATTTCGTGGCCCTTGGTGGAGGGGTCCGAAATCAACCCTATCTCTTGTTTCCCCACACATACGGACTCTAAAAATAGCCTATACTTATGTATTTCGAAATTACATGGGTCTGGCCCAATAAAAAGGTGACGCAGCACCTATAATAGCCTCGGGACGAAATTTATGAAGTGGCATCTTGTATATTTCGTCCAAGGCTTCATGCACCCATTATGGTGGCTTCAAAGTCCTGAAATCATCACTTGTAACTCCGTTCTTGTTCCCCTTGCGCATGGCATCATCTCCATGCTTGTTCTTGCTCCAATGTTCATCCTTCTCCAAGCTAGGCCCTTCATTTGTAAGCAAAACAAATGTATCCAATTTAGGCAGCATCATATTCTCATGAACATTAGAATCATTACCAAGAAACGAAAGTACCTGATAATTTAATTGGCGTGCGCGAGCTCTAGTAATTGGTCCCGTATATGTAGAAGTAGGGGCTATGGGTGTAACAATGGTATTGATGTCCTCATCACCTAACGCACCTCTCCAACAACAACAACAACGACTACCTCCACGTCGCGAAACAGATCTCCGCCGAGCGAGCCGTGTTCCTCTTGCGTTTGGCCAAACTGTTGGTGCTGTTGTTGATACTTCTGTGGCTCCTGCTGCTGATGCGGAGGAGGATGATTATGTGGGAGATTATGAGGATGAGGTCGATCAAAATCAGCACTACGTGCAGCCACCTTGATGAGGACATCAATACAATTGTTACACCCACAGCCCCTCCTGCTATACATACTGGACCAATTACTAGAGCTCGTGCACGCCAACTAAATTACCAGGTACTTTCGTTTCTTGGTAATGATTCTAATGTTCATGAGAATATGATGCTGCCTAAATTGGATACATTTGTTTTGCTTACAAATGAAGGGCCTAGCTTGGAGAAGGATGAACATTGGAGCAAGAACAAGCATGGAGATGATGGCATGCGCAAGGGGAACAAGAACGGAGTTACAAGTGATGATTTCAGGACTTTGAAGCCACCATAATGGGTGCATGAAGCCTTGGACGAAATATACAAGATGCCACTTCATAAATTTCGTCCCGAGGCTATTTTAGGTGCTGCGTCACCTTATTATTGGGCCAGGCCCATGTAATTTCGAAATACATAAGTATATGCTATTTTTAGAGTCCGTATGTGTGGGGAAACAAGAGATAGGGTTGATTTCGGACCCCTCCACCAAGGGCCACGAAATTCCCCCCTCTTCCTCCATATATACAGTCCTTAGGGCATCGTTTAGACTTTGGGTTTTGTTTAGATTAAAAGTTCGCCATAGCTGCAACTTCGCGTACTTCGTTTGTGTTCAACGACCAGACAAAGGCGTCACAGAACCCCACCTTGATCAATAAAGCTTTCATCTTATTTTCGCAATATCCAGAATTGCAATCTCAGTTTCTTGCTTGTTCTTCGTTTGCTCGCAGGAAACAGACCCTCGTGGTCAGGTTGATCGTGCTCCGGCGTGGTCAATAACCTCTCCGAGTTGGTTTAGCGATTGCTAAGGCGCGACGTCCTCGCACGTTCGTAGTCGGATCGTCAAAGTCGACTGCCACCAAAGCGATATCCATCATCTCATCGAAAGACGGGACACCTTTGACTCTATCATATGCTATCCCTCCCCTTCTTTGTTCGAGGTAAACCTAAAACAAAGTCCATAGATATATCCTCCCAAGGAACACTAGGTACAGGCAAAGGCATATATAAACCATGAGGATTGAGTCGTGACTTAGCTTTTTGACATGTAGTGCAGCGAGCAATAAAACGCTCAACATCCCGTCTCATCTTTGGCCAAAAGAAATGTGTAGCAAGTACGTCCTCCGTCTTCTTCACGCCAAAGTGTCCCATTAATCCTCCTCCATGCGCCTCCTGCAACAACAAAGGACGAACGGAGCTAGCTGGAATGCATAGCTTGTTAGCACGAAACACAAATCCATCGTTAACGACAAACTTGTTCCACATTCTTCCTTCTTTACAATTCTGCATTACATCTTTAAAATCAGCATCATGCACATATTGATCTTTGATGGTCTCCAAACCAAATATTTTGAAGTCAAGTTGTGAAAGCATAGTATAGCGACGAGACAATGCATCAGCAATAACATTTTCTTTTCCCTTCTTGTGTTTAATGACATAAGGGAAAGTCTCAATGAATTCAACCCATTTAGCATGTCTACGATTCAGTTTAGCTTGACTTTTAATATGTTTCAAAGATTCATGATCAGAATGTATAAAAAATTCTTTGGGCCATAAATAATGTTGCCATGTTTCTAAAGTCCGAACAAGAGCATATAATTCTTTATCATAAGTAGAATAATTCAGACTAGGCCCACTCAATTTTTCAGAAAAGTATGCAACAGGTTTGCCATCTTGCAATAACACCTCCTAATCCAATTCCACTAGCATCACATTCAAGCTCAAAAGTCTTATTAAAATCAGGAAGTTGGAGTAAAGGAGCATGTGTCAACTTATCTTTCAATACCGTGAAGGCTTCTTCCTGTGCAGTACCCCAAAGAAAAGGCACATCTTTCTTTGTAAGCTCATTGAGAGGTGCAGCAATGGTGCTGAAATCTCTCACAAAACGCCTATAGAATCCAGCGAGGCCAAGAAAACTCCTCACTTGTGTGACCGTTTTGGGCTGCGGCCAACTCTCAATAGCTTCAATCTTGGCTTTATCAACTTCAATTCCCTGTGGAGTAACAACATAGCCAAGAAAAGATACTCGGTCGGTGCAAAAGGTGCACTTCCCAAGGTTACCAAACAAACGTGCATCACGTAGAGCAATAAAAACAGCACGTAAATGTTCCAAATGTTCTTCCAAAGATCTACTATAAATCAATATGTCATCAAAGTAAACTACCACAAATCGTCCAATGAAAGCACGTAAAACTTCGTTCATTAATCTCATGAAAGTACTAGGTGCATTAGTTAACCCAAAAGGTATGACTAACCACTCATATAATCCAAACTTAGTTTTAAATGTTGTTTTCCATTCATCTCCCAATTTCATACGAATTTGATGGTAGCCACTACGCAAATCAACTTTGGAGAATATTGTAGAGCCACTCAATTCATCAAGCATATCATCTAGCCTAGGAATAGGATGACGAGAACGAATAGTCCCATCGAATAGATCTCAACAAACAGAGAACCTGAGCGTTGGAATCGCCTCAATCAGAGTCATGGTTGAAAAGTTGTGGTCGTTCACTTTTTAGGCACAAAAGTGGCTTAAACAGTGAACATTCACAATTTAGCCTTTTCGGCGGGCGGGGGTTGAAAACAGACAACGCCTTTTAAGAAATACGCTTTCAGATCAGTGAAAATGTACTTTGATTCAAAGAGGCACGAAAATATGCTTTCGTAGAACTAAAGACGTAATCTAGTGGATTATGCCTCCACCTATCCACGTTAGCGTACCTGGTCAACAGGGTTGTTAGGCTGGTAGGTGGGGTCCACGGGCGGTGGGGCCCGCCTGGCCTGGCTTCTTCTTCCTCCCACTCGTGGGCGCGACCGGCCGAGGCAGACGACCGCCTCGACGGCGACTGCCGGCGACTCCGGCCACCATTCGCGACGGGCAACATACCCAGACGCTCTGGAGGGAGGGGCGCATCTTGCAGTGATCTTAGTTGCCGGCGAGGAATATCGTAGAGGGAGCAGCATGACCCGCGGTGGAGAGGGGCTTCGGCCACCGGAGGACATGGAGCTACGGTGGTGGAGAGGAGGGGCTGGGGCTATAGGGGGGACCCATAGGGAACTGGGGAAGGCAATGATGGTGAGGAATAGGAGGTAGGGGCTTGGCTTCGCTGGAATCAGGCAAAACCCGAGGCGGTGGCCATGGCGATGGTGGGGGTCGGGGAACGGCTTCGGGGCTAAGTGGAGCGCTCCGGGAGGCGTAGAGGATTGAGTGGGAGCTCTTGATGAGCTCCAGAGTGTTGAGGGCAGGCTATATAAAGCCGGGGCAACAGCACTGATAGAGGCGGAGGTGTCCCGTCTTTCGATGAGATGTTGGATTTCGCTTTGGTGGAAGTCAACTTTGACGATCCGACTACGAACGTGCGAGGACGTCGCGCCTTAGCAATCGCTAAACCAACTCCGAGAGGTTATTGACCACGCCGGAGCACGATCAACCTGACCACGAGGGTCTGTTTCCTGCGAGCAAACGAAGAACAAGCAAGAAACTGAGATTGCAATCTGGATATTGCGAATATAAGATGAAAGCTTTATTGATCAAGGTGGGGTTCTGTGACGCCTTTGTCTGGTCGTTGAACACAAACGAAGTACGCGAAGTTGCAGCTATGGCGAACTTTTAATCTAAACAAAACCCAAAGTCTAAACGGTGCCCTAAGGGCTGTATATATGGAGGAAGAGAGGGGGAATTTCGTGGCCCTTGGTGGAGGGGTCCGAAATCAACCCTATCTCTTGTTTCCCCACACATACGGACTCTAAAAATAGCCTATACTTATGTATTTCGAAATTACATGGGCCTGGCCCAATAAAAAGGTGACGCAGCACCTAAAATAGCCTCGGGACGAAATTTATGAAGTGGCATCTTGTATATTTCGTCCAAGGCTTCATGCACCCATTATGGTGGCTTCAAAGTCCTGAAATCATCACTTGTAACTCCGTTCTTGTTCTTGCTCCAATGTTCATCCTTCTCCAAGCTAGGCCCTTCATTTGTAAGCAAAACAAATGTATCCAATTTAGGCAGCATCATATTCTCATGAACATTAGAATCATTACCAAGAAACGAAAGTACCTGGTAATTTAGTTGGCGTGCACGAGCTCTAGTAATTGGTCCAGTATGTATAGCAGCAGGGGCTGTGGGTGTAACAATTGTATTGATGTCCTCATCATCCTCCCCTTCTTGAAATGAAGTCGTCCTCGACGGAAGTTCATCTTCCTCACCCAAATAAGGCTTCAAATCTACAATGTTAAAAGTGGGACTAACCCCAAAATCTGCAGGCAGCTCAAGTTTATATGCATTATCATTTATTTTCTCTAACACCTTAAAGGGACCATCAGCACGTGGCATTAGCTTTGATTTGCGCAAATCAGGAAATCTATCCTTACGCAAATGTAACCAAACAAGATCTCCAGGTGCAAACACAACATGTTTTCTACCCTTATCTCCAGCAAGTTTATATTTAGCATTCATACGCTCAATGTTTTCCTTAGTTAACTCATGCATTTTTAAAATCAATTCAGCACGTTGTTTAGCATCAAAATTAACCTTCTCTGAAGATGGAAGAGGCAACAAATCAATAGGTGCACGAGGTAGGAAACCATACACAACTTCAAAAGGGCACATCTTAGTAGTAGAATGCAATGACCGATTATAAGCAAATTCAATATGAGGCAAGCATTCCTCCCACATTTTCTTATTATTCTTCAAAACAGCCCTAAGCATAGTAGACAACGTTCTATTGACTACTTCAGTTTGTCCATCAGTTTGGGGGTGACAAGTAGTACTAAAAAGCAGTTTAGTCCCCAACTTAGCCCATAAACATCTCCAAAAGTGGCTAAGAAATTTAGTATCACGATCTGAAACAATAGTATTTGGCACACCATGCAAGCGAATAATTTCACGAAAGAACAAATCAGCAACATTAACAGCATCATCGCTTTTATGACATGGTATGAAGTGTGCCATTTTCGAGAATCTATCCACGACAACAAATATGCTATCCCTCCCCTTCTTTGTTCGAGGTAAACCTAAAACAAAGTCCATAGATATATCCTCCCAAGGAACACTAGGTACAGGCAAAGGCATATATAAACCATGAGGATTGAGTCGTGACTTAGCTTTTTGACATGTAGTGCAACGAGCAATAAAACGCTCAACATCCCGTCTCATCTTTGGCCAAAAGAAATGTGTCGCAAGTACGTCCTCCGTCTTCTTCACGCCAAAGTGTCCCATTAATCCTCCTCCATGCGCCTCCTGCAACAATAAAAGACGAACGGAGCTAGCTGGAATGCATAGCTTGTTAGCACGAAACACAAATCCATCGTTAACAACAAACTTGTTCCACATTCTTCCTTCTTTACAATTCTGCATTACATCTTTAAAATCAGCATCATGCACATATTGATCTTTGATGGTCTCCAAACCAAATATTTTGAAGTCAAGTTGTGAAAGCATAGTATAGCGACGAGACAATGCATCAGCAATAACATTTTCTTTTCCCTTCTTGTGTTTAATGACATAAGGGAAAGTCTCAATGAATTCAACCCATTTAGCATGTCTACGATTCAGTTTAGCTTGACTTTTAATATGTTTCAAAGATTCATGATCAGAATGTATAACAAATTCTTTGGGCTATAAATAATGTTGCCATGTTTCTAAAGTCCGAACAAGAGCATATAATTCTTTATCATAAGTAGAATAATTCAGACTAGGCCCACTCAATTTTTCAGAAAAGTATGCAACAGGTTTGCCATCTTGTAATAACACACCTCCTAATCCAATTCCACTAGCATCACATTCAAGCTCAAAAGTCTTATTAAAATCAGGAAGTTGGAGTAAAGGAGCATGTGTCAACTTATCTTTCAATACCGTGAAGGCTTCTTCCTGTGCGGTACCCCAAAGAAAAGGCACATCTTTCTTTGTAAGCTCATTAAGAGGTGCAGCAATGGTGCTGAAATCTCTCACAAAACGCCTATAGAATCCAGCGAGGCCAAGAAAACTCCTCACTTGTGTGACCGTTTTGGGCTGTGGCCAACTCTCAATAGCTTCAATCTTGGCTTTATCAACTTCAATTCCCTGTGGAGTAACAACATAGCCAAGAAAAGATACTCGGTCGGTGCAAAAGGTGCACTTCCTGATGAGGACATCAATACAATTGTTACACCCACAGCCCCTGCTGCTATACATACTGGACCAATTACTAGAGCTCGTGCACGCCAACTAAATTACCAGGTACTTTCGTTTCTTGGTAATGATTCTAATGTTCATGAGAATATGATGCTGCCTAAATTGGATACATTTGTTTTGCTTACAAATGAAGGGCCTAGCTTGGAGAAGGATGAACATTGGAGCAAGAACAAGCATGGAGATGATGGCATGCGCAAGGGGAACAAGAACGGAGTTACAAGTGATGATTTCAGGACTTTGAAGCCACCATAATGGGTGCATGAAGCCTTGGACGAAATATACAAGATGCCACTTCATAAATTTCGTCCCGAGGCTATTTTAGGTGCTGCGTCACCTTATTATTGGGCCAGGCCCATGTAATTTCGAAATACATAAGTATAGGCTATTTTCAGAGTCCGTATGTGTGGGGAAACAAGAGATAGGGTTGATTTCGGACCCCTCCACCAAGGGCCACGAAATTCCCCCCTCTTCCTCCATATATACAGCCCTTAGGGCATCGTTTAGACTTTGGGTTTTGTTTAGATTAAAAGTTCGCCATAGCTGCAACTTCGCGTACTTCGTTTGTGTTCAACGACCAGACAAAGGCGTCACAGAACCCCACCTTGATCAATAAAGCTTTCATCTTATATTCGCAATATCCAGATTGCAATCTTAGTTTCTTGCTTGTTCTTCATTTGCTCGCAGGAAACAGACCCTCGTGGTCAGGTTGATCGTGCTCCGGCGTGGTCAATAACCTCTCGGAGTTGGTTTAGCGATTGCTAAGGCGCGACGTCCTCGCACGTTCGTAGTCGGATCGTCAAAGTCGACTTCCACCAAAGCGAAATCCACCATCTCATCGAAAGACGGGACACCTTTGCCTCTATCAGAAAGCATAGTATAGCGGCGAGACAATGCATCAGCAATAATATTTTCTTTTCCCTTCTTGTGTTTAATGACATAAGGAAAAGTCTCAATGAATTCAACCCATTTAGCATGTCTACGATTCAGTTTAGCTTGACTTTTAATATGTTTCAAAGATTCATGATCAGAATGTATAACAAATTCTTTGGGCCATAAATAATGTTGCCATGTTTCTAAAGTCCGAACAAGAGCATATAATTCTTTATCATAAGTAGAATAATTCAGACTAGGCCCACTCAATTTTTCAGAAAAGTATGCAACAGGTTTGCCATCTTGTAATAACACACCGCCTAATCCAATTCCACTAGCATCACATTCAAGCTCAAAAGTCTTATTAAAATCAGGAAGTTGGAGTAAAGGAGCATGTGTCAACTTATCTTTCAATACCGAGAAGGCTTCTTCCTGTGCAGTACCCCAAAGAAAAGGCACATCTTTCTTTGTAAGCTCATTGAGAGGTGCAGCAATGGTGCTGAAATCTCTCACAAAACGCCTATAGAATCCAGCGAGGCCAAGAAAACTCCTCACTTGTGTGACCGTTTTGGGCTGCGGCCAACTCTCAATAGCTTCAATCTTGGCTTTATCAACTTCAATTCCCTGTGGAGTAACAACATAGCCAAGAAAAGATACTCGGTCGGTGCAAAAGGTGCACTTCCCAAGGTTACCAAACAAACGTGCATCACGTAGAGCAATAAAAACAGCACGTAAATGTTCCAAATGTTCTTCCAAAGATCTACTATAAATCAATATGTCATCAAAGTAAACTACCACAAATCGTCCAATGAAAGCACGTAAAACTTCGTTCATTAATCTCATGAAAGTACTAGGTGCATTAGTTAACCCAAAAGGTATGACTAACCACTCATATAATCCAAACTTAGTTTTAAATGTTGTTTTCCATTCATCTCCCAATTTCATACGAATTTGATGGTAGCCACTACGCAAATCAACTTTGGAGAATATTGTAGAGCCACTCAATTCATCAAGAATATCATCTAGCCTAGGAATAGGATGACGAGAACGAATAGTAATATTATTAATGCCTCTACAATCAACACACATACGTGATGTACCATCCTTTTTCGGCACTAGAATAATAGGAACAACACAAGGACTAAGGGATTCGCGTATATAACCTTTGTCGAGAAGCTCTTGTACTTGACGCATAATCTCCTTCGTCTCCTCTGGATTGGTACGGTATGGCGCACGGTTTGGCAGTGAAGCACCGGGAATTAAGTCGATCTGATGCTCAATCCCTCGAATAGGTGGTAATCCCGGTGGCACGTCTTGTGGAAAGACGTCAGCGAACTCCTGCAAAATGTTAGTGATAGCAGGAGGCAAAGAGGAAGGCACGTCCTCGAATGAAAATAATGCCTCTTTGCACACAAAAGCATAGCAAACAGATTTGCTGAAATCTAGCTTATCAATATCAGATTTGGTGGCAAATAAACATGCACTTTTTAATTTAATTTCAGAAGCAACACTAGATGGTTTATTATTAGGCTTCATTTGTTGCTCAAATTCTTTTGCCACAATCTGATTTTCACTCTTATTCTTCTTTTGTTGTGCTTTATTAGCTCTATGAATATCATCTTTCAAAATAGAATCAGGAGTCATAGGAAGCAAAGTAATATTTTTATCCTTATGAACAAGAGTATACTGATTGTTTCTACCATGGTGTACAGAATTTTTATCAAATTGCCATGGTCTACCAAGTAATAAGGAACATGCTTGCATAGGTACCACATCACAATCAACATAATCAGCATATGTAGATATACTAAAATGCACACGAACAGTACGTGTTACCTTAACCTTGCCGCTGTTGTTGAACCATTGGATGTAGTAAGGATGTGGATGTGGTCTTATGGTGAGAGAAAGCTTCTCCACCATCTCCATGCTAGCCAAGTTGTTGCAGCTCCCTCCGTCTATTATGACGCGCACAGAACATTCCTTCACAACTCCCTTGGTATGGAACAAATTGTTCCTCTGATTTTGCTCAGCTTGTGTGACCTGCACACTCAAAACACGTTGAGCAACTAAACATTCATACCTGTCAGCGTCTTTAGGAGCCATGTATTGCATCTCATGATCAGAATCATCTCCACCATGTTCTTCACGTGTAATAAGAGCCAATGTCTCCTCATCATAGTCACTAGCGGACTCATATCCACCATCCGCGGTAGCAATCATCACACGCGGAGATTTGCATTACCTCGCATAATGACCTCCTCCCTTACAACGACGACAAATAATATCACTTGTGTGCCCTGTTGAAGCCATGGAAGAAGAAGAACGTTGTGCAGGCCCCGCAGGTGCGCTCTTGGCAGATAATGGTGGTTGTGCCTGTTTTCTTGTATCACGGCTGGAGGTGGCACCGGATGGAGGTGCTGGTGTAGTTGAAGTAGAAGATGGACGTGGTGTCCATGATGAAGGTCGGCCTACAGAAAAGTTAGTTCGCCCCAATGCTTGTCGATCCTGCACTTCACGTTCAGCTTTACAAGCAAGATGGAATAAACGAGTGATATTAGTATACTCCTTATAGTCTAGAATGGTCTGAATCTCTCTATTTAATCCACCCAGAAAACGTGCAAGCATAGCTTCATTCTCCTCAACAATACCACATCTAATCATGCCAGTTTGTAATTCCTGATAATATTCTTCTACAGAATTTTTCCCTTGTCTTAAACGCTGCAATTTTTGAAGCAATTCACGTTGATAATATGGTGGAACCCAACGCGTATGGATAGCAGTTTTCAAAGCAGCCCAAGTAGTTGGAATAGGATATAATCTACAATGTTCAGACCACCATACACATGCAAAACTAGTGAAAGCACAAACAGCAGCAGCAACTCGTCTCTCCTCAGGATATTGTAAACATGTAAATCGTTGTGCAGTTTCTAACTCCCAAGTAAGATATATATCAGGAACATATCTACCGTCAAATGGCGGAATATTCAATTTCAGTTTAGGAATATGGACATCATCGCGTACCTGAGGTGGTGGTGCAGGCCTACCATTACGAATATATACCTGAGGTCGACCTGCTGGTGGTGGTGCTGGTGGCTGCTCGTAGATCTGATTTTGATCAACCTCATCCTCATAATCGCCCGCATACTCATCATCCTCCTGGGTACCAGCAGGAGCAGTAGCAGGAGCCAAAGAAGCACCAACAGCAGTAACAGCAGCACCAGAATTTTGTCCTGGCACAATAGGAACACGCTGTGCTCGTCCATACTGATTCGGAAGGGGGCGTAGTTGTTGTTGTTGCAGAGGTGCGACAGGTGCAGCCGGTGGTGGAAGACGCGCAAGCAGTTCATTAAATCTGTTATCGAGCTTTGTTTCGAACGTCTTCTCAAGGCCAGTGATCTTCTCCATGGCCTCTTCAAAATTGTTCAGCACATCTTGTACCTGTTCAGTCATCATTTGCTGAAACTTATCATGAAGCTCCTTGTTCGATAAGTTCTCCCAGTCAATCTCGTCAGCTTGTGATCCTGGCATGGTTAGCAGCAATAGAAACACGCAAGAATATGATCCTACAGACTACTAAGAAGTGGTGGTGGTGTATCACAAATCCGTCAAGCAAATCTCAGATTCTTACCAGTTCTTACCCAGCAGCAGGCGGTGATCGGCAACCGTTGTAGTCAAAAACTCTCAAAGCTTGGATAGAGCGATTACCAGGGAGAGTCAAACACACGACGTAGATGTATGTGGAGCTGGGAAGGCTTATAGTATGGTAGCAAAAAGGGTCAGCAATAATCAATTCAGAGATGCAAAGTTGAATAAATGCTCAACGACGGTACTGTGCTGGTCCTAGGCTAGACTGTGCTAGAGACGCGAGCCTAGAACACCAACAAAATCACGGCGCGGCACGTAAACAAGGGAAAAGCACACTCTGAAATTTTTTTTCGCTCTTTTTTTTGTGCTCTTTTTTTTTCGCTGCTTTTTTTTTTGCGAAAAATCACTATAATGGCGAGTGTCTCAAAACTCTTCCTAGCTCAAACGGACAGGATGGGCACGAAATTTTTTCGACCAATTTTTTTTTTCGACTGCCCGGACCAAAAAACTGGAAATGGGTCAAAAAAAACTTCCTATAATGGCACCTGTCTCAAAACACTCAGAAACACCTAAAAATAGGATAGCCAGAAAATTTTTCGAAAAATGCGTTTTCGAAAATTTTTGGGCCTAAACGGAGCGTGGCTACCCAACTCTTTTTTTTTCGAAACCTACTCCGGCAAGGAAACACGAATCGGAATCTAGATGGATCCCGAAAACAAACCTAATAAGCAAGAAACTCGGCTTGGTGGTGGATATATGGTGGTGGTACATGGCAGCGGTGGTGGTAGCGGTGGTAGTATATGGATATGGATCGGTGGTGGTATATGGATACGGATTCGGAGCGGTGGCGGATAAGCGGTGGTGGTAGATGGCAGGGGCGATGATGATGGTGCGGCGGCGGCGTGACAACTTATGACCAGAACTCGAAACTCTAAAAGACTAGACTCTAAGACCAGCAACTAGACACGACGATGCAACCGCAAATTCAACAAAGCAAAACCCTAAAAAGATTATCCAAAGGCTCAGATTGGTTCGGATATGATGAACTAACCCTAATTTTTTTTGTGGCTTTTTCGTGGACTGTAGGTATGAAGAACAGACTCGATCTAAACTATGAAAAACTGTAAAATCTCACCGAGCAACCTGGAAATCTGATACCACTTGATAGAGGCGGAGGTGTCCCGTCTTTCGATGAGATGTTGGATTTCGCTTTGGTGGAAGTCGACTTTGACGATCCGACTACGAACGTGCGAGGACGTCGCGCCTTAGCAATCGCTAAACCAACTCCGAGAGGTTATTGACCACGCCGGAGCACGATCAACCTGACCATGAGGGTCTGTTTCCTGCGAGCAAACGAAGAACAAGCAAGAAACTGAGATTGCAATCTGGATATTGCGAATATAAGATGAAAGCTTTATTGATCAAGGTGGGGTTCTGTGACGCCTTTGTCTGGTCGTTGAACACAAACGAAGTACGCGAAGTTGCAGCTATGGCGAACTTTTAATCTAAACAAAACCCAAAGTCTAAACGGTGCCCTAAGGGCTGTATATATGGAGGAAGAGAGGGGGAATTTCGTGGCCCTTGGTGGAGGGGTCCGAAATCAACCCTATCTCTTGTTTCCCCACACATACGGACTCTAAAAATAGCCTATACTTATGTATTTCGAAATTACATGGGCCTGGCCCAATAATAAGGTGACGCAGCACCTATAATAGCCTCGGGACGAAATTTATGAAGTGGCATCTTGTATATTTCGTCCAAGGCTTCATGCACCCATTATGGTGGCTTCAAAGTCCTGAAATCATCACTTGTAACTCCGTTCTTGTTCCCCTTGCGCATGGCATCATCTCCATGCTTGTTCTTGCTCCAATGTTCATCCTTCTCCAAGCTAGGCCCTTCATTTGTAAGCAAAACAAATGTATCCAATTTAGGCAGCATCATATTCTCATGAACATTAGAATCATTGCCAAGAAACGAAAGTACCTGATAATTTAATAGGCGTGCGCGAGCTCTAGTAATTGGTCCCGTATATGTAGCAGTAGGGGCTGTGGGTGTAACAATGGTATTGATGTCCTCATCAAGCACCCGAGACGGTCACCGCCGAGCGATCCCGTCCAAGGCTCTGCCGGCTGCAGGGCTCACAGGGAGGAGTGGGAAGGTGACGAGGGGGATGCGGACGATGCGCAGGAGCACACGGAGTCGGGCAACGCTTGCGGACGATAGGGAGAAGAGGAAAGGAGCTAGGAAGGCGACGGTGGCCATGAGGCTCACTGTTCGGTCGTTGGAACAATGCACCGGAGAAGAAAACGGAGGGGGAGAGGGGTCTAGGGGAACAGCGACGATGATGTCGAGCTACTAGACACGCGGGGATGAACCCAATCCGGCCGGAGCGGCTCTGCCGTCGCCAACAGTAGCTAGACCACCGTTTTGGCCGGCATTGCCTGTGGTCACCACCAACAACGCACGCTCTGGCTTCCTTCGCGATGCCAACTCATGTTTACAGCATAGACCATCCAAGGTAGAGTATTACTACGATGAAGAAACGAGCAAAGACAAAGGGAGCTAAGTAAACTAAGCCTCACAAGTTTGTTGTAGCAAACTTGACCACATTCTAGAGATTAAACCAGAGAGGTTAAGTGGTAAACTGGTTGTTTGGGAGGCTTAGGGTAGCAAGGACTACAGTCATGGGTAGGCCATAAGGATAAGAATTTAACATAGTTGCTTTGCAACTGCTAAATTAGGTCCAGAAACAAAATGAGGAGGAAGCACCCACTAGGAGTGTTGGCTAGGGCTACCACTAGGCAAATCTTGATGATTTGGACATATGTAGATGTTGTAAATAGATCATACCAAATGGACTTGCCAAAATGGTACTTGTTTCACAAGCATCTCTTTTGTCCAGAAACTTGGAAAAATTCTAGGAAAATATTGGCTAAATGAAATGAGCCACAATCTTGTGGAGGTGGATCATATGGATAGGAGAAGGCTTGGGAATATTTTCAGCCACAAGATAAAATGTACTTGCTTCACAAACTGAAAATTTGGATAGAAACCAAGAATTGCTCTCATGCACAGATAGCTCAATTAAATGAGCTGAATTTAGGTGGAGTCTAATGATTTTGGATATTTGAGAAGATGGCAAAGTTCCATCCCATTTGGAAACTCTATGAAGGTACTTCCTTCACAAAGTTGCAATCTGGTCAGAAACTTTGAAAAATTGCACAGGGAGCTAGGATGAAGGGATTGAGCTCATTTTGGGTATCCATGGGTGATTTATCAATGTTAACCACCCTGCCAAATTGCAGCTCAATTGCAATTAGGAATAAAGCACTTCCTTTTAAAATTTCAGAGAAGGCAAAAACTTGCATTGGATCATGTGCCCAATTTTTGAACTATGGGACATGGGATAATGATGGAACTAGTGATTATATAGCAAGGAAAAGCTCCACAATTTACGTGGGAATTTTCTCTTCTATAAAAATGGTAGTTCCTTTAGGAAGTGGTAGAAATGAAATATTGGCATTAAATAAGAAAAGGCAATTTTCCTTATTTAATTATGGCCAATATCTTTGCCAGAGCTGGGATTAGGCATAAATATCAACTCCACCCACTTTCATGAATTTAGGAGGTGACTAGATATGCCTTCGGATTTTTATTCCGCAGAAAGACAAGAAAAGGAATAAATCACAAATAAAGTTATTGCATGGGACTTAGCAATATTTTTGCATATCCAGGGTTTGGAAAGGTAAAAGGGTCTCTGGGAATAGATAGGATGATCAATAGATCAAAGAAAATGATGGCCCCTTTGTAATCACAAAGGGCATATTCAAATTCCAAAATTTTGGAATTAGGGTTTGAGAGGGTTTAAGATTATGCAAATGAGGTCTTTCCCACTGAAAAAGACATGAGCAAGGTTTTGAATGGTTGGAAATGACAAGAATTCTCCGAATCATCCAGCAAACTCAGGAGAAAGATTTTGAGAAATGATCGCCAGGAAGGAATAACAACACAAAAATTCATAACCCAATTTTGGGGTTGTTACACCTACAAATCACCGTGTTCAAATTTGGCATTGTTCCGGGCTCATTTACCATATTTAAGGGATTATGTGCATTTTCTAGGCATTTGGCGCATATAAATCCAATCCAGCTACAGCTGCAGGGATGTGATGTGAGGGACGTGGATTGCCGTTCGATCGTGGCGCATCCTACGGTGCACACGCGCGATCCGCGTGGTTGGGGTTTCGACCAATCATAACGCAACACAGAATAGTCTCTGCACACACGATTTCTGGAAGCGACCGAGATGAACCGTGTGCGGTAATGAACAAGCAAAATTGTAAGGGAAGCCAAATTTCCTTTGTCGTTTGTCGTTGAGCTCTTAAAAACCACCGCACTATACGTTTGCCCGACCCCTCCGTCCTAGAGCTCTCTCCAAGCGTCGTTCATGGCACCACGCCGCACAGTAACTGGTAAGCAAGCGATGGCATCCCGCCGCGCCATGTTCCTCGCCGCCCACGACCTCACACATGGTAAGGATGCGATGGCATCTCACCCGACCGAGTTCATCGCTGCTAGCGGCCACACAGTTACGTGGGCGGACTTTGAGGGTGCCATGTCCGAATGGGTGGTGGATCTAGAGGCGGCCAAAGCCACACAGGAGGATCGGAAAAGGCAGTAAGCAGTCAAGAAAAGAGACTCCCACTGCCGCAAGAAAGAAGAGGCCGCACGCCGTGATGAGGAGAGCTTCGTGGAGTTCGAAGCACGGTTGGCTGCCGCCTACAAGGCCGAGAAGGAGAACACCATCGTCTAGCCAGCATGCCCCGATGGCAGCATGTGAGATGTAGTTTAAGTTTGTAGTATTAGAGAAAATTACCAGTAGTACTTTAAGTTTGTAGTATTAACGTACAATGTCGGTAAGAGCGTCCTTTGAGGGCTTTGAGCGTTGATTAGCATGTGTGACTGTGTGCGCCTTTTTGCGTTAATCATTAGAAGATTACAAAACACACAGTTTCTATGCCGTACCCGTGTGCGTTTTTTTACATTAATGATCATAATTCTATTACATGTGCGATGGTTCCTAATAAACCAGGCGTACCATTGACCGAAAAAAGTCGACTACACGTGTACATTTTTTTGCAGACGGGAACTGCCAATTTTCTGTTTTCTCGCACACGAGTATTTTATGCGCTTCGTCTCCGTTGTGTGTCTCCCCTGCCCAAGTTTCAAGTTTCATAGCGAAATTTTCATTGGGTGCGCTATTTCAGAATTTATTCCTCCAACAACATCCCCACCCATCAAATTTCCTCAGTATCTCCCCCCCACTTCCCCCCCCCTCCCACGCCTCCCCTACCGGCAGCTCAAACCATCGCCGCCACAACCACAACTTCAACCACATCTATGTTCTGCTCAGATCTAGTCAGGTAACCCACCGATCTCTATCATGGCCCCGGCCTGATTGCTTAAATGGCACCTACGAAACATCCTCATGCCTCCAAATCCCCACCGTCCCTATCTCTAGAGCATCGCCGTGCAAGCCTAACCACATATCACGTGGAGGTCGAGGAGCTGATGGTGGTCTGTGGCGCGATGGCCGCTGTGCGTGTTGACCCGGAGGAACACCTCGCCTCCGCCGCCGCCAACATGGTGCAGGCTCTGGTCTAGAAGAAGTGCCCCGACGACTACCTCCAGGACTTAACAGGTATGATCTGACCAGCTAAATCTTACCAATACCACTTGCAATGGCTATGTTTTGTACGATTGATGTATTAAGCATGTCCGTGCCCTGTTTATTTCAGTACTGCACACTGTGTGATGTTCAAGTATTAACTGTTCAGTTCAATTTCACCAATACCAGCAACAAACTTTGCTACCATGCTACTCTCCGCAACGAAGATATACTAGAGATGTTGCCCATTTGCTATTTTTGGTGGATGCTAACCCTGTTGTACTTAACATGCCTATCCATGTACTTACGCAGGGCCATAACGAGCGATGCTGTTGTTTGCCGTCAAGGTTAGCTGCATCCCATGTCTTACAGTATTTTACATCATTTGTGCAATTGCAATTTGGCTTCTAACATTTACTTTCTTCTTGTAGGTACACATGTCGGGGGGCACTGATCCATGCTTCGACCTGTAGGAAGAGCTCACCTCCGCCGCCGCTGACTTTGGGCGGGCTCTGGCCAAGATGAAGTGACCCGGCAACTACCTCTCTGGAATTACCAAGTATGAACTCACCAGTTCAATCTTACCAATACTAGTTGCAATTAATGGCTATGTTTTGTACGGTTGATGTCTTAAGCATCTTGTAGTAAACATGCCTAACACGTTTGAGCTATTTTCCCTACCTTCTTATAGACAACTGGGCCATTATCTGCTCTGGCATCACCTGCCTTGTGATGTTTAACTCTACCAATTGCATTTTTATCAGTACCAATTTCAATGGCCATAAAGCCTGTTGCAATTAACAGTTGTATCAATTTTTAAACAGTTGTATTTCAATGGATACAAACTTACAAAACATGAATTAGGATGCTGTTAAGCCTATTGCAATTAACAGCTGTATCCATTTTTTAATCCATCCCTTTGCTACCGCGCTACTCTTTCGCAATGAAGATATCTACAGATGCAGCCGTTTTATTACCATTTGTTATTTTTGGTGAATGTTAACCCTGTTGTAGTTAACATTGGCTTTCCATGTACTTACACAGGGCTACAATGGGGGATGCTATTGTTTTTCGTCGAGGTTAGCTGCATCCCATGTCTTATAAACCATCTATTCCTAAATTTAAGTATTTTTAGAGATTCCAATATAGAGTACATAAGGAGCAAAATGAGTGAATCTAGATTCTAATCTAAACTATATCTATAATTCTATATACGTCCGTATGTAGTTCATATTGAAATGTCCAAAAATACTTGTACTTTGGAATGTAGGTAGTTGTATTTTACATCATTTGTGCAATCTCATTTAGCTTCTAACATTTATTGGTTGCTTGTAGGTACGTATATGAACGGTACCGATCCACGCTTCGATCCCTTTTGCGTATGGGTTAATTAGATATTCATGAACAAACATCAATTGACGAAACTAAGAAAATTTGTTAGGCGAAAGAAACAGGCGATGGGAATTAAGATTTTTATTTACACTTTGTCCAAGACATCAGTGAACTTCAGAATGGTAAGTAATCTGTAGCCTTTTCCCCTTGCCCACAACAAGTTACTCTATTAGTCCTCATGATCTAATATTTTTCTCTTTTCGGTGGTTTCCGAAGCTGTTTACTGATGATTACCTTGCAAACAACATTACCGGAGTGGAGGCAACTAAGGTTAAATTGTATAATTCGTGCTACCATGATAATGCTCTAGAAGTCTTCCTGAAGGTGGTGAAGGATGAGCGGGCGATCGTCACAAGGGGTTGGACAAAACTTGTTTGTGCCTATGGCATGCAGGAAGGCACACTATGGGCATTCCGCTTCTTCAACAACATCGACAGTCAAAATGATTTACACTTGTCTCTTCACCTTTACCGCCAGTAAATATTGTGGTTCATCATAGTTAATTGATGTCTAATCCTGTAATTACTGAACATATTGTACTGACAATTTTATTTATGGATTCGTTGTTGAACCATTGTGCTGAGAATTTGAATTGCACATTTCATATTTCAAAATTTCCAATTCCAATAATAAATTACAGCCAAAAAAATTGTACAGGAGAGAATAAAATAATGTGCACACGGTTAGAAACAAAACATTGTGTGCGATGAAAAAAGAAAATAGACGGTTCTTTGACGTGAAATGTTTGCGATGCCCTTCAGACGCACACACGGTTTCGTCTCATATGCATGTGCGATTCATGGTAATACAGCAAACATTTCAAACCATTGTGCGTGTGTGGTAGAAATACCAATCACACACAGTTACGAAAATGTACACGTTGGCGTTAGTAGAGGCACCGCACACATTTTACATTCTTGAACCGTGTGCGATAACGTACCTATCACAAACATATCGACAGATTAAATGTTGATTTCCACCTTTTTCACACGACTATAGCGGCCTAATCGTTTGGGGTGTGCATACAAACGGAAACGTTTTCCTTGGATTGACTGTGTGGGATGTACATACGAACGGAAACGTTTTCCCTGGATTGACTGTGTGGGTAGTACATACGAACGGAAATGTTTTCCCTGGAATGACTGTGTGGGATGTACATAAGAACGCAAACGTACTCCTTGGATTGATTGTGTGTGATATACATACGTACGGAAATGTTTTTCTGAGATTCATCGTGTGGAATGTACATACAGACAGAAACAATTGGGTTTCGATGCCTCGCCCGATCGCACACGAGCCAGCTTGTGTGCTAGGAGGGCCTATCCCCGACAATTTCTGGGTCACGTGGGAAGGACCCCCCTATCGCCCATACTCACTTAGCGACGGTTCCAAGTGCCATCGCGGAAAGGGGTTAAAAACCGTTTATATAGCACCGACATGTACCAGTGATTCCTATTGCAACAATAAGAACATTGATACTTCTCCGTCGTATCTATAATTTTTGATTGTTTCATGCCAATATTATACAACTTTCACATACTTTTGGCAACTTTTAATATGATTTATTGAACTAACCTATTGATCCAGTGCCCAGCGCCAGTTCCTTATCAAACGAAGTCCAAACGCGATAAAAATTTACGGAGAATTATTTTTGGAATATATGTTATTTTTAAGAGGTGGAATCAACGCAAACGGGGGACCATAGAGCCCACAATCCACCAGGGCACGCCATAGGCCCCAGCCGTGCCCTGGTGTCTTATGCCCTCCTCATAAGGCGGTTGAGGCTCTTCTTCTGGCGCAATAAAGATAATTTATGGAAAAAATCGTGTAAAAATTTCAGTGCAATCGGAGTTACGGATCTCCGTGAATTTAAGAAACCGTGAAGGGCCAGATCTGGGGAGCGCAAAACAGAAGAGAACAGAGAGGGAGATCCAATCTCGAAGGGGCTCCCGCCCCTCCGCTGCCATGGAGGCCATGGACCATAGGGAGAACCCTCCTCCCATCTAGGGGGGAGGCCATGGAAGAAGAAGAAGGGGGGGTCTCTCCCCCTCTCTGCCGGTGGCGCTGGAGTGTCGCCGGGGCAAGGATCATGACTGCGATCTACATCAACAATCTTGCTACCGTTAACACCAACTTTCTCCCCCTCTATGTAGTGGTGTAACACCCCTTCTCTCCGCTGTAATCTCTACTTAAACATGGTGCTCAACTCCGTATATTATTTCCCAATGATATGTGGTTATCCTATGATGTTTGAGTAGATCTGTTTTGTCCTATGGGTTAATCGTGATCTTGGTTGGTATGATTGTACTCCCTCCGTTTCTAAATATAAGTCTTTGGAGAGATTCCACTATGGACCACATACGGAGCAAAATGAGTGAATCTACACACAAAATGCATCTATATACATCTGTATGTGGTCTATAGTGAAATACCTACAAAGACTTATATTTAGGAATGGAGGGAGTATATTTTATTTATGGTGCTTTCCTATGATGCCCTCCATCTCGCGCAAATGTGAGGGGCCCCCGCTGTAGGGTGTTGCAATATGTTCATGGTTTCCTTATTGTCACTGTTGTGGGGGTGACAGCAGCCTAAAGGCGGATAAGTGGGTTATGGCGTATGGGAGTAAAGAGGACTTGATACTTAATGTTATTGTTGGGTTTAACGACCTTAATGATCTTTAGTAGTTGCGGATGCTTGCTAGGGGTCCAATCATAAGTGCATATGATCCAAGTAGAGAAAGTATGTTAGCTCATGCCTCTCCCTCATATAAAATTGCGAGACTGATTACCGGTACTTGTTATTGATTGTCTAGGGACAAATGACTATTTTTTGACAAAAGCTATCTACTTTTACTACTTTTCATTTCATTCGTGGTTTTATTCTCGCAAAATAATTTCACACTTGTTCTAGGTAAAGCAAACGATAAGTATGCGTAGAGTGGTATCGGTGTGGAACTTGAGGGAATATTTTTTCTACCTTTAGCTCCTCGTTGGGTTCGACACTCTTATTTATCGAAGAAAGTTACAAATGATCCCCTATACTTGTGGGTTATCAAGACCTTTTTCTGGCGTCGTTGCTGGGGAGCAATAGCGTGGGGTGAATGTTCTCGTGTGTGATTGCTTGCTTTATCACCAAGTAGTTTTTATTTCCTGTAATAAGTTGTTCTATATATTTATGCAATAATCACAAATGGTGGTGTAAGAAAATCGTCAAAAATGTGCAAAACGTTTGCTGATAGAGGCAAAGGTGTCCCGTCTTTCGATGAGATGGTGGATTTCGCTTTGGTGGAAGTCGACTTTGACGATCCGACTACGAACGTGCGAGGACGTCGCGCCTTAGCAATCGCTAAACCAACTCCGAGAGGTTATTGACCACGCCGGAGCACGATCAACCTGACCACGAGGGTCTGTTTCCTGCGAGCAAACGAAGAACAAGCAAGAAACTAAGATTGCAATCTGGATATTGCGAATATAAGATGAAAGCTTTATTGATCAAGGTGGGGTTCTGTGACGCCTTTGTCTGGTCGTTGAACACAAACGAAGTACGCGAAGTTGCAGCTATGGCGAACTTTTAATCTAAACAAAACCCAAAGTCTAAACGATGCCCTAAGGGCTGTATATATGGAGGAAGAGAGGGGAATTTCGTGGCCCTTGGTGGAGGGGTCCGAAATCAACCCTATCTCTTATTTCCCCACACATACGGACTCTAAAAATAGCCTATACTTATGTATTTCGAAATTACATGGGCCTGGCCCAATAATAAGGTGACGCAGCACCTAAAATAGCCTCGGGACGAAATTTATGAAGTGGCATCTTGTATATTTCGTCCAAGGCTTCATGCACCCATTATGGTGGCTTCAAAGTCCTGAAATCATCACTTGTCACTCCGTTCTTGTTTCCCTTGCGCATGCCATCATCTCCATGCTTGTTCTTGCTCCAATGTTCATCCTTCTCCAAGCTAGGCCCTTCATTTGTAAGCAAAACAAATGTATCCAATTTAGGCAGCATCATATTCTCATGAACATTAGAATCATTACCAAGAAACGAAAGTACCTGGTAATTTAATTGGCGTGCACGAGCTCTAGTAATTGGTCCAGTATGTATAGCAGCAGGGGCTGTGGGTGTAACAATTGTATTGATGTCCTCTTTACAATTCTGCATTACATCTTTAAAATCAGCATCATGCACATATTGATCTTTGATGGTCTCCAAACCAAATATTTTGAAGTCAAGTTGTGAAAGCATAGTATAGCGACGAGACAATGCATCAGCAATAACATTTTCTTTTCCCTTCTTGTGTTTAATGACATAAGGGAAAGTCTCAATAAATTCAACCCATTTAGCATGTCTACGATTCAGTTTAGCTTGACTTTTAATATGTTTCAAAGATTCATGATCAGAATGTATAACAAACTCTTTGGGCCATAAATAATGTTGCCATGTTTCTAAAGTCCTAACAAGAGCATATAATTCTTTATCATAAGTAGAATAATTCAGACTAGGCCCACTCAATTTTTCAGAAAAGTATGCAACAGGTTTGCCATCTTGTAATAACACACCTCCTAATCCAATTCCACTAGCATCACATTCAAGCTCAAAAGTCTTATTAAAATCAGGAAGTTGGAGTAAAGGAGCATGTGTCAACTTATCTTTCAATACCGTGAAGGCTTCTTCCTGTGCGGTACCCCAAACAAAAGGCACATCCTTCTTTGTAAGCTCGTTGAGAGGTGCAGCAATGGTGCTGAAATCTCTCACAACACGCCTATAGAATCCAGCGAGGCCAAGAAAACTCCTCACTTGTGTGACCGTTTTGGGCTGCGGCCAACTCTCAATAGCTTCAATCTTGGCTTTGTCAACTTCAATTCCCTGTGGAGTAACAACATAGCCAAGAAAAGATACTCGGTCGGTGCAAAAGGTGCACTTCCCAAGGTTACCAAACAAACGTGCATCACGTAGAGCAATAAAAACAGCACGTAAATGTTCCAAATGTTCTTCCAAAGATCTGCTATAAATCAGTATATCATCAAAATAGACTACCACAAATCGTCCAATGAAAGCACGTAAAACTTCGTTCATTAGTCTCATGAAAGTACTAGGCGCATTAGTTAACCCAAAAGGCATGACTAACCACTCATATAATCCAAACTTAGTTTTAAATGCTGTTTTCCATTCATCTCCCAATTTCATACGAATTTGAAGGTATCCACTACGCAAATCAACTTTGGAGAATATTGTAGAGCCACTCAATTCATCAAGCATATCATCTAGCCTAGGAATAGGATGACGATAACGAATAGTAATATTATTAATGCCTCTACAATCAACACACATACGTGATGTACCATCCTTTTTCGGCACTAGAATAATAGGAACAGCACAAGGACTAAGGGATTCGCGTATATAACCTTTGTCGAGAAGCTCTTGTACTTGACGCATAATCTCCTTCGTCTCCTCTGGATTGGTACGGTATGGTGCACGGTTTGGCAGTGAAGCACCGGGAATTAAGTCAATCTGATGCTCAATCCCTCGAATAGGCGGTAATCCCGGTGGCACGTCTTGTGGAAAAACGTCAGCGAACTCCTGCAAAATGTTAGTGACAGCAGGAGGCAAACTTTTAACTAAACAAATCCCAAAGTCTAAACGATGCCCTAAGGGCTGTATATATGGAGGAAGAGGGGGGAATTTCGTGGCCCTTGGTGGAGGGGTCCGAAATCAACCCTATATCTTGTTTCCCCACACATACGGACTCTAAAAATAGCCTATACTTATGTATTTCGAAATTACATGGGCCTGGCCCAATAATAAGGTGACGCAGCACCTAAAATAGCCTCGGGACGAAATTTATGAAGTGGCATCTTGTATATTTCGTCCAAGGCTTCATGCACCCATTATGGTGGCTTCAAAGTCCTGAAATCATCACTTGTAACTCCGTTCTTGTTCCCCTTGCGCATGCCATCATCTCCATGCTTGTTCTTGCTCCAATGTTCATCCTTCTCCAAGCTAGGCCCTTCATTTGTAAGCAAAACAAATGTATCCAATTTAGGCAGCATCATATTCTCATGAACATTAGAATCATTACCAAGAAACGAAAGTACCTGGTAATTTAGTTGGCGTGCACGAGCTCTAGTAATTGGTCCAGTATGTATAGCAGCAGGGGCTGTGGGTGTAACAATTGTATTGATGTCCTCATCATCCTCCCCTTCTTGAAATGAAGTCGTCCTCGACGGAAGTCCATCTTCCTGACCCAAATAAGGCTTCAAATCTGCAATGTTAAAAGTGGGACTAACCCCAAAATCTGCAAGCAGCTCAAGTTTATATGCATTATCATTTATTTTCTCTAACACCTTAAAGGGACCATCAACACGTGGCATTAGCTTTAATTTGCGCAAATCAGGAAATCTATCCTTACGCAAATGTAACCAAACAAGATCTCCAGGTGCAAACACAACATGTTTTCTACCCTTATCTCCAGCAAGTTTATATTTAGCATTCATACGCTCAATGTTTTCCTTAGTTAACTCATGCATTTTTAAAATCAATTCAGCACGTTGTTTAGCATCAAAATTAACCTTCTCCGAAGATGGAAGAGGCAACAAATCAATAGGTGCACGAGGTAGGAAACCATACACAACTTTAAAAGGGCACATCTTAGTAGTAGAATGCAATGAACGATTATAAGCAAATTCAATATGAGGCAAGCATTCCTCCCACATTTTCTTATTATTCTTCAAAACAGCCCTAAGCATAGTAGACAACGTTCTATTGACTACTTCAGTTTGTCCATCAGTTTGGGGGTGACAAGTAGTACTAAAAAGCAGTTTAGTCCCCAACTTAGCCCATAAACATCTCCAAAAGTGGCTAAGAAATTTAGTATCACGATCTGAAACAATAGTATTTGGCACACCATGCAAGCGAATAATTTCACGAAAGAACAAATCAGCAACATTAACAGCATCATTGCTTTTATGACATGGTATAAAGTGTGCCATTTTCGAGAATCTATCCACGACAACAAATATGCTATCCCTCCCCTTCTTTACAATTCTGCATTACATCTTTAAAAGCAGCATCATGCACATATTGATCTTTGATGGTCTCCAAACCAAATATTTTGAAGTCAAGTTGTGAAAGCATAGTATAGCGACGAGACAATGCATCAGCAATAACATTTTCTTTTCCCTTCTTGTGTTTAATGACATAAGGGAAAGTCTCAATGAATTCAACCCATTTAGCATGTCTACGATTCAGTTTAGCTTGACTTTTAATATGTTTCAAAGATTCATGATCAGAATGTATAACAAATTCTTTGGGCCATAAATAATGTTGCCATGTTTCTAAAGTCCGAACAAGAGCATATAATTCTTTATCATAAGTAGAATAATTCAGACTAGGCCCACTCAATTTTTCAGAAAAGTATGCAACAGGTTTGCCATCTTGTAATAACACACCTCCTAATCCAATTCCACTAGCATCACATTCAACCTCAAAAGTCTTATTAAAATCAGGAAGTTGGAGTAAAGGAGCATGTGTCAACTTATCTTTCAATACCGTGAAGGCTTCTTCCTGTGCGGTACCCCAAACAAAAGGCACATCCTTCTTTGTAAGCTCGTTGAGAGGTGCAGCAATGGTGCTGAAATCTCTCACAAAACGCCTATAGAATCCAGCGAGGCCAAGAAAACTCCTCACTTGTGTGACCGTTTTGGGCTGCGGCCAACTCTCAATAGCTTCAATCTTGGCTTTGTCAACTTCAATTCCCTGTGGAGTAACAACATAGCCAAGAAAAGATACTCGGTCGGTGCAAAAGGTGCACTTCCCAAGGTTACCAAACAAACGTGCATCACGTAGAGCAATAAAAACAGCACGTAAATGTTCCAAATGTTCTTCCAAAGATCTGCTATAAATCAGTATATCATCAAAATAGACTATCACAAATCGTCCAATGAAAGCACGTAAAACTTCGTTCATTAGTCTCATGAAAGTACTAGGCGCACTAGTTAACCCAAAAGGCATGACTAACCACTCATATAATCCAAACTTAGTTTTAAATGATGTGTTCCATTCATCTCCCAATTTCATACGAATTTGATGGTATCCACTACGCAAATCAACTTTGGAGAATATTGTAGACCCACTCAATTCATCAAGCATATCATCTAGCCTAGGAATAGGATGACGATAACGAATAGTAATATTATTAATGCCTCTACAATCAACACACATACGTGATGTATCATCCTTTTTCGGCACTAGAATAATAGGAACAGCACAAGGACTAAGGGATTCGCGTATATAACCTTTGTCGAGAAGCTCTTGTACTTGACGCATAATCTCCTTCGTCTCCTCTGGATTGGTACGGTATGGTGCACGGTTTGGCAGTGAAGCACCGGGAATTAAGTCAATTTGATGCTCAATCCCTCGAATAGGCGGTAATCCCGGTGGCACGTCTTGTGGAAAGACGTCAGCGAACTCCTGCAAAATGTTAGTGACAGCAGGAGGCAAAGAGGAAGGCACGTCCTCGAATGAAAATAATGCCTCTTTGCACACAAAAGCATAGCAGACAGATTTGTTGAAATCTAGCTCATCAATATCAGATTTGGTGGCAAATAAACATGCACTTTTCAATTTAATTTCAGAAGCAACACTAGATGGTTTATTATTAGGCTTCATTTGTTGCTCAAATTCTTTTGCCACAATCTGATTTTCACTCTTATTCGTCTCCTGTTTTGCTTTATTAGCTCTATTAATATCATCTTTCAAAATGGAATCAGGAGTCATAGGAAGCAAAGTAATATTTTTATCCTTATGAACAAGAGTATAGTGATTGTTTCTACCATGGTGTACAGAATTTTTATCAAATTGCCATGGTCTACCAAGTAATAAGGAACATGCTTGCATAGGTACAACATCACAATCAACATAATCAGCATATGTAGAGATACTAAAATGCACACGAACAGTACGTGTTACCTTAACCTTGCCGCTGTTGTTGAACCATTGGATGTAGTAAGGATGTGGATGTGGTCTTGTGGTGAGAGAAAGCTTCTCCACCATCTCCATGCTAGCCAAGTTGTTGCAGCTCCCTCCGTCTATGATGACGCGCACAGAACGTTCCTTCACAACTCCCTTGGTATGGAACAAATTGTGCCTCTGATTTTGCTCAGCTTGTGTGACCTGCACACTCAAAACACGTTGAGCAACTAAACATTCATACCTGTCAGCGTCTTCAGGAGCCATGTATTGCGTCTCATGATCAGAATCATCTCCACCATGTTCTTCACGTGTAATAAGAGCCAAAGTCTCCTCATCATAGTCACTAGCGGACTCATATCCACCATCCGCGGTAGCAATTATCACACGCGGAGATTTGCATCTCTCGCATAATGACCTCCTCCCTTACAACAACGACAAATAATATCACTTGTGTGCCCTGTTGATGCCATGGAAGAAGAAGAACGCTGTGCAGGCCCCGCAGGTGCGCTCTTGGCAGATATTGGTGGTTGTGCCTGTTTTCTTGTATCACGGCTGGAGGTGGCACCGGATGGAGGTGCTGGTGCAGTTGAAGTAGAAGATGCACGTGGTGTCCATGATGAAGGTCGGCCTGCAGAAAAGTTAGTTCGACCCAATGCTTGTCGATCCTGCACTTCACGTTCAGCTTTACAAAGCAAGATGGAATAAACGAGTGATATTAGTATACTCCTTATAGTCTAGAATGGTCTGAATCTCTCTATTTAATCCACCCAGAAAACGTGCAAGCATAGCTTCATTCTCCTCAACAATACCACATCTAATCATGCCAGTTTGTAATTCCTGATAATATTCTTCTACAGAATTTTTCCCTTGTCTTAAACGCTGCAATTTTTGAAGCAATTCACGTTGATAATATGGTGGAACCCAACGCGTACGCATAGCAGTTTTCAAAGCAGCCCAAGTAGTTGGAATAGGATATAATCTACAATGTTCAGACCACCATACACATGCAAATCTAGTGAAAGCACAAACGGCAGCAGCAACTCGTCTCTCCTCAGGATATTGTAAACATGTAAATCGTTGTGCAGTTTCTAACTCCCAAGTAAGATATTTATCAGGAACATATCTACCCTCAAATGGTGGAATATTCAATTTCAGTTTAGGAATATGGACATCATCTCGTACCTGAGGTGGTGGTGCAGGCCTACCATTACGAATATATACCTGAGGTCGACCTGCTGGTGGTGGTACAGGTGGCTGCACGTAGTGTTGATTTTGATCAACCTCATCCTCATAATCTCCCACATAATCATCCTCCTCCGCATCAGCAGCAGGAGCCACAGAAGTATCAACAGCAGCACCAACAGTTTGGCCAAACGCAAGAGGAACACGGCTTGCTCGGCGGAGGTCTGCTTCGCGACGTGGAGGTAGTCGTTGTTGTTGTTGTTGGAGAGGTGCGTTAGGTGCAGCGGGTGGTGGTGGTGGAAGACGCGCGAGCAATTCATTAAACTTGTTATCGAGCTTTGTTTCGAACGTCTTCTCAAGGCCAGTGATCTTCTCCATGGCCTCTTCAAAATTGTTCAGCACATCTTGCACCTGTTCAGTCATCATTTGCTGAAACTTATCATGAAGCTCCTTGTTCGATAAATTCTCCCATTCAATCTCGTCGGCTTGTGATCCTGGCATGGTTAGCAGCAATAGAAACACACAAGAATAGGATAGCCAGAAATTTTTTCGAAAAATGCGTTTTCGAAAAATTTTGGGCCTAAACGGAGCGTGGCTACCCGACTCTTTTTTTTTCCGAAACCTACTCCGGCAAGGAAACACGAATCGGAATCTAGATGGATCCCGAAAACAAACCTAATAAGCAAGGAACTCGGATTGGTGGTGGATATATGGTGGTGGTATATGGCAGCGGTGGTGGTAGCGGTGGTAGTATATGGATATGGATCGGTGGTGGTATATGGGCACGGATTGGTGGTGGTATATGGATACGAATTCGGAGCGGTGGTGGTAGATGGCAGGGGCGATGATGATGGTGCGGCGGCGGCGTGACAACTTATGACCAGAACTCGAAACTCTAAAAGACTAGACTCTAAGACCAGCAACTAGACACGACGATGCAACCGCAAATTCAACAAAGCAAAACCCTAAAAAGATTATGCAAGGCTCAGATTGGTTCGGATATGAGGAACTAACCCTAAATTTTTTTTGTGGCTTTTTCGTGGACTATAGGTATGAAGAACAGACTCGATCTAAACTACGAAAAACTGTAAAATCTCACCGAGCAACCTGGAAATCTGATACCACTTGATAGAGGCAAAGGTGTCCCGTCTTTCGATGAGATGGTGGATTTCGCTTTGGTGGAAGTCGACTTTGACGATCCGACTACGAACGTGTGAGGACGTCGCGCCTTAGCAATCGCTAAACCAACTCCGAGAGGTTATTGACCACGCCGGAGCACGATCAACCTGACCACGAGGGTCTGTTTCCTGCGTGCAAACGAAGAACAAGCAAGAAACTAAGATTGCAATCTGGATATTGCGAATATAAGATGAAAGCTTTATTGATCAAGGTGGGGTTCTGTGACGCCTTTGTCTGGTCGTTGAACACAAACGAAGTACGCGAAGTTGCAGCTATGGCAAACTTTTAATCTAAACAAAACCCAAAGTCTAAACGATGCCCTAAGGGCTGTATATATGGAGGAAGAGGGGGGAATTTCGTGGCCCTTGGTGGAGGGGTCCGAAATCAACCCTATCTCTTGTTTCCCCACACATACGGACTCTAAAAATAGCCTATACTTATGTATTTCGAAATTACATGGGCCTGGCCCAATAATAAGGTGACGCAGCACCTAAAATAGCCTCGGGACGAAATTTATGAAGTGGCGTCTTGTATATTTCGTCCAAGGCTTCATGCACCCATTATGGTGGCTTCAAAGTCCTGAAATCATCACTTGTAACTCCGTTCTTGTTTCCCTTGCGCATGCCATCATCTCCATGCTTGTTCTTGCTCCAATGTTCATCCTTCTCCAAGCTAGGCCCTTCATTTGTAAGCAAAACAAATGTATCCAATTTAGGCAGCATCATATTCTCATGAACATTAGAATCATTACCAAGAATCATTATAGTCTAGAATGGTCTGAATCTCTCTATTTAATCCACCCAGAAAACGTGCAAGCATAGCTTCATTCTCCTCAACAATACCACATCTAATCATGCCAGTTTGTAATTCCTGATAATATTCTTCTACAGAATTTTTCCCTTGTCTTAAACGCTGCAATTTTTGAAGCAATTCACGTTGATAATATGGTGGAACCCAACGCGTACGCATAGCAGTTTTCAAAGCAGCCCAAGTAGTTGGAATAGGATATAATCTACAATGTTCAGACCACCATACACATGCAAAACTAGTGAAAGCACAAACGGCAGCAGCAACTCGTCTCTCCTCAGGATATTGTAAACATGTAAATCGTTGTTCAGTTTCTAACTCCCAAGTAAGATATATATCAGGAACATATCTACCCTCTAATGGTGGAATATTCAATTTCAGTTTAGGAATATGGACATCATCTCGTACCTGAGGTGGTGGTGCAGGCCTACCATTACGAATATATACCTGAGGTCGACCTGCTGGTGGTGGTACAGGTGGCTGCACGTAGTGTTGATTTTGATCAACCTCATCCTCATAGTCTCCCACATAATCATCCTCCTCCGCATCAGCAGCAGGAGCCACAGAAGTATCAACAGCAGCACCAACAGTTTGGCCAAACGCAAGAGGAACACGGCTTGCTCGGCGGAGGTCTGCTTCGCGACGTGGAGGTAGTCGTTGTTGTTGTTGTTGTTGGAGAGGTGCGTTAGCTGCAGCGGGTGGTGGTGGTGGAAGACGCGCGAGCAATTCATTAAACTTGTTATCGAGCTTTGTTTCGAACGTCTTCTCAAGGCCAGTGATCTTCTCCATGGCCTCTTCAAAATTGTTCAGCACATCTTGCACCTGTTCAGTCATCATTTGCTGAAACTTATCATGAAGCTCCTTGTTCGATAAATTCTCCCAGTCAATCTCGTCGGCTTGTGATCCTGGCATGGTTAGCAGCAATAGAAACACACAAGAATATGATCCTACAGACTACGAACAAGTGGTGGTGGTGGGTGTCACAAATCCGTCAAGCAAATCTCAAATTCTTACCAGTTCTTACCCAGCAGCAGGCGGTGATCGGCAACCGTTGTAGTCAAAAACTCTCAAAGCTTGGATAGAGCGGTTACCAGGGAGAGTCAAACGCACGACGTAGATGTATGTGGAGCTGGGAAGACTTATAATATGGTAGCAAAAAGGGTCAGCAATAATCAATTCAGAGATGCAAAGTTGAATAAACGCTCAACGACGGTACTGTGCTGGTCCTAGGCTAGACTGTGCTAGAGACGCGAGCCTAGAACACTAACAAAATCACGGCGCGGCACGTAAACAAGGGAAAAGCACACTCTGAATTTTTTTTTCGCTCTTTTTTCTTTTTCTTTTTTTTTGCACTCTTTTTTTTTGCGCTGCTTTTTTTTTGCGAAAAATCACTATAATGGCGAGTGTCTCAAAACTCTTCCTAGCTCAAACTGACAGGATGGGCACGAAATTTTTTCGACCAAATTTTTTTTTTCGACTGCCCGGACCCAAAAACTGGAAACGGGTCAAAAAAAACTTCCTATAATGGCACCTGTCTCAAAACACTCGGAAACACCTAAAAATAGGATAGCCAGAAATTGTTTCGAAAAATGCGTTTTCGAAA